>NW_026596073.1:27800060-27853622 GCF_907164565.1 Psammomys obesus
CACACACACACACACACACACACACACACACACACACACACACACACTTTTAAAGCTAGGATCTGTATATTGACAAAGAACAGGTGACTTTTGTCCTTCAGAGCCTGGATTACCTCTCTTATATAATACTTTGAAAAACCATCCATTTTTCTGGAAATTTCGGAATTTCTTGGGTTTTTCGTTGGTCAGTTGGTTGATTTGGGTATTTTTTTTGCCTCAGTAAAAGTCCTCCCTGTGTGGGTACCACCGGTCCGTTGATGGACGTCTCGGCTGGTCCCATTCTCTTGGTGTGGCGGCTACAGCAGCAGTGACTATGGACGTACAAGTGTCGGCATATCACACTCAACGCCTATGGCCTACAGACAAATCCTAGGCGCAGGTCCCCCAGACGCTGCTGGAGTAGAATGTAAGCGAAGATCTCAGCGACTTACCTCCTCTGGCCCTCTGGCGGGTCGGAAGACTTCCCCCCACTGCCTCCTGGAGGGGGTGGGCCGCAGAGCTCAGAACACTGCCCACTTCAGCTCAGCACTGCGCACTGCGCTTCTCCAGCATCACGAGGGCGGAAGCGCTCTCCCGGCCCTTACCCTGCTCCCGATGCCACCGACAATGTGTGTGTTAGCTTCCCATGCTGAGGTGGGTCAGGATCACACAGATACGGTTTATTTCCTTTCACAGTCAGCATGAGGTTCTTTGTCACGTGGCCCAGCAAGTAGGCAAAGTTACCACGCAGCGATAGGGATTGGTGGGAAAGAGAAGCAGGACTTTCTTCCTGGCTTTGCTGGACAGACCTGACAACATGTATTTCTATGTAAGGCTCAGAACATGGTATTTTGATACATTGCGTTCACAGGTCTGTCCCTGCACACAGCTGTGGGATTTGTTGTAACACTCGGCGCATTTCAGCTGTATGTTAGTGTAGCATAGTGCTCCGGGAGCCGCCATCTGAACACTGGCATCCTGTGCAAACAAGCATCATCTCCCCTTCCCCCACCTCCTAGCCCCAGCCCCACAAGAAGCGTGACATCCCCAGCACTCGCACACTAGGCTAGTGAAGAAGCCATTTCTAAGCAAGATCGGGAGCGTTTGTCTTTCCCCGTCTGGCTTGTTTCATTGAGCACACAGTTCTCCAGGTTAATTTATGATGTATCAAGTAACAGATTGTCCTTGTAAAAGTCCAACATTCCCTGATCTATCATCGGCCCATTTATCGTTTCTCTGTATCATCTATGTGTCTGTTAATCAGCCATCTATCATGTCATTTCTATCATCTCCATCTTTCCATCTGCGTATCTGCCTCTATATCTGTGTATCTATTTATCAACTATTTTTCTCGTCAATCACCTATTCTTATCTATCATCTCTTATCTATTTATCATTCATCTGCCACCTATCTACATATCTATTGTCTGTCACTCGTCTTACCTATGTTATCTGTATATCTCATGTATGATCTGTCTACCTATTTATTTACAATAATCCATCACTATCACCTCTCCTAATACACATTGACAGACCTGTTGAACCACCTTGTGTGTTTTGGACTTTGACCCTACAAACAGTTTAAGCAATGTCCCCTTCTGTACCTTTCTTCTTTTCCTTCATTGATTGTTAGCTGCTCATCTCAGCTTGATGCTCTCTCACATCCACGGTTGTTACCCATGCTTTCCCCTGTCCTGTGCCCTACTCATACAGTTTGGGACTTTTCTGTGTCACAAGAAAAGGGTTCAGCTACGTTCTGCACGTGGCTATCCTGTTCTCTGCACACTCCTTCCAGGCTGTGTGTTCTTGGTGCTCACGTAAAACATCAACAGACGATATATATGGTTTATTTTTGGTTCCTCTGGTTTATCCTGTCTACCTGCATTCCTGACACAGTCATACTGTTTTGATTACCACAGCTATGCATTATTTTGAAATCTGGAATTGCAATGCCCCTGACTTTGTTCTTCAGCAGCTTTGGTGGCTCCATATGAATTTTAAGATTACTTTTATGTATTCATGAGAATGATGCTGGAATTTTGATAGGTGCTGCAATCAGTAGATAGCGTCAGATAGCATGGAATTTTAACAATATTCTCCCAGCTGGTTAATATAGAATACCTTTCTGTGTCCTCAGTTTTTTCACAAAGGTTTTGTGATTCAGCACACAGACCTTTTTCCTCTTTGGTTACATTTGGTACTCAGTACTTTATTCTTGTATCATACATGGAAGTACTTCTTAATTTCATTTTCAGATAGAGAGTTTGTTTTATATAGAAATGAGCACAATTTTTACATGTAGATCTGTTTTGTGTGAGTTCACTGAGTTTGTTTAATAATCCTTGCAGACTTTTGTAAAACCTGTGTACACACATGACATGGTCATACACAGATGTTTGGCTTAACCCTGCTGCCTTTTTTATTTCTCTTGTGTAATTGAATTCACTCCAGTTCTCACTACTGTGTTGAGCTGTGGGACAGAACCCTTTCTTTGAAGCAGACTTTAAAAGGCTAGCTTCTTATGACCCCCATTCATCATGTATTAATTGTGCATTTTCAATCATGGTCTTACTGTGTTGGGGTAAATTCCTTCCATACTTTTTTTTTTTTGAGAGTTTCCATCAAGAATGAATGTCAAACTCAAGGTAAAAATGAAGGGGAGTTGCTCTTACTCTGTTAAAAGGATTTGCTTGCTTGTCCACCCATGCACCCAGAAATAGATTCCATTTGATATGAGACACATCTGCTAGCAGTTATGCTTGCTCATGTCTTGTTGAGGGTTTCATATCTAAGTTCATTAGAAATACTGGCCTGTGATTTTCGTCGTCGTCGTCGTTGTTTAGGAAGAATTCAGAGGCATCCAGCCAACTGGAAATTTTTTTTTCTTTTTTGATTTTTTAGCTGAAAATTTTATGAAACTGAGTTATTCTTCGTTGTTTGGTATATTCCAGTGTTCTACTTACTATTGACTCACTGTTGGTACACAACACACACACAAAACAAAAAACAACCAAAAAAAATTAAAAAAAAAAAACTAGTACTTTGTCATTCTTTCTACGTAGTTAAACTTGCTGCTGGGTAATTGATCTTGATAGTCCATTTTGGGGTTGAAGCAACAGCTCAGCAATTCAGAGAGTCCTGTGCTAGCAGAAGATCCAGGTTTCATTCCCAGAACCCATACTGGGCAGTTCACCTATAACTTCAGCTCCTCAGAGTCTATGCCATCTTCTGGCTCCATGGACATTCATGCACATGAGCGTGTGCATTTTTACACAAGATTTAAAAGAAACAGTCCCATTGCCATATTAAAGTGTTCTGAGCTTGGCTTTAGTGTCTTTTCATCAGGAGGTTTTCTGCTGCTGTACATTTCCATGTTACTGATTAGCAGCCTCTATTTCTGAAGAACTGGGGCTGGAGAGTTGTCTCAGTCTCTAAGAGTACTTTCGACTCTTGTAGGGGACGCAGGCTCACAACCACTTATAACTCAAGCTCCAGGGCACCCTCTTCTGGCCTTGCATGGCCATTGCACTCACATGCACATACCCCCCCCCACACACAAATACACGTACATACACATAATTAAAAATAATAAATAAGTGGACCTTCAACTTGGGGTATTAACTCCATTTGGCACTCCCTGAAGTCAGGTCTTGGGTAATGAGAGCCCTTGTTTGTTGGTCTGAGAAAGTCTTTATCACTCCGTTATTTTCTGGGGCTAGTACAGGACTGTTGGCATCAGTTTGCCTTTCAGTACTTTGACAATCTCATGCTACAATCGCTCAGCCTAACAGTTTCTCCTGAGAAGGTAAGGACTTTCATTTCTCTTAGTCTTTGATTTCCCATATCATAATTACCAAACACAAAAATATGTGGCTTTTATCTTTGTCAAATTGGCCTGTTATGTGGCTCTGAGGTCCCCAGCTCTAAATGCTCACACTCTCCCAGAAGTCTCAAGTTTTGGTCACTATTTCAGGCAAACTCTGCATTTTTACACTCTCTCTTTTTATTCTGAAACCTCTATTGTGTGTATCCTATCTACCTGAAGGGGGCAGTTCAGTGGGCATCACCATTGTATGCATTCTGGTCTACCTGAAGGGGACACATCAGTACTTTAGAACTCATTCAGGTTCCTTTGCTCTTTTAAAAAAATGTTTTTTAGGAAAAATTCTCAGAGATGATTTCATCCAAGCTGCCTTCAAATTCATAGACTGTTTCCTTTGCTTAGCATTGCTGGCTATAGCTGCTGTCTACTGCATTGTTCATCTCATTGTGGTGAGTACAATATACTCACTAGCTGGGACTTCTGTGCTGGTACGTCTTTATGATATCCATTTCTGCTGAATTTCTAGACTTCTGTGTTTTATTTTCCTGATTTCATTTATCTGTGTGGCTGTTTTTGTTTTATAATTTGGTAAGCTTCCTTAAAGTAATTGCTTTAACCTAGCACACATGAACACCGAGTTTGTCCCCCAGCCCCACATAAAATTCAACCTGGTGGCTCACATCTGTACTCCCAGCACTCAAGATGGGGACACAGGGAGATCTGAAGTTCAAAGTCATCCTTAGCTACATTGGGAGTTTGAGGCTTGGGGGTGGCATTATTTTTTTTTTCAAGCATTTCACAGATCTTTGTCTCTTAGGATCTGGTACCCAGCATATTTGTAATTCCTTTGGGGATGCCACTTTTGCCTGACTCTTTGTGATCTGGGAAGTCTTTCATTGGTGTTTCTGCATTTGGACGAGTAGGCAAACTTTCTGTGTCTAAGGATTCTGTAAGGGATAAATCTCATCCTGCCTGTTCATGGCCTTGGGAGTGCTCCTGCTACTTTAGTCCAGCAATACAGACAGAGCCTGTAGATGGTTTCAGTGGGGGGGGGTCCATCGAGGGAGGTCCATAGCTCGCAAGTCACAGACACAGGCAGGTTTATGGTTCTCCTGTGATCCATCACAATGAAATAATGGGGAAATCAAGGTGTGAGGCTCCTTCTGGTTCTTCATGCACCTACAGATGGGTCCCTGAGCAGTCTAATAGGTCCCTAAGTACAGAGAACTGCCTCTGAACTGTGCCAAGAGGGGCTGGGACCAGATCTCAGGGTTGCTCCAAGATATGCATCTGGGCCCAATGTCGGTATGGTTATTGTCGGGCATGCACAGTTATTGCTTCCCTTAAGTTCTGGGTAGACAGAACTATGTCCAAACTAGTAGAGTGGGTTAGGAGCCATGTCACATAATTAAAAATGAAGTCTGTACGAGGTCAAGTTCTGAGGGCCTGTAGGTGAGGACAGAGATAGGTCCCTGACAGAGTAGGGTTAGACTCTGGAAGCAAGTCACAAGAGTAATTCAGGGTCCCCAGCTGGACTGAAGGCAAAAGGCTTATTTCCAGTAGACAGTCTTATGTTCCTGGACCCCTCGTAAGCAGTGCTGGAACTGAACCATAGAACAGAATTGAGATCCACACTGAAGAAAGAGGCTCCCAGGCCCACCATGGTATCATGAAAGAGTGTATTACCCCAGACTGTAGTGAAGTAGGTTATAGCTGAGCTATTCTACCACGTAAGAAACCTGCATTTGATCTGCTGTCAGTAGCCCTGTGATGGGGTGACCGACAGGTGGGTCAGTTAGCAGACAGGGCTGATTCCCTGGAGGACAGAACCAGGCTGCTAGTGGAAGCAGTGCTTAGCCAGAGACCACAGTGTAGACCTGGGCTCTTCTCAAAGCCACTTTTCTTAGTCACAAGGTTTTCCTCACCAGGCATTTCCACCCTGTGCTTTTTCCTGTTGATGGCTGAGTGAGCACTGTTGCAGTGGGGATAAAAGCTGCACGTCTATCATTCTGCCACCTGGCCAGCATCAGTAAAAGAAGCTTTTTGCAGGGGCATTTTCAAGCCCTTGCCAGTTTCCACATGACCTCCGTCATCTTGGATGAATAGTTCCAGTGCTGGGGAACAGCTCCCCTGCTAAAACAAGAGAACAATTCTGTAAGTCAACTTCCCACCCCTGGACAACTGCCAAAGAGGACAGGCCGAGTTTTGGTTTCAGGGTGTTCATCCCATGATCACTCAGCCCAGTCTTCCTTTGGTCCTATGACAGCACAGGATGTCATGCCAAGAGCGTGGGACCAAAGAGGCTCAGAAATGAAAGAGACAGGAAGGAGCAGGGGCCCAAAGATGTCCTTCAATGATGCATCCTCAATAACCCAAGGCACTTCCATAAGGCTCTACCTCCTGAGCGTCCATCTCCTGCATAGGCCTCTGAAGGGATTTAAGATGGAGATTTTTGTAGCTCTCTCCCCCACAGCACAAAGCCACAGACGTGACGTAATGTACTCACTATAGTAGTGGCACCTTGCCGAAACTCACAATGTGTTAGGGGAGGTGGAGGTGGTGGCTCATACTGGTGGTGGAGGTGAAAAGAGTGGCTGTGATAGTGGCTGGGGTGGGCGGTTGGCTTCATGCTGATGTGATCTCACACTGGGAAAATAAAGCTTGGGTTGGGGTGGTATAGGTCAGGCTCTGTTACCCACAAAGTAAGAAGCTTTGATTTATTTATTTTTCACTTTTAGCCATTGTTTTCCTTCCTTTTAAAAGACGAAGCCATCCAGATAGCAAGGCTTTGCTCTGCAGAGCCGGCAGGCTACTTAGATTCAAATTCAGGCTCTCCCCGTTCTGCCCCCTCTCACTGTTGGCTGGAGTCGTAATAGTTTTCACTGCCAGGCATGTGGGGTTTCTGACTGTCGACAGCCGCTTCTCCAACATTCTGCACATAAGCTGGGTGTCTTACAATCTGTTCAGGTGCAGATGATGGTGACTAGAGTTGGTGTCAGACTCTGCACTGAGCAGTCAGTCCGCGATCCTGTCCTTAGTTCAGACCCCATCTCAGGCTAGCCACCAGCATTCAAGCACAGTCTGTGTGTGTGTGTGTGTGTGTGTGTGTGTGTACGTGTGTGTGTACGTGTGTGTGAGCGTATGTGTGCGTGTGTATGTGTTATGTGTATGTGTGTGCACTTCTGTGTGTGGGGTATACATAAGTGGAGACCAGAGGTCAACATTAGATATCTTTCCTTGTGGCTTCTGCTTCGTTTTGAGGCAGAGTCTCTGAGAAAACCTGGAGCTCACTGATTCGGTTAGATGGGCTGACAAGCCCCAGGGACCTACCTTTCTCTGTGTCTCCAGAGCTCTGATCAAGCCAAGTCCCTGACCCCAAGCCAGCACACTTTAAAGTGGCTTTTTACAGACACATGGGTTCCTTTAATTTAAAATTCTGTCTCTAATCTAGAGATTATCACTGGATGGTCCTTGGGCCGAGTTCAGCATGGAATTTGTTCTGTCAGCCCCAAACAAGAATGCCTATCATCAAGAAAACAAAGAAATGAATTTGTGTTATACTGAATGCATTATGAACATATAAAAATTTAGAGGCGTGTTGTTTTCAACGGATCTGGATTTCTTTTCTTTTTTGTCAAATTTTACCATGTCAGCGTCATAGTCCACCCATTCTCTGTAGATATGGCTGACACTTTCCTGTGGGTCACAGTAATTGTCACTGACGGGGACAATGGTTACTATTTGTCACTATAGTCAAGAGTTTTGAAACCTTGGTCCATTTCTGTCTCTTCCTTTGCCTGTTTGGCTTCATTACACTTAGGGCTGATAGCTGTGGCATTAATCCTGTTTCTCTCCAATACCAAAGGAGAGAGTGAGAGAAAAAAAAAAAAAAACACCAACGCTTTCACTGTGCATCATGGGCCATGACATTTCATGTTTGTGATCTATTCCATGATCCTTGGGCAGTTTTTGGTTTTAGTTTTTTTTTTTTTTCCATTAAGTGTGTGTGTGTGTGTGTGTGTGTGCGCGCGCGCGCGCACACGCGCGTGCCTGAGGAGTTCAAAGTTGCCATATCCATGGAGCTGTGGTTCTTTGCCAGCTGGAATGGATGTGGGAAACTAAACTCCGGTCCTCTTTAAGAGCAGGATGTGCTCTTAAGCATGGAGCCACCCAGGGGTAGTTTCTGTCACCATTCAATGAGGAAAGAAACTCTGGCTTGGATGTTGGTAACTTGCCCAAGTTTATAATTCATAAGGACTCATAATCCAGATATTTCTGCCTCTGAGCCTGTGGTTGGATCTACTACACTGCTTTTGTGTGCTTTCTTAACACACAAATGATAAAATCAGCCCCTAACATGCTTCCTTCATCTCTCAGAAAGGCAAACAAATATTGATTAAATGCACTTGCACTGTTGAAAATTAAGCAGTCGGTTTGAAGCACTCCAACTCTTACACATTTGTGTCACTTGGCGGTGGGCTGGCTTTAATAATATGCTTCATGATTTCCTTTTGCACTTGCTAGTTCAAAATATCCAACGTACAGGTGGGAGGATGGCAGAGCAAAGAAATAGCATCAAATCTCTTTCTTTTCTTTTCAATTGAACTTACTGTGACACACAGGAGCTTTATTCTGAAAGATGGCGGGTTTCTTAAATGATGGCTGATTCCGGCACATCTGCAAACACTTGACATGTAAGGAACCCATGCGTCTCAAGCGTGTGAGAGGAGATGTTATCCCTGAATCTGAGGAATTAAAGCCATGTAAATTCAGTCCCCGATAGTGTGGCTTCTGTGCTGCATGGGAAGGCCTTCGCTGCTTTTCCGTTCAAAGCTCTTATGTCTCAATTTTGTAGGGCTCCCTCGCTCAACAGTTTTCCTGGTGGCATTACACTTCTGTTCTTTTCAGTTGTGCCCTCTGGATTGTTCGAATGTGTGCGTTTGTACGCTTGTATGGATGGATGCATGATTATGCATGTGTGTATGAACATATGTGTGTAGAGAAGTATGTGTGTGCATGTGTGCATAGATGTATGCCAGTGTGTGGAGGCTAGAGACCAACCTCAGGTGTTGTTCTTCAAGTACTGTTCACCTCTTATTGAAACAGAGGCTCTCACTGTCCAGGAGCTCACCAAGTAAGCTAGACTGGCCAGCCATTGAGTCCCAGGGATCTGCCATTCTCTGCCTCCTCGGAAGTGGGATTATCAACTGTGGTACCCCATCTAACTTTTTGTGTGGATTCTGAGGCCTGCACTCAAATGCCCATGCAGAAATATCTGGATTATGAGTCCTTATGAAAGATAAACTTGGGCAAATTACCAAAATCCAAGCCAGAGTTTCTTTCCTCATTAAATGGTGACAGAAATACCCCCAGTTGGCTCCATGGTTAAGAGCACATCCTACTCTTAAAGAGGACCGGAGTTTAGTTTCCCACATCCATTCCAGCTGGCACAGAACCAGCAAAGATTTGCCCAATGTCCAACTGTGCCATCTCCTCAGCCTGTAAGTTTTTACGTAAACCAAGTCTCTTCACCTGTGGCCTAGCATTATTATGCAGCAAGCATTATAATAACAGAGTGTAGACTCTTTTACACTGTACCAAAGGCCCATGGGGCCATTGCCTAATGGTCACAACAAGAGCGCAGGGAAGCAGGAGTCATATGCGCATCTACCAAGAAAAAACTGAAATGACCAGAAAGACCACAATCTGTTTGCTTCTTTCTTCCACACACGAATGCTTTCAAGAGCTCAGCAAAGAGAGAAAAACAGCCGCTTAGCTGTGCACTGCACAATTTATTGTCATAACCCTTCTAGCGTGTCACAGCTCAAATAGCAGCTTGGTTGAACGGGAACAGACAGCCAGTTCAGTGTCTTTGGAGACAATTCAAAGGCTTTAAAGAGTGTTTCTCCTCAAGGGAAGAGAGTGATTTTTGTGGCCAGCATAGGTGTTTGAGCTCAGTCAGAAACTGTTTGAGAGTGTCCTGGGAATGCGCAGGACTCTATGCTTCCCAGCTTCTTCCCGTTTGTCTGGTTCATAGGTTTATGCTCTGACAACTACTACAAAGACTTCCTTTCTGAGCCTCTGGAAGCTGTAAGGGAACTCAATGCCCTCAATCTCTCTCAAGAGCATGTACCCCACCTCACTTCCCTCTGGACGAAGAACTCACTATTAGTCACTATCCAGGGAGCAGAGGCCCCTGTCCTTGGGAGAAATGGCCTACTAGGAGCTACTAAGTCTGTTTCCAAAGGAATGGCTGCCTCCAAAACTTCTCTGAACTTGCTATGGATTTCCCACCTCTGTGTCTGGTTATAAACACCAGGAATGTTCCTTCCTTCATCTCTTAACCATGCCTCCTCCTCCTCCTTCTTCCTCCCCTTCTCTCCTCCTCTCCCTGTTTCTCCTACTCCTCCTTCTTCCTCTTCCTCCCCTTCTCCCTCTCCTTCTTCCTCTCCTCCTCTCTCTGCTTCTCCTCCTCCTCCTTTTTCTTCTGTTTTGTATTTTTGTTTTTTTGAGACAGGGTTTCTCTGTGTAGCCCTGGCTGTCCTGAAACTTGGTAGACCAGAATGACCCCAAACTCAGAGATCCACCTGCCTCTGCCTCCCAAGTACTAGAATTAAGGTGTGAGCCATCACGCATAACCTCTTTTTTTTTTAAGAGAGAGGTTTTCTCTGTGTAGCCTTGGCTATCATGGACTTAGTTTGTAGACCAGGCTGTCCTCCACTGTGCTAGGATTACAGGCCTGCACCACCATGCCCAGGTTTACACCTGGCCAGTTAACCATACTTTCAGTTGCATCTCCAAATCAAATGACTTACTCAGATATCACACTTCGTGTGTGTGTGTGTGTGTGTGTGTGTGTGTGTGTGTGTGTGTTGGTTTGTACGCATGTGTGTATAATGCATGACAACATAAGGTGTCATTCTTTAGGCTCTGCTTATCGTATTTCTTAAGACAGGGTCTCTCATTGATCTGGGACTCCCCAAGCTGACTGTGGTAGCTGCCCATAATGCCTCTGTCTCTACCCTTCTAGTTATAGGATTATAAACATGTACTGCAACAGATGGATTTTTGTATATGAGTTCTGAGCATTGAAGAGGTCTTCATGCTTTTAGGACAAGCACTTTATCAACCGGGCGATTTCCCTAGATGTTGCATTTCTTATTAAAATCACTCGAAGAGGACATGGGGATGAGAGGAAGAATTTGTCAAGGGAGGGTCTGAGAGGGTGAGCCAGAGGAGGGGTGAGTCTGAACAAGACACGTTGTTTATCTGTGTGAAGTCATCAACAAATAAATAAAAACCACTTTAAAAATAAACCATCCCTGCCAAAGACTGGCCTGCCAGTGCTGACCTGGAACAGGCTTGCGTGCCGTCAGTTCACATTAAGTGAAGGCTGGGAAGCTGGCAAATGTTGGAACTAAAGAAATAGTCATGGGTGTGCTTCCTGGGTGCTGAGGTCTCCGTAACAGCCTTTTTTTAGATAAATGGCTAAGAAGGTGAACACGATGTTTGTAAGCAACTAGTCCTAGACTTCAATTGTTATTTATTTGTCTTTAAAAATATTTTAAGTATTTGAGAACTCCATACAATGTGTTTTGATCATATTCACATCCAGCTCCTCCCCTTGACTCCGTGCAGATTCACTCCACCTTCCTACCCCTCCAGTTGCTTGCTTGTTTGCTGTTATTCAGTACCCCATTGGTTCTAATTTGTTCTGTTTATATACTCCTGAGTATGGGGCCGTATACTGGGGCATGATTGACCTACCAGGAGCCATATCCTTAAAGAAAATAGACTATCCCTTATCAGAAGTAAATCGTTCCTCAGTTAGGGGTAGGAGCTCATGAATTTCTTCCCTCTCTACACCAGGATATTAACTAGTTTGATCTTTGTTCTGTGAGTTCATGACTGTAGAGGTCCTGTCATGTCCAGAACACAGTGTGTTGTTCTGGTCCTCCCTGACATCTGGTTCTTACAAATTATCCTTGGTCCCTCTTCCCTGGTCCCCTGAGCCTTGCAGGAGGGGAAGATGTAGATGTCCCGTTTGTAGCTGAACACTTCACCCCATTGTGAGTTTCTGTGTCACCCACCATCCGCTGTGCAAGGAAACATATTTGATGAGGCAGGAACACCGCACTAGCCTGGGTTCTGAACCGGTCTGTCCCCTGGGTCTTCAATGACCTTTAGAGCTAAGTGGAGGAAGGGGACTTCCTAAGTACCTGGGCCCTACCCTAGAGTCACATCTGGTCTCCAGCCTGGATCTTCAGCTTCCTTCGAAGCCCCTACAAGCTATGAACTCCCTAAGCACTAACCTATTTAGGTAATCCTTTTAAAATATTTTTTCATTAATTCTTGGACAATTTCATGCATTGTATTTTGATTACATTTATCCTTCTCCTCCAATTCCTCTCAGATCCTCCACCATTCCAAAACCAACCAGTTCTGTGTCCTTGTTTCTTTTTAAACCCATCCAGCCCAACAGTTCCACCCATGTACTTGTGGGTTTAGGATCATCTACTGGTTCTTGTTCTACCTTCCAAGGGCCACATACTCTCTCTCTCTCTTTCTCTCTCTCTCTCTCTCTCTGCCTGTTTCTCTGTCTCTCTCTCTTTCTCTCTCTCTCCAGTCAGCTGTCAATAACTAATAGCACCTCAGCATTTACTTTCTAATTATGATAAATGATCCAAGATTTTCTTTGTGCATCAGAGAATCTTCTTGAAGTATATGGAATTAACACAGAGACCCACAACTAGACAATGTGCAGGGAGTGAGAGACTTTAGAGCCTCAGCCCTAAATGGGATGTCTTTATTGTATCCCCCCATTCAGGGCTCAGGTGCCTATACAGACTGTAAGAGCCAGAGGTGGTAGATGACACCAAGGACACAGCATCTTCCAGACACAACAATACTGATGCTCATATGAACTCACAGAGACTGTGGCAGTACCCACAAGGACTGCACAGCCTCAAGCCAGATGGGGTCCTGGCACTAAGAAGGGGAAGTAGATATGAAGTCCCACCCCTAACCATGAAGCTATTTGCAATTGACACCTCCTGGGAAAGGGAAACTCAGTTTTCTCCAATTGAGTGTCACTGTGTATATCAGCCATAGATAAGGCTCTGACCCTTGCTCAGAAGCAGTTTTTAGAGTACTGCTTCATTTTGATCTGCTTTGGCATTTGTTATTATTTTTTATCTTTTTTATTTTGATTTTCATTTTGTGTTTTCTTACTGTTTGTTGTTGTTGTTTTAAGAAACAGAATATAAAGTTGTGTGGGAAGACAGTGCATCCAGTCCTGATGAGACCTGAAAAGCTAGACAAATAGAAGGGGAGGTCCCCTATCAGTGGACTAGGGGAGAGGCATAAGGGAAGAAGAGGAAGGGAAGATGGTGTTGAGAGGAGATAAGGGAGGGGGCCACAGCCAGGATAGAAAGTGAATAAATTGTAATAAATAATAAATTTAAAATTTGTTTAAAAATTTAAAGAATCCAGGCCAGGTGGCACATGTCTGTAATCCTAGCACTCAGGGAGGCAGAGGCAGGTGGATCTCTGTGAGTTTGAGGCCAGCATGGTTTACAAAGCAAGTCCAGGACAGCCAGGACTGCAAGAGAAGCCCTGTCTTGAAAAACAAAACAAACAAAAAATTTAAAGAAAATATAAATAATAAAAACATAATAGCAGTCAGGTTTTGTTACAATTGGCTACTACCTGAGGCATTTCAACAGCAAAGTGTCCTCACGGACAGCACTTAGAGTTGGCATAATGGCACTCACCATGGCCCCAGCATTTGACATATTGTCCTCAGCTTTCCTGCAGTACAACCTCACACAAAGCTAGGCCGTTCTGAACCCCTGGATTAGGATTGCTTTCCTTTATACCGAGCAAGGTTGGAAGAGACCAGAACCCACAAGGTGTGTGCCCAAGTTGACAACAATGGCTTCCATCCGGGTAGTGAAATCATCCCTGGGGAAAGGCTGTTGCCCTTGGTGTGTAGACTTGACAAGGAGAAAATTTCACCAGGATTTAAGAGTTAAATTGTATTAAGATTTGAGAATTGGGGGCTGGAGAGAGATGGCTCAGAGGTTAAGAGCACTGCTTGCTCTTCCAGAGGTCTCGAGTTCAAATCCCAGCAACCACATGGTGGCTTACAGCCATCTATAATGAAATCTGATGCCTCTTCTGGCATTCAGGTATACATGCAGATAGAACATCGTATACATAATAAAAATAAGTAAATATTTAAAAAAAGATTTGAGAATCAGTCTGGGGATTATTTTTAATCCAAGTTGAACTCAGGACATTCATGTTTACATGTAAACTTGAAAATCATATAAATGTAAGAGTTTATATTCCTAAATTTACATAATCAGTGATACTAGAAATGTGTTGGCTACTCATAGCTAAGTATGGCTCTACACCTGTAACCTCAACAGTAGGGAGACTGAGGCAGGCAAATAGCCAGTACTTCAAGGCCAGCCTAGCCAACACCTGGCCAACATAGTGAGTGTTAGGCCAATATGGACTACTGAGTCTCAAAAAAACTGGATGTAGGGGCCATGGAGATGGGTCAGTGCTTAAGACACTGGCTGCTCTTGCTGGGACCCAGGTTCAATCCCCAGAATGAACATTATGTCTCACAACCACATGTAGCTCCAGCCCCAGGGGATCGAACACCCTCTCATGGCCTCCATGGACACCAGACATGTACGTGGCCCACAGATTTACATGCACAAAGATGTGCATGCACATAAAATTAAAAATCCTTTTAAAACTCAAGTAAATATATGGTACAAAAATAATCCTATAGTCATTCAAGTGTATCCAACAGGTTATTTTATATTTACAATGTAAAATATAGTAGATTAAGAGACTGTCAAATTTCAGTGACTAAGGGAAGAGAACCCACCTGGTTCATGTGATAAACTGAAAGAGATACCTAGGCATTGAGGGAAAGTTTATTAAACACTTGAAGTATTTTAAACATTACCTTTGTGCCTACCATGCAATACGTAACAAACACGCAGGCATTGCACTGTGAAGAGATTTGATGTAAGACATTCATACTTTGAATGGATTTGAAATGGATTTGAACTTAACACATTAAGAAAGAACTGGATGCATGAACATGTGATTTTAATAAGGAGACAATTGGACCAGTGAGATGGCTCAGGTGGATAAAGTCGCTTGCTGCTGAGGCTGAGAGGACCCAAGTTTGATCCTCAGAACGTGATTGATTGAATCAACTCATTCTCTGAACACCACACACACATGCACACTCACCCAAAATAAATAAATGAATGTAATCTTTAAATTAAAAAAAGAGAGCAGACTATTTACATGTCTAAGTGGCCCTTTTGTGTCCTCAAAAGTCTCCCAAGTTCATCTTTGTACTACAGGAAAAATAGGATCACTGAAGGTGCAGTCATTCCAAGAAAAAATATGAATAGGTTAATTTCTAAAACTGCCAGTGCTGAAAAGTAAGAAACAAAAATAATAGCAATATGATGTGCAACAGATTGAGTAAAATTTTGTTTTAAAGACCATCCTATATGACGTTACTTTTCCATCATACCCACTGAATGTTCCAAAGATGAGGGTGCCTATTTTCATCTAGGGAGAAGGTGCATGGACCAGGGGCATGGTTTTCTGGAGGATGCTTGCTTGGCAGCCAAGTCTGAATCCCAAGAAGGGACACTCAGCAGGCATTTCCCGTTCCTCGTGACTGTACTTGTTACCCAGCAGCGGCTTGCTTGCAGAGACTTTTCCTCTGCCCTACCTGTCCTGTGCACGTTCCCAATGTGCCTGCGGCTTGGAGCAGTAGCAGTCTGGTTGACTCTGGGAAGCAGAGTTGTGAATGTGTACGTGTGCGTCACCTTTACCTTGCGTTCTCTGGTGAATGCTGTGCCTTTATATCACAGACATGTTCAGAAAGCCACCTTAAATCCTCTGCAAAAGGGGATTGAGGTGGAAGATGCCACTCCCCTGCCTCCCAAGCCCACACATAAGCAGCTTGTCCCAGTCTTCCTTCTCTGGAACAGACAGGTGGCTCTAGGCTTCGTTAAAGGAAGTCGCCTGCCTCCAGCAAGCCTCAAGAGCCCCATTTGAAGAACTCGATCAGCAGAGGCATCTAGTCTGGTATATTCTCTAGTGTCCACCAGCTCGGCCCAGACACATGGCAGATCTCAATCCTCAGCTCACACCTGCCCATCAGCTGGTTTCTGCTTAGAGAATCACTGTGGGCATTTGTGAGTAACAAAGCAAAAATGCAATTAGGAAGAAAAGGAGTGTGGGTACATTCCAGAGATAAAGAGGTATCCTAGACTGATTTTTTTCTTTAATCTTTATGGTTATTGGTCAAAGATCGCTTTTCTTTTCATGAAAAGCACTGCCATCCAAACAGAACCAATGCCAATCTGTCCCAAATATTAATAGTGGGGAAATTGGATGCAAATGAGGACAGGTATCTATCCATAGCCTCTGGGTGGGACAGAGGATGTTATGGTGTGTGCATGGTTTAGGACCCTTCCACCTGGGCACAGAGCTTTCAGGAAAGAAAAAACACCCAGTGCCTCTCATTCAGCAGACAGGCCGGTGATTACGGAAAGCCTAGCCCTCTTGAAGTTTAGTTTTCTACTTCCTTTCTTTGAGCATAAAGCAAAAGGAGGTTTTTCTGAGAGTCCTAATAGAAGCTTTTGAATGATCTGCCGAGGTAGCAATGGGGTGAATGGACTCCATCAAGATTGGCCCGAAGTACGAAATAATTATCGAAAGGATTCCATTAGAGACGAAAGCTATCTAGACTGGCAGGCAGAAAAGGCTGACCCTTTCCCGCTCTTAACTTATTCTGATGGATGGCCTGAAGTTGAAATGACTCAAGTGTATCACAGATCCTCAAAGAAAAATATTGAACATAGAGGCATATAAGCAAAAGCTGGGAAAATAGACTCTTTAGTTAAAGCCTGGAGGGAAAAGTATATTTTCTTACTTTTCTGTTTGAACTGACAGGAGTGAAGGCTAAATGGAGTATCTTCTCATCAAGTAAAAATTAGTTTTAATAAAGTAGGGAAGATTGCTTCTACCATGTACAGTGTGGTCACAAAAGGAAATCTACAGGTGCCATGATTTACACCTCAAGGCCTAGCAGAACTCCTTTCCTTCGGAGGTAACTGGAGGTCAAACCCTGCCTATTTTTCCAAAGAACATGCGAATGTGCTTCTCCCATCTGGAATCCTGAAAGCCTACTTTGCATTGCACACTTAAGAAGCCGGTCTGCAACTACATCTGTCCACATTCGTAAAATACACAGATATGCACATGTCTAGCCAGGGGAGTGTGGGTCAGTGACAAAAATCCCTGTGATTTTGGAAGAGGCAACAGGGATTTGCTTCTGGTTTCTCCAGAGCACTCCGGTGCTACTGGGTACAAGTGTGGGTATCAGGTCAAAATTGCTGATAGTAAGCAAAGGTAGTGCGTCATCCGACCTGGGGGCTGGCTGGAGGCAAGGGAATCAAAGCTAAGGGGAAAGTAGTGAGACAAGTGTGCCGCCCTGGGAGGTAATGCCAGGTGGTCCACCAATGAGGAAGAGGGAGAAAAGGACTTATTTTAAAAGCTCACACACGGTATGGTGATGGATAAAACAGTCCATATGACTTACGTGTTCACATCAGACTTGAAGTATAATGGTTAAAAACTAGACCATTTAAAAACCACATGACAAATATTATGAGACGATGAGAAACCTGGAGTCTGAGCAGTGTGTCAGCAGCCCCAAGGGCCCCATCATGTGTGTGGTTCTACGTGAGGATAAGGAGCAGCCTGGATTCAAGACCCAGAGGACCCTGGGCTCTGGAAATGAAGTTTCCATTGTACTTCCTTGAAACCCCCAAACTATGTTAGCTTATTGCCAAACATTATTCTTACTTGGATCAGTAGATTGGTAGTGGATAAATATAAATTACATTTAAATTCAGTTAAATAAAAACATGTCCACTTAAACCTTTACCCCATGTGAAGATGTAAGCATTTGGTGGTATTAGATTTACATTAGAGCTATTGAAAAAAAAATCACATATATTAGTATAGAAAATGACGTTGAAAGGTTTGTTATTATGATTTTTCTTGCAAGGAAATCTCTAAAAGTAGCATGCTCATATCTAACTGGAAGTGTGTGCGTGGCATTTTCTATGGGGCATACAGTTGCTTCTCAACTCTATACAGTAGACTGCTTTAATAGTCACAGATTCAAGTGGCTGGAAACAGAAGCATCTCCTGGGGATGTTTGGGGAGGTAAGTCTGTGAAGGCCCTTCTATAGATTTAAGTTTCCCATGACCCAGCCATCTAGCAGCTGATCTCTCAATCAGAGGCCATGCATTGAGAGAAACCAAGCTTATTCTATCCATTAACTTTGAGGTATACTATTATATTTTTACGTGTGTTTTACACACACACACACACACACACACACACATCTCCTATTTGTATATATGTATCCTCACATGGTGGGGAAAAAAAGAGGCAAAGCTTTTAGATCACGATGAAGGTAGCACTACTGATTACTTTGAGGGTGAGGCATTCCCCATGGTGACATATTACTAGGTTTATGTACCATTTGCCAGACAAGTGTTCTTAGATTGTATAGAAAATGTCCAGTTTCACTTAAGGCCCTGTTGGAGAGAAGCCACCTGCCCAGTCAACTGCTTTCGGGGTATAGTTCAAAGACAGCAGATGATGGAAGGATGGTTCCCTTCAGTTCCGAAAAGAAAAAAGTGCTTTGACCTGTGTCTGCAATGCATTCAAAAAAGGTATGTCACTGTTTGTATTTTTGTTTGCTTGTTTAGAGACATAGAGTCTCTCTATATAACCCCAGATCCCTAGAACTTGCTATGTAAGAATAGGCTGGCATTGAACTTGAGATCCACCTGCCTCTGCCTCTCAAGTGTGGAAATTAAAGATATGAGCCACCATGCCCAACTGTAGTTTGTTTTTAATAATTTACATAAATAGAAATTTAGAAATCTAGCATTACCCAAGGTTTTTCGGGTCTGTGATCTGATCGGGAGTCTCCAGCTGGAGTTAATAACTGGAAGAGCAGGTTCGATCCAGGTTCCAACATGCAGACCATCCGTAAGCAGTGTGTGCAGCTGCATAAACACACCACAGAGTGTCCCGTTTGCCACCAACCTGTGGGTTTGCCAGCGAGTCTCCTTTTATCAGAGAAAAAGAGTGCCTGCTTTATCTAAAATTTTTCTTATCTCACCCCTGGTCTTTGCTCTTGCTATGTTTCATTCACTTTTTACGCTGATCAAATAATTAATATTATTTCAATTTTACATGAACACTCGAGTCCCTCTAACATCAACCTGCCTGTCAAGGGGCTTCCTGGTTGTGCTCACAGACATCTCCATAGTCAGCTAACTAAACACTTTCTTCACTGTGCAGCCTCTGCTTGGAGCAAATGAATGATCAGCTGGTGGCCATCTTTTTGTCTTTGGAGGAAACCTTTCACATCAAAAGTATCTAACTGGAGACTGAAGGAAACAGCCTGACTTGTAACTACAGTGCAGTAAAATCTTCCCATTTGTGGCTGCAAGGATACAGGTTAGATAGATGTCAACATCAAACCATCTGAAGTTTCTCTCTTAACATAAGTTTCCCTGTTGACATATGGAGGTTAGGGCCGTCATTACGCTAAGAAAATGAAGGAAGAGTTTCCTGTGATAGAGGGATACCTTGGGTGAGACCTTGAATTTCTGATTGTTGTTTTTCGACTTAGGTGTCATCTCACAGACACTGGCCAGAATAGCCTAAGAAATGTGTGCTCTCCTCTTTGGTGCCCAGCACAATGTCAGTACTTTACACCCCATCTCGGGAAGACCAACACCAACAGTCATTTCCAGTGGTGCAGTATGACGTCAGTAAAGCAGAGAGAGAGCTAGGGAGATGGTTTGTCAGTAAAATATTTGCTGAACAAACTTATGGACATTAAGTGATGTCCTCAGGATCCACTTAAAAAAGCAGGCATGGAAGCTGACACCTGTAGTCACAGTGCTGGGGGCTGGAATGCCAGGTACGGAGACAGGAAAGACTTGGAGCTCACTGGCCATGCTGGTGAGATTCAGGAACAGTGAGAGAAGCTATTCCAAAAGAGCTGTGGACGAAGCCCCTTGATATTGATCCCTGACCGCTCATCGGCAAGTACATATACACATGCATTCATGCACATACCCCTCACAGTAATAATAAAAAATAATAAAATGTGGGAAAAAAGCTTTTTTGCTTACATTGTGATGTCTGTGAGTAACTGAAACATTTAAACATTTGCTATGTGTTTAAATTACAGAAGGGCCAGAATCATTACGCAATAATATGCCATTCGTTGCTTGCAAATCATCAATGTTCCACATGCTCTGGAAACAAACAGGCATATGTGTGGGGGACATTTCCATCTTTTGTTGCTCAGACTCTTGCTTCTGTCTTCCTTGATCCATCTTACTTAACACTTCAACAACTATTTCTCCCATGTGTGATCTTCTTGCCGGTTTTGCACATGAAGCAAGCAAGTGCTAATGCCTTAAATTAAGACAATATCATCAGCTATACGATGGCTCGGTCCAGTCAGTAAAACTCTTGTCTTGCTAGCATGAGGAGTAGAGTGTGAATCCTCAGGACCCATACAAAACAGATGGGTGTGGTTAAGCACACCTGTAATCCCAGCACTGTGAGCACGAGGTTCAGTGAGAGACCCTGCCTTAAAAAAACAAGGCAGTGCAACATGGAAGAGCACACCCAGCATAGAACTCTGGTGTCCAGATGTATGGCTGTGTGTGTGTGTGTCACACTGAGGGAGACACAGACATAGGGAGACTTAATCAAGTGGGTATGACTTTAATCTAAAAAAAAAAAAAGCAAGTACATCTTTAAATTACTCTTGCAAAAAGACAGCAAGCAAGGAGAAATACTCCTCCCCACCGGCATGCTGCTATGTTTTTGTTTGGATAAAGAATATTTTCCCCTGAAAAAATTATTTCTTACTCTTCTGTGTTTCTGTGTTCTCGTTTGTCAATCAAAAGGCATGGTAGCTGATGTTCCACTTTCCATGATTGCCATGGGGTGATGTCAGACCATGACTACAAGGCTCCTCCATAATTAGGTTCTTCATCCTCATTTTTTTCTCTTGTGTGTGGTCACTTACTGAATGATTGTCAGATCAGCCTGCTTCAGTCAGCTCTCTCCACAGATCTTCCTTCTTAAAGGAGGCAGGTTTCATGAGCTGAATTTGGATCATGATGCACCATTCAACAATTCTAACTCCATAAAGCCAGTTTACTCCCATTATAATTCTTTCTTCGTTTTTGGAGATTTTAAAGATATTGTTGCTGTTGAAGGTTGAAATTAGGTGAGCATGATAAACTCCCGTCTTATCTCTGAGCTGCTTTTGGAAAAAAAAAAAAAAAAAAAAACATTTTGACAATGGACTTGCCTAAGTGAATAGGGAAAAAACTCACAAGACTTCATCCCTAAACAAAGAACTATAGGCAACTGAGGAAAGCTGAGGGCATGAGGTGTGGCCTTCCCAAGAAAAGAGCACCCTAGTTGGCTGTTCAGTACCAAATTGTCAGCCCTGAAAATATACATACAAGTAACATTACATGGGATGAACAGGTCATATTTTGGAATTTGTATGTATAAATTACAAGCATGCAATGACAATTAGTGGAAAAGGATGCCACGAATTTGAAGAAGAGTGGGGAGAGATATATAAGAGCGTTTGTACAAAGAAAAGGGGAAGAAGAAATTATAAATTGTAAAAGGGGGAAGGAAAAATAAAGGTACATTTTGAATTAATAAAATTTTCTAGATTAAAATTTCTGAAGTCTGTAGAATAACATGGGTAAATTTTTTACTGACCCTGACACTAAGAAATATCATAGAATTACAACATGTAGCCTTAAAGATGACTTTCTTCCTGCTCCAGGAAATGAGACAAGATGTCCCTAAGCCATGTACCTTGCCCGCTATGACAGTTCATATGACCAGAAGAGCTAGCTCCTTACTACGGTGGTAGGAAACTTACTTCATGTCAGCCTCAGTGGAGCATGGTAGATCCAAAGTTTTAAAAGATCCAGACTATATGTAGAATTCATAAGAAACCGGTAGGGTAGCAAAGTAGAAAATCATACAGATATAACTAAACAGTAAAGAGTTTTACGTCATAAGGATGAGGCCGGTAGGAACATCTCAGGCTTGGGAATCAGACATTTGGTCCAATTCTTCTTGCCCAGATTATCTCTACCCCAGAGTCACCCCCTGGAAGCAGGGACCTTGGGTATCTTCTGGCTTTGCCCCATGTGGGGGAAGTGAGAGGGACAGAGTGTGTGCCAACAAATACCCTCTCCCACAGAGCAGTGCTGCACCCGCATGGAGGTCTCCCCTCTGGCCAGTGACCGGAAGGTCTGCTATTTCATTGCTAGTCAGGTTTAGAAGCACTCTAGGGATATACACCTATATAAGCCTCCTGTTTTGTTATATGTAATCAACAAGGTAGTGTTCTCCTGTTTGTGTGTCCATTTAAGGTTTGCGTTTTGCAAATCACAAATTTCAGAGAACTAAAATCTAAGCACTTCTGCCATGTATGACACCTGTGCAGTGTGACTGGGAACATAGGACATACAGCACTTGAGGAAAAGAATATTCGATGAGTTTCTTTTGTGGGTCATTTGGCTTCAAGGATACAGGTACTACTAAATCTTCAAACATACGTGATCAGAGCTGAAGAACTTGAGATTTCCAATAAGAAGCACAGACATTAGTATTACATGCAACATGCGAAAAATTCCCAGTGCTCACTTATGGTTAACTTTAAAAGGACTGAGCTGAGGAGCCGTCTGTAGGCCGTGGAAGAGGAATGAGGAGTAGTCAAAGGAAGGAGACCTGTTTGTATCTTTATATGTAAAACAGATGAAGAGCAGAGGAAATAATCTTCACTCTCTACTGGCCCACGCTAAGTGTTCAAACCATTTCCTTTGATCTCTTCTTTATGATAGTATTGGTAGAGTATAATTGTTAACTTCATTTAGAAATATGTACAAAAACCATCCACTCAATAGTATGTTCATATTGAAGACTAGAAGAGAATTTTGAAAGAGAAAAGTAGGAAAATATTAAAAGGTGGTTATTTTAAATAGTGTATTATTGACATAATGAAAATGAGTAGACAATGCTTTTTTCAAAATTTTTGGTAATATTTAATAACAAAGTTGCATTCATGTCAACAAACATTCTCTGGGTTATAAGATATGGACAGTATACAGTTTAGGATACTGCAATGACAATTCTAATATCTAATATGTCGACTGATAGGAAATAAAAATAAATTGTTTTACCTTTATCCAGATAAGGAAGAGACTGTTAATGGAAACTTAGAAAACTTTAAATACTTTGGATAATTTTAATAACCTCTACAGTTCCTACGTTGTATCTACTTGAACAGCATGTGAATATATTGATTTAACTATGGAAAATTTCATATCTAATTATCCATAGAAGATATTTAAAATGCATACAACCTATGGGTTTTAAAACTTAGGATAATAAACTTTATACAACATTTATTCTGAGGAGCTCAAATTTTAGAAACTGTTTAAGAACTGCTTACTGATGCTCTCCTGTGGAATGTTCCCTGGCTTTTGGGAGACTTTCATTATTAAATAAATGGATTTAAATATACAACTCTTATTTGCTCACGGACATCAGAAAAGTAGTTGTGTTTCATAAATTATGCAAGGAACTTTAGTCACCATGTATTTTAGGATACCCTACTGATAACTAGAAGGCTTTCCTAAAATAGTATCAGACTTTATAAATGATATATTGTTGAAATGTGAAAAGAAGTTACGAAGTTTGCCAGTTCCAGCAAAAACTAATTCTTTAAAAGAATAAACAGGAAAAGAAACAGCAATGCAATGTCTAAGTAAGTGGCCACACTGCAGAGTTTAGCATTGTAAGACATTCAGACGTGGCTTTTTATGCTGGTCTGAGGTGCACTAGTTAGTCTGCGCGGTACAAAAAATTTACTGACAAAATTAAGCAATTTCTTGCCTAATGTTGTAGAAATTGCTGCCTGGTGTTGTGTAACCCAAAAAGAACAGCCCGGGAAAGCTACTTCTGGCTACCAAACAAAAGTCTAGTAAGTGTGCCTTTGCGTGGCCAAGTTGGAAGCCCTACCCTGTATATGAGCAAAGCATTTTGCATCTTTTCGGCGATTTTTTTTTCTCTAAGTGCCTTTTAGTCGTAACAATCTGAGTTCAGATTCCTAAGAAAGATGCCCCCGTTTCATTCATTGCCTCTAAAAGGCTGGAGAGTATGTTTAAACAGATATATTTTCTTTTTGTCTAACCTTGTCTGGAAGATATAGGAAAACTAATCTGCCTTATTTACATATGGCACAATCTATCCAGTATTCAAGGGTCTGTCAGAAACAGGAACCTTGTGCATTTCCATGGTAACCGATGGCATGCTGACAGTATCTGGCTTGTTGCAGCTTCGTCTAGGCAGGCCGGCAATTAATCAGCCATCTACATGCACAAAATTCTTTGTGAGTGAATGGCAGTGCCTCTGTATGCTGTCTGTGCTTTTACAATTCCGTATTCCTGCCGGGCAAAGTACTTTTTTGTCTCTTCTATTCATTTTCCATAGCTCGCCAAAACGTGCTAGAAAAGAGTGTGGGGGCTGGGAGAGGAAACACGTCCACCTGTAATTTCAAAATGACATTATTTCTTGCCAGCCTCAAATATGCCAGGGTGTATTCTTTCCTTTATTCTGCACCTCATAGCGAGTTTGCTTTTTATCTCTTCTCCCCCTGGGTTTCCTTAGCTTGTGCTTGATGGCCCCGTGTCTTGAGGTCCTTCATTGTCAGCAGAAGTAGGACACACCTACCGGAGCAGGTATGTGCATGAGCCATGGCAGGCCTGTGCCATGCAGCTGGGAGCTCTTTATAGCCCGCATCTGCTTCGGTCCTCTGAGATACGTGGCTCTGCTCTTACTCCCATTTTGCAGACTGAGATACAGATAAATTGGACAATTGTTCAAATTGGATTTGCATGGTAAGCTTAGTATCAGGCTGCTGACCACAGTCCCAACACACATACACATGCGCGTGCGCGCGCGTGCACACACACACACACACACAATCGTTCTGCTTCATGTAGTGTTTCAAGGTGTAGGACTCAGTATCATTTCATTGAAAGTCATCTCGAGCGTCTCTTCATTCAGAAGCTTTCATTATCTAGAATCAGGTGGGAAAGTGAGTCATCCATGGGTCTGAGGCGATTAGCAGAGACCTGGGTTTGGATTGTTCCAGGGACTCTGACCAGGTCGTCTGGGGAAGGCACTCTGCAGTCTTTCTCTGTGAGATGAACACAAAGATTTGATTGATGATTTTGAAGGGTCCACCCAGCACAGAGATTCTGTGATTCTCCATTTTATTTTCTGAAATGTTACTTGGGAAAGCCAAAAATAGTAAGCAAGCAAAAATTAATATCCATAAGTTGTTCAGTCATTTGTACTTGAAAGTTGATGGACTGAAATTAATGAAATTTTCTTTTCAAAAATGGAAAAGAGGTTTGACAGTTTGGTAGCTGATGCATCTCAACAGGTCAGCATTCACTGAAGTCACATTTGGATAGTTCCATCTGCGCACACCGTACTCAAAGCTAAACATGCTCACCTTCAAATTTCAACTCAAGCAAAGTGTCTAGAGAACACTGTGATACAGCTTGGCGTGTCAGTTCTCAGATGGCTTCACAGGAGGGTCTCCATGTCAAAGAAGGCAACAGGCAACAAAAGCGTGTTTATGAAGTGAAGAAATCAGAGGGGAAATGCCGGTTTTCTGTTACAGTCTTATTAATTAGGAGCATGAATATCCATACACTTGTATGCTGCTGCCTTTCTGACACATTCTTCACTTTGTGCTAAACTTACTATTTCAGGATGAAATTTCACTTCACACATCTTCTTTTGAAATTCACAATTTCCCTGGAAAGCTGAGAGTCAGTTTGAACATGAATCCTGTTTCAGTAGCATGGAAATAGGCTTCCTTCTGCAGGCACTCCTCCTTCTCACCACTCCTCCTTCTTCCCTCTCCCAGAGGATGAGAAAGTCCTAATCACCACACCCCACTTGACAAAAGACACATTTTATAAAGTTTAATAGAAATTTGGTTCATTATGGCATCCTGTTGAGGGCTGGTGTCCATTGTCAAACTTTAGATATGCATGCTTTGCAAACGTAAATAAATATGAAATTATTGACTCATGAATCTTTTTTTTAAAGCTTAAGTAACCTTAAAGGATGGCCTGAAAACAAGACAAAGCACCTGGAGAGGGCTTTTGGAGAAATAACAACAAAACAGTGCCTGGGATAAGCGTTTTTCTGCTTAAAGCTCCCAAGAAGCGAGAGACACGCCTCCTGCCCCAGCATGTCTGCTGCTCTGTGCGTGTTGTGTAGGCTTCCCATTCACCTCCTCTGACTTACTGGTCTACCCCCTCAGGATCCAAGATGACAGCCCACACATTGTAACCCACTGTAAAATATCCTGGTTTTTAATGGAATGTTCATGAGTGTGCTCAAAATTAGAATCATGCCATCCTTATACATAAGCTTCTTCTCCCCACCCCATTAAAAAATGTGTTTCTACAGGAAGTATATCATTTTAGCATAGTAACCTAATAGTATGTAGTCACTGAAAGTTTGTTTCTAATGCTAGAAAGATCATCCTGAACCTTCTCTATCTAGACCAAGTACTCTGGAAATATCTTCTCCTAAACTCTCTTCTCCCTTCTTCTTGGTGGACTTGGGCATCTTTTATTTAAGGAGAGTTTCCATGCACTGTCCATCAGTCATCCAAACAAGTGTTAACTGTCCTCTGTTTTTTTGGGGGGGGGCAGAGGGTGATAATGCCAACCTCCTGAGTTGTGGGGATAGTCTCTATAATGGAACTTTCCCTTCTTGCTATCTAATTTTAATATGAAAACATTTGAATAAGTACATTAATGACTAGTTCTCACATGTAACTATGTATTGACTATATTTCTCATTTTCGTGACTGTCAAGTAAAACCAACCATGTTTAGTTCATAGCTTTGGTGTAATGAAATAAAATGTGTAATTTACATACTCAACAATGGTCTTAAAAGTATGAGAAATCTCAAGTGGTGAAATTCAGAGAATGGGCAGTGGAATGGGGCAAAGGGTAGGAAGAAGGAAAACGGGGGATGAATCTAATGGGCAGGATCTCCTTGGGAGATGACGGATGTGCATCGGAACAGAGGGAGTAGCATGCAACGCCCTGAGTGCACAAAAAAATCACTAAAATAAATATTTCCTATGAGCTGGCATGAGAATCAGAGTTCAATAAAGGCCTGATTTTAAAATGAAATCTATTATTAAAACTTAGACTCTTTTGAAAGGCAAAGAACGTGGACATCAGAAGAAGGAGAAAACAGGGAACAGGATAGGAGTTTGCCACAGAGGGCCTCTGAAAGGCTCTGCCCTGCAGGGTATCAAAGCAGATGCTGAGACTTATGGGCAACCTTTGGGCAGAGTGCAGGGAATCTTATGAAAGAAGGGGGAGACAGTAAGATCTGGAGAGGACAGGAGCTCCTCAAGGAGAGCAACAGAACCAAAAAATCTGGGCGCAAGGGTCTTTTCTGATACTCCAACCAAGGACCATTCATGGAGACCCCTGCACAGATGTAGCCCATGGCAGTTCAGTGTCCAAGTGGGTTCCATAGTAATTGGAACAGGGACTGTCTCTGACATGAACTGATTGGCCTGCTCTTTGATCACCTCCTCCTGAAGGGGGAGCAGCCTTACCAGGCCACAGAGGAAGACAATGCAGCCACTCCTGATGAGACCTGTTAGACTAGGCTCAGAAGGAAGGTGAGGAAGACCTCCCCTATCAGTGGACTGGGGGAGGGGCATGGGTGAAGAAGAGGTAGGGAGGATGGGATTGGGAGGGGAGGAGAGAAGGAGCTACAGGTGAATAAATTATAATTAATAAAAATTAAAATTAAAAAAGAAACTAAGACTGTTTCACCTTCTAGTCCAGACTGATGTTTCTTACAACGTTGGCCTATGTCTGTCATGAGTCCTGAAGGAGAATGATCTCATTTGCAAATTGCAGAAGAATGAGCGTCTGTTTCCCAGATGTGTGAACATTGCTAAAGGGTTCACTGCTAAGACTAAGGTAGTAAACTTTGTGTTATGTGGGTTTTAATCACAATGAAAAAATAAGACTGAGTAGTTTCTTCTGACCATAGAATGGGTGTTGACCATTCCCATGAGTCCTTTCATAGTCATTATCTTTGGTGCTGTTGGTAGGTATCTCACAGTTGTCCCAAAGTTGATAGAGTTGGAAAGCATTGGATCAGATGATATATTGTATCAAATGATGTCAAACTGTATTTAATCACCACATTCAGCAACCTGAGATGTATGAAAATAGCAATTTCCTGTGACTCGGGATATCGCTTAGGAAAGCGTCAATATGACTCTCGTACATCCTACCTCTTGCTTTTAGATACATCAAAATTCAGTGCAAAGCACACTTCACTGGGGTTTTGTTTTTATTTTTACTTTGTATGTGTATGCATGTGGCTGCCCATGCATGCAAGTGTGCGGGATGAGGTTATGAGTGCACATGTCAGTGTTAGACGTTGTTTCTCAGGCACTGCGTACATTGTTCTTTGAGGCTGGCTCTCTCTGGGTCTTGGGGCTTACCACTTAGGACAGGCTGGCCGGCCAGCGAGCCCCACGGATCTACCTGTCTCTGCCTCTGCTGTGCTGGGATGACGAGTAATGACACCATACCCAACCTTTTTATTATTTTGTTTTGTTTTGTTTTGTTTTATTATTCTTAGACAGGGTTTCTCTGTGTAGCCCTAACTGTCCTGGAACTCACTCTGTAAACCAGGCTGGCCTTGAATTCAGAGATCAGCCGGCCTCGGCTTCCCAAGTACTGGGATTAAAGGAGTGCACCATACCTAGCCTTTTATGTGGATGCTGGGAATAGAACTTGAGTGCTCTTGAGTGCTCTGCTGTGAAGCGAAAAAGAAAGCCAGGACCATTCCTGGGCTAACATAACATAAATTTCCAAGCACAAACCCATGAAACCAAGATCAGTGCTGGGTCTGAGAAATAGTTTCCCTCTGCTGGTGATCTGTGACTGTGTGGTCAATTGAGCTCCATGCTTCCCGTAGGCACCTGTGAATTCTATGGATGCCTTCTCCTTATGTTCTCATTTGATCGGTGCTAACTCAGAGAATGTAGAGAAAATCAAGAAAAATACAGAACCCTTCCTCCAGTTCTGAGATACCAGGTTCTCAGCCAATCACCCTGGCAACACATTTACCATTCCGAACTTCCCATGCGTTGTTGGCCCAGGGAGGGGATGACAGTGGAAGGAATGTCCTAGGAATTTAAACATTTGCCCTTCTTTCCTAGACTACTTCTCCTACCCTGATTCTTTGTCGTCCACTTACCTTTCTGATCCCAGAGTGGACAGAGCTCAACCTCCCCCATGTGACCCTCGCTCACAAAGCCCCAGTGGGTTCATTAGAAGGAAAGTGTTCAGTCACTAATCTGTCACCTAGGAACAAACCAGCACAAACAGTCAGTCACCCGTAATATCAGTCAATGATTGCCTGTAACAGTTTAGATCACAGACACTAAACCTCAGTGTTTAGAATCCAGAATGAGATGAGAAATGGGAAAGGAATCCTCCATGTCATTACCATTCTTTCCTGTTTGGGTGGTACTTCTTATCTGTGCTACTGTGACGCCATAGCCATCGCTGCCTTTATGCTATGCTGAGTCTTTCCTCCTTTTAACCAAATGCCTTTTCGTTCATGAGATCACAAGTAAGAAGGTGGTTGGTCTTGTGTGATATCTTTGCTTGGCTGCCTAGAAAAATAAAAGCTCGGCAACCATCCCTCATTCCTCGTAAAGAGCATCCTGCCTAATAAAAGCCACAAGTGCAGACCTCTGGGTTAGTGAATTCTAAGGAGCTTCTTAATCTGTTGTTTCTATTCTAACTAACTAGAATTCACCTAAAGTGTGTATCCTTCCACGGCCTGAGGGTTAGACAGGTGGCCTCCACAGGCTCAGTGAAATCTGCACCGGATCAGGCTTCATCCCCACATAATCTTCCGGTCACTGATTCATGAGCTTAGGAAGCTTATGGAGGAAGGTGAACTACTTCCTCCTAAATTCGAGGAAGTGTGTCAGCTTCCAGGGAGCAGTACATTGCCTTTGATTGTATAAATAGAAGAATGGTGCCGTCACTCGGGCAGTGAGTTCTTTCCACAAAGTGCATTAAGTGCAGTTCTTTGCTGGCACTTAGAAGAACTGGCTTTTTCTGTGTAAGATGTGTGGTTGCAGGGGTCTGTCCCCCTTGCTAGAGTTCAAGTTCCCTGAGAGCAAGGACACCATTGTATAGCTGGCATGTAGTTCATGTGCTATATACAGCAGTAGGATATGTGTGCCAATAGAGAGAAAGCCTTACATCCCACAGCGAGGTCAGGGGAGCCTTTCAGAAGAAGCAACAAGAAGATATGCTTAGAGGGTGGCTGTGTTTTGGCTTACAGATATGAAAGATACCTCTCTCACCGTGGCTATTGCACTGACATTTTCTCATGTTTTAATCCCTTGAAAGCTGATGTTCTCTTAATAGCAGGTGTCTTCTCAATAGCATATATATTTTTTAAAGTTAGAATTCAATAGACCTCCTTAGCCTAAAGCCAGTCCGGGAAAGTGGAAGATGTACCTGTGTGAAAGGCAGATGCAGGAGAGGGTGGTAATTCTTCCCTGTGTAAAGAGTCAACCATCATTATAATAGTACTAGCTGAAGAGACACTCGGGCACAAGCTCATGGTGATGGAGCACCTAAAGAGGATCAGGGCTTGGTGTGAGAAAAAGAGCCTTGATTCCCATCTATCTAAAAAGCAAATGAGGATTCAAGTGACCTTAGTAACTGTAGATGGAAGGATGAACCCTGTGTAATGAGCCTTGGTGCTAAATGGATTTGGGCACAACCCTCATCTCTGCCACCGCCACTCTGGCTGGTGACTTAGGTTAAGTTCAGGTAAGCTTACAACAATGATGTGGTAAGATGATGCAACTGTCACTCCATAGGGTTTTTGTAATTGATAAATTTAGACAGTGTTTGCAGAGGGGACTGTCGCAGACTCTAAAAGCCTGGTCATCATTCTTTGTCTGAATCATCCAAGTTAAATGTTGAGTTTAAATGTTGTCTTCGTAGGAAGACACCCAGTCCTTGAGCTCATGTGCCAGATTTTGGCATCTCCACATCTGGAAGCAGATATTTAAACAGAATAGTAGCCACTGAGGGAACTTGGCAGCAATGCGGAGTTTGGAGTCCTGAGGCTCAGAATCTCCACTTCTGTAAAATGCTTAAAGCAATTTGTTCTCTTCTTCTGCCTGTGTGCTTTCCCCACGCTGACTGAGGATTCCAGAACTGGCTGATGGTCCACATGCAGAACACCTTAGTGCAAAGTCTGTTTGGGGAGGCAGTCGTGCCAGCCACTGTGGCTGGAGAGACTTCACTGTGGGGGAGGCAGCTGGAGAGTGAGAAACCAAGCTATTTGTCACTAGGTGCTCAGAAACAACAGAGCGCAACTTCTTCTCATTAGGACAGACTCCACTAGAGCCCTTGTTCTGCTGCTCACCAGCTTGGTGGTCTGAACACGGCCTACTTCTCAACCCTCCAAACCCCTAATAGTTCTGGCCTAAATTAAGTACCTTCTGTTTGTTGAGTAAATGCTACAGAGGGTAGAAACTTCAGTCATTTGTTTCATTTTCTTGTGCTGTGGTCCCTTGTAACTGTGGGTGTGATTACATAGTCCTTAATAACTGAAGCTGTTTTCTACCATTAGCCAGGGTATGTGTGTTTCTATCATCCAGCTGCCCCAAAGACTGGCATACAACCTGTCATCTTCACTGTTCCCTCCCCTGCTTCATACATCCGCTGTCAGGTAATCTAGAAAAGCATGACTTTTACAACTTGTTCCCTGGTTTGGATGATGAATGAGATGGGTTAAACCATTTAATTCTCTCAGTGGCACCCCAATGTTGACGCTGAATGAAAAGGGTGTCTGATAAATTGTTTGTCATCATTAAGGCTTATTTCTCATACGGGCTTGATGGCTCCCCGCCCCCACCTCACTCGTTGTCCAACACACAAAGGTAAGTAACCGTTACAAAGAATGCTCAACAAATAATCACCGAAGCCGTCTGGTACCCAATATGTGGAGATCAGTGTATAGCATCATCAGATGGGATGCCTTCCATGATTGAAGCTGTGCTTCACTTGCATGCTTCCTCCATCCTCAGCGCAGCCCCTTCCCTTCTCTCCATGGCCACTCCTGTGACAGCTGAGAGCCAGTCCTGAACCTCCTATGATATCAGTTTTAAAATATCCGTCCAATACAGAAATATATTTTTAATAGCAATGTCACACACAAACATAAACTTCGAACAACACAATTTATCTGACATCAGATTTTTTAATTGTACAAAATTACAAACATATCCTTGTATTGTTCACGAGGAGGTTGGATTATGAATATAGAAGCCCCCACTCATGTCACCTCTGCTGTTCTTCTCTCCAGACACAAGTCTCTTCTTCAACTGATGCTATTTATATCCACTTCATAGTCAGTACTTGAAACATATCGATAGCTAATAATTGAACAATGGTGGATGGATGGATGGATGGATGGATGGATAATGGATGGATGGATGGATGGATGGATGATGGATGGATGGATGGATGGATGGATGGATGATGGATGGATGGATGGATGGATCACTAGAATACATTTGAACATGCAGGTGAAACCCACTAAGTGAACATTAGTGTAAAATGTGTTGCTTATTATTTGATAGGCTCATTAGCTTTCTGTGGGCTCTGGCCTCAGTCATTGGCCTCTCACCCTGTTGTGTCAGCAAGCACAGCCTGGTGTGAACACATAGTGGATGAGACTCCTTCCTTATCCTTGAGATGCTGGAACAACAGGGTCTCAGTGTTTCTCCAAGTGCAAATTGCTTCAGGGCTATACCTTGTTTCCTCTTTAGAATATACATAGAGGGCCAGGCATGGTGGCACACAGAGAACCTGGCTTCTGGAGAAAGTCAGTGGTCAAGGTCATTAATCTGGGATGGTTTGCAACATCCACCCAAGAATTCTAAGCACAGGTCAATGGGCCCATTCTGCCAGGAAATGGGGAGTGCACCAAAGGGGCCATGTCATGGTGGGATACTGTAGCCAGAGCATCTATTGCTGTGGGCATCCAGTTCTGAATGTCTCATGGACACACTTGATCCCATCCAGCTCAGCATGGAACACCTCAAAACCACTGGCCTGACCTACAGCTAGGTTTAATGAGGGATGAGTGGCAGGTCCTAAGAACAGTAAGCCTGACATTGCCAAGAACTGAACTGTCTGGCTGGGGAGGCTCTTGCCAAGTGGAGCCACCAGAACCTGAGGTATCACTACTGGGACCACCAGAAGCTGAGGGACCACTACTGGGACATAGAGGCTGATTTGTGGTTTTGTTTCTTTGTTTTGTTGTTGTTTGCTTGTTTTTGTTTGTTTGTCTGAGACAAGGTTTCTTTGTATAGTCTTGGCTGTCCTGGAACTCACTCTGTAAACCAGCCTAACTTCAAACTCAGAGATCCACTGGCTAAGGCACTGATTCTTAAAACCTAGCAACTTAATTTACATTCTGTTGGCATATCTCCAATCTATTTTATTTAGATTCTTATATCTACTACCCTTCTCTACTCCAATCCCTTCCAAACCCCCACCACCAAATAGGAGATGCAGAAGATTAGAAGGGAGAGAGGGCATTGAGATCTTTTTAGACTGCTTCCTGCTGACCAGGGGCATTAAATTCCTTGGGGCAAGTCCAATCTTCATCTCATCAGGATATCATCTCCAAATTCTTCTTCTTGTCTCTTTTCTCTCCAACACTTGACAAACCAGCAACAGCAGGACCCAGCAGGAGGAACAGCCACACCCTCGTCAATGCACCTCACCCCTCTGGGATCTGGTATTTATACCCTCTCCAGAGTTCCCAAAATTAAACTCTCTGCAGCTGGCACAAACCACGCCACTCCTAGAACCTGAGACAAATCATAGTTAACAGCTGTGGACAATCTGCAGCAGCCCTATACCCAACACGTGGGATTAAAACAAAAGCATGTTCACATAACATATCTGCATTCTTAAAAATCCAGATCCATGGAAAACGTATCAATATCTGAAATAAATTAGCTGTTTATTTATTAAGGTGTGCTATACATGTAAAATGTACACTAATTTTGAAGACTTAGCTAGAAAAAATACAATACATTATATTTTATCCTGGTAATATGTTAAGATTACATATTTGAGCCAGGCGTGGTAGCACTAGGGAGGCAGAGGCAGTGGATGTCTGAGTTGTGGCCAGCCTGGTTTTCTGAATTCAAGCCTCTATGCCATTTCCTCTAGTGTTGTGTACATTCTACTAAAAGGTCTCATTTTAATTCAAAAATGCCAAGCTTTAAAACATAGTTCTAAGCATCAAGTTAATTTATCCCTTACATACCTGTTTAGTAAGGACAGTTTACTTGCTTATTCCACCCAGGACCGTCTGCCCAGAGGACAGTTTGGGAAGGCCTGGGAAAAGGTCTTTGTTACTAAGCTGGTTGTTGGCTCCGCAGTGTAATCTCTCCACACCGTGCTGACGGCCAGAAAAACATGTTCAGGAAGAAGGTCACCGTCAGCTCCTGCCTTGTTTTTAGGAAGCCCACCTTCGTTTTTGACTCTCCTGTCTCGTCTGCCAAGTGATATGATATGAATTACCAATGTGTCTGCCTTTGTGTTTACAGTCATGATGTCAGCTGCTATGTACTGAACATGTTAGGTTTTGCATCTGAGAACGAACCAACAGAAAGACTGTGGCTCAAACCTACGGCAAACACCGATGAAAACCCTCAAAGTGCTAATAGTCCTAGGCCACAGATCCTGTTGAGCTTATTCCTGCTCATTATGACCCATGGAGTCAGTCCTTGTGACTCCCCTGAGGGCTTGCCCTGCGTCCATGCCTTTCATACTGTCTTTGCTTATTGTCCCCCATACACCCTCCAAAGGGCTCAGGTTTTCTCTTGTGAGCATTCCCTTTTCTCCACACTTAGCCCTTTCTTTTTATAAAATAAATACTCTTACCCACTCCCACCCACGGCAGGCATTATACCCCTGTGAGCGCTGAGTGCAGTTTTGTGCTTGTCCACACTCCCTGGAACACAGGAACAAACCTATTCTGGGCTAATTAGGATCGACTTGAACGTATGTCAGCAGCTGTAACTGTTCTCTTTGAAAGGGGCTCATTTTGTTCTTTTCAATGAGCCTCAGGAAAGAGCTTTGCCCCTCCATATCCTGTGGTCCCAGCTCTAGAGTTTGTTCCCTGGGTGACTCCTGGGGTGCAGTTAAATTGCTGCTGTGGACTGTGATCTAGGCTTGACTTTCTGGGACAAGAATTCAGTCCTTTTCAAACTCCATATTTTTACCTGTCTCATATTCTTGTCCCATCTCATCCAAATGCATTCCCTTTTCAGTGATGCTTCCTCCTATCTCCCATGGTTTATCTTTCAAGAGAGATATTTCTCAATTTCTAATTTTTAAAAATTAAACATTTATTTAACTCGTGCATATGCACACACCTGTGTGTGTGTGTGTGTGTATGTGTGTGTGTTAGTGCATGCCTATGCCTATGTGTGAATGCCATGCTATGTGTGGAGGTCAGAGGACAGCTTGGGAGACTTGGTTTCCTCTTTCTACCAAGTGGGTCCTAGAGATTGAAGTCAGATTATCAGGCTTGGTGGCAAGCAGATACCTCTAGGCATGGGCCCATCGTGATGGCCCAGATGTTTTATTTTATTTCCTTCTTCTTTTTTTCTTTTTGATGTGTGTATGGTGATTTTGCCTGCATGTCTGTGTGTGTACTACAAGTGTGCCTAGTGCTGGAGAAGGCCAGAAGGAGCTGTCAGATCCCCTGGACTAGAGTTACAAACTGTTGTAAGCCACCCAGGCAGGTACAGGAAATTGAACCCCAGTCCTCTAGAAGAGCAACAAGTACTCTTAATTATTAAGCCATCTCTCCAGCCCTGAGCTGTTTCTTTGGAGGAGGCTTTCCAGAGAGCCTAGGACACAAGGGCTCCAATGGGGTTGAATCATTTAGACAGGGCCAGGTACATAGTCTGTTTACCCCAGGTGAAATTGGAAAGGCAAGGATTTTATACTTAAAAAAAATATATATATTAGTTAGAATGGCAAGACGTAAGAAGAGGACAATATTAAGCAGGTGCCAGTTTCGGCTGGACAGCATGGACCCTCAACTGTCAGCAGTCAACTGACACTGGGGCAGACAGAATCAGCTCACCTCAGCAGCCCGTTTGCCTTTGACAATCTATTCAATAGGCTTTTATTAGACATGCGTAGTATTAATCTATTTCACAACTTTAAGTAATTCGGTTCCTTTATAGATTTTCCTGTGTGGGGGATGCCCTCACAGAGCTGTAAAGGCTGCTGCTGCTCCTCAGGTTCCTGCTGTCCTTCTTGATTTTGACACACTGTCTTACTAGTGTGAAACTCGACTGTAGACTAGGGTGGTTCTCCAAGAGACTGGCTGTCTCTACTTCCCAGTGCTGAGTTTATAAATTCACATCGTTGTGCTTGGCCTTTCAACAGGAGCAGCATCATTGGCAAGGCCAGGGCATTGCCAAATGAGCACCTCCACAGTCCCTTTTGTATACATTTTCTGACACCTTTTATTTTTCAGCCAATGTTGCCTGGACCTTGAGTCATTAAGATTGAAGTTTTAAGGAAAGCGGAGTTCTCTTGTGGTCATATTTTAATAATAGCATCCAGCCAGAACTTAAATTTCATTTGTTAATATGTACATTTATAATGCTGAGAGTTTTAAAGTCTAAAACACCAGAAAGGCATAAACACAAGAGTGAATTGGTCTGGTGAAATCCCAGACCAATTTCCTGCATGTTTGGGGGCAGCCTGCGGTATCTCAATTGATTGTAAAATATATTTAATGCTAATCTGATGGCATCATTACAGGGCCTTGTGTTCTTGCATGCATATTTTCGGACCTTTCTCCTCCTCCACCTAGGCCAGCCACCACTTAGCCCGGCAGGGAGCTGAGTTTCTCTGCTTATCTGCTAGGCTGGGGAAGAGGAGTGGTGTTGATTTTGCTGTATGTGGCCAATTATCTTGACCTTTATGATAGATCCGGCTGTGGAAGGACCAGGAAGCCGAGTGTCCCTCCTGTTTCCATCTCCTCCTCAGAGCGAGGCACACAGCGATCATGACGGTTTGTGGTCTTGTACTCCACTCCCCGGCAATGCACATCTTGAGACACCGTGATTAGCATCCCTAATTCCTAAAAATTGACTTGCCTTGTTATAACTAGAGAGCTGTCGCCTAAAATACTTCCCCTGCTGTTGGAAAGGGTATTATTTTAGTGCCCTGGGGATAGGAAAAGTTTTCAACTCACCAGTGCAGGGATTAGTTTTATTTTAAAGTATTTAAAGTATTTTAGATAACTTAGCTAAGAGTGAGCCAAGTTCATCGGCCTCCTAGGAACCTTTACAGATGTATTCTAAATCCTTATCTGACAACAACCTATTAAAAATACACATAGCATGGCTGGGGAGACGGCTCAGCAAGTGAAAGGTGCTTGCTGCCAGGCTTGAGGACCTGAGTTTGATCCCCTGGAACCAATGCGGTAGAAGGAAAAGAACATGAGTCATGACACTTTTACTATTCCTCATCACACACAACACACACACACACAAATGTAATAAAAATTTTAATGTACATCACCTTATATATTTGCCCACTAAGCTCTGACTCCTAACACATCAAGAAAGTCAACATGCCTCTGCGTCCAGCAGACATGGAGGATGGTTTCACTTGGCCAAACAACTTCCAATTTGAATAGGAATTTTGCCCAAATCATCTTGACTTAATCATCTATCTACTGACCTTGCTTTTCATGTCCCTGTCCAAAAGCAAATAAGACACTTCTCTTTACCAAAGGAATGTTCATAATGGCTTATAATAATTTTAGAGGGATGGATACTTTTGTGATTCCCTCAGACTTGGATTAAGATTTTTATCTTCAAGGAGGCGTCTTTCCTTTAGGGGCTCTCTATTCCTTTGTTCTTCACTGTGGAACAAGCCAGACTAGTTTTTGTTTAGACACAGGCTGAATCACATAGCTTGTATGTTGGCTACATTTTACTAAAACAATAAGAATATTGAACTGGGGATGAAGGGATGGTTCAGCTGGTAGAGTCCTGGCCATGCAAGGATGAGAACTTCCATTTGAATCTTTGCAAACAAACAAACAAACAAACAAACACCAGGCATGGTGGTAAACACTTGGAATCCCAGGGCTTCCGAGATGAAGCATGGGCTTCCCTGGGGCCTTGGAGTGAGTTCTGAGACAGTGAGACATCCTATCTTTAATTAAAAAAAAATTTATTTAAAGGTGACAACTGGGGTTGTCCTCTGACTTCTACACATTTGCATCTGTATACACATGAACACATGAACATGGGGACATGGATATAATCATTCAATTAGCCGCTAAATTCTCTTAACATGGTTAGGTAACCTAACTGGCCTTGTCAGTGGTTACCGACATGTTCAGTCTTAATTTGTGAGGGTGTGAGGGAAAGCCATAAGGCCAGATGTATGAAGAAATCACCTGATGCCGTTAGTAAAAGCTACTGTTAGAGTTCCATCCTCGTACATAGAGGAGACTCCTTTTCCCAAGCCCATCTTTTTATTTGTTCTTTTTTTTTTTTTAAGAGAAAATTTAGACCCAGGGAAAACAAGGCTACCATGGGTCAAACAGCAGTGACCCTTTTAAGCTTTTTGCTTCTGTGTTCTCACTGGCAGAGGGACCCTGTGGTTATTCACCCTCAGTGACAGTATCTCTGCTTGCTACTTCTTGATACATGCTGCTGACTTCCTGGTTGTACCCAGAACTCATGCCACATGAAACAGCAGAAGGTTGATAACCTGACTGATGGTTCTACAGGTTTAGGTCACTCTTCTGTGTATCTACACACTGGTATAGGTTAGGTAGGATGGGGGAGACCAGTTCTTGAAGAAGTGCTCATTGTATTTGGGTTCCTTGGAGTTGGGGTGAAGGGAAGACCTCTTGGTAAGACCCTGGGTTATTAACGAAGGGTACAGCACTGAAACCAGAGGCACTGTTGGCCGCTGCATAAAAGAAAATAAAAAGAAAATAGCTGGGGTGGGCGGTGCTGGGGATATGACTCTGTGCCATCTGCATCTGCCACACACGCTTGAGGATCTGACTCTGGATTCCAAGGATACTCATAGGTGCCGGTTGTGTGTGGCGACCCACCTGCTGTTTCAGGACCAGGAACATGGAAACCGGAGTCCAAAAGCAACTGGCTCGATGTATAGGTGAGCTCCGGTTCAACCAAAAGACCCTGTCTCTTTAAATAAGATGGAGAATTATCAAAGAAGACTCCGAAAATCAGGCATGATCTGTCACTGGTGCTGCAGGTGAAAACATATTTGAACATGCGTACATAACACAGAGAGAGAGAGAAAGAGAAAAGGAAGTAATTATGAAAATAATTTAGAACATAGATTCTTAGTCCAGGGATGTGGCTCAGATGGAATGCTAACCTAGCACTCAGGAGTCCTGGGTTCCACCCCAGCGCATGCACCAAGCTTAGTAATGCCTCTCTGTAATTCCAGCACTCAGGCAGCAGAAACAGGGAAATAAGTTCAAGTTCATCTTCAACTATATAGTGAGTTTGAGGTCAGCTCAGGCTATCTGAAACACAGTTGGTGGACCTGACTGGGGAGAGGTATGTAAACGTTTCTGAAAGTTTCAGGGAAAATAAGAACAAAAACCTCTGGGAAGTAAGTTTATATAGAAATTTCTAAGATCTATTAAGAACTAACTTTAAAAGCTGGGGAGATGGTTCCTGAAGCCATAGCTTTTCTGTGTAAACATGAGGGCCTGAATTCTCTCTCCTGCACCCATATTAAAAAAAAAAGAAAAGAAACAAGAAAAAGAAATAGCCAGGCATGGTGGCATGAGCTTGGAATTCTAGGATACACAAGTGCACTTTCACAAACACAGGTATACCTACACAAAAATACACAGATAAAAAGGCAGCCAGGCAGGCAGACACACACACACACACACACACACACACACACACACACACACACAAGACTTTAATAGAATTAAAAAATAGGTCATAGCTCTGAGGCTCCTTTAGGATCAGAGGGAGGCCGGGTAGAGAATCTGTTTCTAGGCCATAGGAACAGCAAACACTTTGTGATCTGTACCTTGAGTATTTCACTAGCAAGATGTAGAAAGCTCTCCTGTTTCATTGGGGATGCTTCTCTCTCCAGGGGAGGAAGGAACCTTCTTACCTTACTCAGGAAGTAGATGGCTGCACAAGACTCAAGAGCAGCAGAAGTGCAAAGAGAAATACCTAGGATGTCCTGGCAATTCCATCCTACAGCATGCACTCAAAAATACCTGAAAACAGAAGATCCGGGGGTGTGACTTAGTGGCAGAGCATGCTCAGGGTCCTGGCACTTCTCCCTTCCCCACTAAAAACTGATAGCAGTGAAAGCCACAGTAGTCAATAATACACAACCCAAGTGCTCATCAACCGGCGAGTGAGTAAATACAGTGTGAGCGACAGTGGAATATTATTTAGCCATGAGAAGAACAGCGCTCCGATTCACGGTACTCTGTGGGCGAATCTTAAAGAGCACTTTGCCCAGTGAAATAAGCCAAACACAAAGGAAGAAACATGGTACAATGCCACTCATGTGAAATATGTAGAACGGACAAGTCACAGAGATTGAAAGTAGATTAAAGGTTTTCAGGGAAGGGGCAAGAAGGAAAAGCTGTTGCTGAATGGGTCAGAGTTTCTGTCGGGGAGAAAGACGAAGGTGGAGACTGTGAGACCCACTGTGATTAGCACCTGTCAGCTCAGACACTTAGCAAAGGCGCCTGTGGTTTGGGTGGGTGAGGCATAGAATATGCTAAGTACCTTGAGTGAATCTTTGGTTTTGTTGGTTGGTCTAGGACTTTTTTTTTTTTTTTGGTAGCTCAGGCAGGCCTGACACTTGCCTAGTCTTCTTGCCTCCTTCCCGTGGTGCTAGAATCACAGCCTGTGTTGCCACGGAGGATGAGCTTTGTGTAATGGGAACGCAGCATTCCTGAGCTCCGTGCTCTGCTCTCCACAGACACATGGGACAATGCTGCCAACCGAAAGAGATAAAAATAATTCTAAAGTGGTAAACATGCCAATTTTATATTTTGTGTATCACATTATATTACATATGCCAGAAAGAAATAGAGGAAATACTTCAACATGTGTGATAGAGAAGAAACGAGTCTCTACTGAGCTGCAGAAATGGCTCAGCAGCTGGGCGTCTGCGGCTCTTGTAGAATACCTGGATTTTTCTTCATAAGCACTTACACTGGAGCATTCACAAGTGTGTGTAACTCTAGCTCCAGTGGATCCAACACCTTCTTTGGGCCTCCATGGCCACCTGCCAGGACTTACACGTGTCTACATATTTTCAAAATTAAATTGAGGATACCATCAAATGCAAAAGAGTTAACAGGAAAAAAAAAAAAGCAGGCTGTGTTGTTAAATGAGAAGCTGATATATAGCTACCTCAATTAAATAAGTGTGTAGGTATGGTAATTTTTTTAAGTACTAGATGGCTGGAGAGAGAAATGGCTCAGTGGTTAAGAGCGCTGGCTCTTCCAGAGTCCTGAGCTTTGACTGCTAGCACTCACATGGCAGTTGAGAGTCATCTGTAACTCTAGTTCTAGGGGACCTGACAGCATCTCCTGGCCTGTGCAGGTACCCGGAACACATGTGATGCACAGATATATGCAGACAGAGCACCCATACACACAGAATAATAACACTTTTAAGTATTGGATAGAGGGAACTATACCAAGAAGTTAATGATTCCCTTAAGGAAATGAGGATTATTTCTATTGCCATAGTTTATATAAATACCCCTTAAAGGCCCAGTAAGTTAAGACTCAGTACTCTCAGGTACATGGGGGAACCCTTAAGAAGTGAGGCCTAATGGAAAACCCTCCCATTACAGGGGATGGGCCCTTGGGGGATATTGCTACTCTGGCCTTCTTGACTCTCAGGATTCCTGGCCATGAGGTGAGTAGTGTTCTATTCCACAATGAGAGGATAGAGGCCAAAGAGTCATGAATAAGCCAGAGTCAGCCTGTCCTCTTCATAAATGATCATGATGGGTTCACAGGTTACAAACAGAAAGCTGACTGACTCACAGGTATCCAGACTTTCTATGGTAAAGCCATGCAGCTACATGGTAAATGCAGCTACATGTAGCTAAGGGTAAAGGCAAAATAAAAATCAATGTGCTAGGTCTGGATTGATTTTCACACTTGACATCCTAACACCGGGGAGGCTGAGGCAGGAGGATCCTGGCAAGTTTAGTTCTAGGTCATCCTGGTCTTTTAACACCATTCTGGTCTATGTACCAAGACCCTCTTTCAAAACCAAAAGCAAAACATCGAGAAACATATTATTTAGTGGCTGTGGCTGTCGTGGGGCATTGCCGGGCTGGAGAAGTGACAAGTGCAGGCCCTGTATCCCTCTTGTGAGACTGGGAAGCAGCCCTGGCGTCCAAAGCTCTCAGGTGATGTGGAGGCTGGGAGCCCAGCCCCCATCTGGATGCTGTCAGCCTGAGCTGGGCAACTGGGCTCAGGTCTAATGCAGTGTTGCAGTCTAATGCCCTGGGTTGCTGTGTCCTTGCAAGGCCTGTGAAATACTGTAAGTTAGCTGGGCTAGATGAGAATGGGACCTCACACACTTACCTCTCAGCTGTGGCTGAGTCACCATATGAGTGAACTAGAAATCGTTCTGTCTAGCTGTATCAGTCACCACACGTTAAGCAAAAATGGAAAATAAAGAACTTTCGCTAAAAAAGTAATAATAAAATAAAAATCCATGAGCTTATTTAAATTACACTTATACAAACAAGCAAACAGTTAAAACACATTTAGGTATACATTTTCCAGGTGCTGTTATCACTTGGTACTGGTGAAGGACAGGTCTCGGAATTCCCCAGATAACCAAAGCCACAGGTGTTCAAGTCCCTTACGGGGCAGCATGGTATTTCCATAGGACCCAGACAGCCTCCCATGGTGCTCCGAGATCTTTAGATGAATTATATGAATTAATTCACCATAAACACTACATATGGCACTCCTATACTGTTCTGTTTGGAAAATAAGGACTAGGACAAAGCAGTGTTCAAAGATGGCGGAGTGCAGGCAGGAGCCCCAGGCTCAGGCCAAGATGAGGTTCACGAATGCTGTATCCGCATGTCATGCTGTTCTTGGGGAGCTGGTATAGTACTCAGGGTGTGGCAAATCCAAGAGTTACTTTTGAGATATTTCTGAATTTTTTAAAAGTATTTTTGACCCGCAGTTAACTAACTACAAGATACAGATGTAGATGACCAACTGTGGCTCCTCCATAAAATAAAATAAAATAAAAGTCACCATGTCCTAAGCTTCATTTCTGTTGCAGTGACATCATACACTGACAGAAGTAATTAGTACAGAAGGGTCTGTCTCGGCTCACAGTTCCTAGTTGGAGCCCATCACATCAGGGATGTCAAGACAGGACCCTGCAACCACTGGTCACATTGCATAGCAAGGAGCAGAGAAAACAGAAGGAATGCACGCATGCGTAGGTCAGCTAGCTGTCTCTCTTCTCATTCAGTCCAGGGCCCCAAGCCACGGAGAGGCACTGCCCACTTCCAGGCTGGGTCTTCCCACAGCAATTAAGGCAGTCATGGCAACCCTCCAAAGGCAAGCCAAGGGCCAACCAGATGGAGACTCCTCAGACTCCCCAACTGAGACTCCTCTCAAGCCATTCTAGATTGTGTTGACAAACTAACTTCCATATATGGCTATTGAAGGTATGAGATACAACCGTAAACCTTTAGGATAACGGCACATTCCTTGCTTTCACAGATTTTTATTATCTTAATTATAAAAGGCGGTATTTGTCTAGTTTAAGCAGTTTAGAAAATACAGAAGGCACCCTCTAATGAACAGAAATATTGGTATGCCCTGCACCCAGAGATCCCGCTGCAATACTGCAGAATCCACCCTTTCTGACCACCTCGCTGCATCTGTCCTGTACTTTACAAATAATATATTGCACCTTTAACACATTTGTTTAAATTGTGTGTGTGTGTTTGTGTGCGTGTGTGCTGTCATAAAAAGGAAGTCTGATGGGTGTATGCAAAACAGAATCTTACTGTATCTGAATATGTGTGTCGTTGATGGCTACCACAGATGAGCATTTTTCCTATGATTATCGATAACATAAAATCATCCTTTTAGATATTTTCTATCCTTACCTTTTGTTCATCTTCATTGACTGAGCGAATCTTTTTGCTGTTGTGGTTGATATGTTAGGGTTTAGTAGATTAAGAACATTCATGAAAGCCCATTTCTCACTCTCCGTATCTCTAAAATCTAAGGAGAATGGTGAGCGGCGTGATTCGACATGGCTAGCCTGTGATGAAGGTGGACACGTGTGCTCCCTCGTTTAAAACCCTGTGAGTTGTGTCATTTCTCTTTGCTGTCCTTCACTTCACACATCAGATGTGACCATTTCAGTGTCTGAAGAGATGAAAATAGCCCGGGCCTCACATAAGAAATGTATCGGAATTAGTTCTACTCATCATTAACAGAAATGGGTTTGGGACAGAGCAGGAGGCAATTGAAGAAGGGAAAGTTATATTATTCACTTGTCCTGCCTGACAAACAGCCTGACAAAAGCAACTACTGGGTTTGTTTTGGTTCATAGTTCAAGGCGGCATCCATCCTGACAGGAAAGTCGTGGCTGCCGGAGCTTGAGGCAGCTGGTCACATGAATTCATCAGGAAGCAGAGAGATGGGTGCTGTTTGACCTGCTTCTCCAGACCATGGGGTGGCACTGCTCCTGGTTACGGTAGGTCTTCCCAGCCCAGGGAGCTAATCTAGAAACCCCATCACAGACATGCCCCAGTAATTTTTTCCATGGTCAGCTAAACCCTGTCAAGTTAACAATTAAGATTAACTGCTGTACAAGCAGTGTGATTTTTGGAAGGTCCCTTCGAAAGATCCGGATGACTTAAGTATGTGTTGTTTTTCTGTGACATTCTTGTTTTTTTTCTCTTTGTTCTTTTTTCTTCTTTCTTTCTTTCTTTCTTTCTTTCTTTCTTTCTTTCTTTCTTCCTTCCTTCCTTCCTTTCTTTCTTTCTTTCCTTTCTCTCTCTCTTTTTAATGGTGAAAAAAGAATATATTTAGCATTAACCAGCTGGACTCAGTTTAGATGATCTTAATCTTGCTGGCAACATCCAGAGCATCATAATCAGGAGTGAACGGAGCATATGCCTTTTTCTCTCTGTCAGACCTTATCAGGGTATTGACTTTGACCACATCAGTATCATAGAGTTTCTTCATGGCCTGTTAGCTTGTTAGCCTTGACATCCACAATGAACACAAGTGTGTTCCTGTCCTCTATTTTCTTCATGGCTGACTCGGTGGTCAGGGGGAATTTGATGATGGTATAAGTGGTCAAGCTTGTTTCTCCTGGCACTCTTTCTAGGGTATTTGGGTTGCCTCTGGAGCCACAGGGTCTTGGGCCGCCACAAGGTGGGTGACATGTGATGTTCTTTTTGTGGCTGTGGCCGTCTTTTAGCACTGCCTTCTTAGCTTCCAAGGCCTTCACTTTGGCTTCTGCTTTGGGAGGGGCAGGAGCTTCCTTTTAGCTTTTGGCACCACCTTGGTGAAAAGGGACATCCTTTTTTTTTTTTTTTTTTTTTCAAAAGCAACAAGAGTTGGAGTAAAGCTCGGTCATTTTTGTTACATTCTATTTAATCAGTGTTGGGGTGTGTGTATGCTATGGTGTGCATGTGGGGTCAGAGGGCAGCTGGCCAGAGTCAGTTTCTCCTTTTACCAGGGATCAAACCCAGGTCCTCAGGCTTGACAGCAAGTGACATTGCCCCCTGAGCCCTCCCACCAGGCTGAGACTAATGTTTGATTTGTGTGTCACCTGTGGCTGGATACATCTGAGCCCCAGGGAGTGGAAGTGATGGTGGACTCTCACACTTGGCTCCCTGCTCACACAGAGGCTGCAGGGGACTGACAGTGGGGCCCGAGTACCAGGCCACACCACTTGAAGGGCACTGCAAGTTGTCTAACTCTCTTTTCATGTAAAAATTAGATAACATGCTCTTTTACCCATGGGTTTGCAGCTCCCTTGTTAGGCATGGTCATGTAAATGTGAAACAAGTTTGAATACTTGGGTGTAAATGCCTTTAACAAGCAGAGAGGCTTAAAATCTGAAAGGGCCTGGGTTCTGACCAACCTCTGGCAGGCATTTATCATGGATTATCAGATTGGAATTGCTGAAAATCTCCTTGTGGGGTGTGTTGATTTGTATGTTTTCACCTGGCTGTGTAACGGAGAGATGCTGTTTCTGGCTTGCCAGATGTGATTATAGGCCCGCCCAGGGGACTGTATTAATACCAAAATGACTTGGCTTTTCATTAATCAATTATGGGCTTCTTTATTTAAGGGATGCGGGGAGCGGGTAACAGTGGAAAATCTATAAGGCTTTCAGGTGTTTTCATTAAACCTTCCTAAAATGGGAAAATAGCAGCTACCTGGCATGATGAGGGAGCAAAATCTATCATTTTTAACTCTGAAAGAAAATTACGGGTAGCTTACCTCCTAAAGCAGTGGTCACTGGGTACTATGGGAGAGGTACTATGGGAGAATGGATCCGGCCTCTTGTTCGTTTGGAGAGGCTTAGGTGCTTGCATTGCTTGGGTGTCATGCTGAGGGTGCACGGCGATGAAGGGCCTGCCAGCAGGTGTATGCGATGCTGAGGGTCAGCAGGAAGGCAGCACTACCCAGTAAACATTGCCCACGTTTGTGGTTTGAAATTGAAGTGTCCTTCCGCACCCCATGGGCTCACATGTTTGAACACTGATTCTCCAGATGGTGGCGCTGTTTGGAAGAGTGTGGAACCTTTAGAGGGCGCAGCCTGGGGAGAGGAAGGGGCGGCGCTAGGGCTTTGAGGCTTTGTAGTCTCGCCCCGCTTCTTGAGTGTAGATGCAATTCGATCAGCTAGTTTCCTGCTCCTGCCTCCATGCCCTCCCTGCCATGATGGACCCCGTCTCTCCGGAACTGTGAGCCAAGATAAGCTCTCCTTTAAGCTGCTTCTGCCAAGCTGTTTGATCATAGCGACAGGAAAGTGATGGACAGTGGTGGCGGTGCTTAGAACGGAAAGCTCAAGAGTATGTGGGCTGCTCCTCAGACCTCACAAGCTTACGTCCAAACTCTTTGCAGGAGGAAATATCACTGATTTGTCTTTTACAATCTCACTTCTGGTTGATACCAATATAGCAGGGAAAAACGAAAGGTTGTTCCCATAGTGACCATACCTTATTAAATTAACAGGGCAGCTTCACATCGATTAGACTGTTCAAGACGTGAAAAATAAGGACTTGAGGCTGGGAAGGTAACTCCATCAGTAAAATGCTTGCTGACTTGAATTAGGCTCTCTGGTGTTGTGTAAAATGCCAAGCACAGTGGTACATACAGTAATCCTGAAGTTGGGGGATCTCTGGAGCTGACTGGCCAGCAAATCCAAGAGTTCCAGTTTCAGTGACAAGGCCTTATCTCAAGAAGTAAGGTAGACAGTGATTGAGAACGACACTCAACATCAACCTGTGGCCTCCACAAGCATGTCATACAAACATACACACATGTATGCCCCACCCCACACACAGAAAACAGGGTCTCAAATGTCCTGGGTGTTATCAGACCTGCTGCACAGCCAGAACCAGACAGTGCTAACTTCAGTTCAGCCTTTACCTAGAAAGCACAAATTTGAAGTTGGAGTCAAAGCTAATTAATAAAAGAGAAAGCCAGGTGCAGGATCAATATATGTTTTCTCATAGGAGTTCCCAGGACAGGGGGCCTTAAAAAGGAGTGGAAAACACTGTGAAGTCTGAAGCTGCTTGAGAGCGTTTGCTGCTTGCTGAGCAGGTGTCGCTTGTGACATAAAAGGCAGCTCATTCCCAGCCCAACAACACTGTCAAGTTCTATACTCTGTGGGACAAACTGTGAGCTTTGGAACTAGTAGAAATTGAGAGAATGAAACACGAAGAGTGGATTGGCCAGACTTACCTACTCCCGGTGGTGAGAGTGGGAATACAGGGACCATGTTTATCCATCTCTCTGGCATCAGTTTCCATCATGTATCTACCACCGGCCATCTATCTACTGCCTATCATCTGTCTATATATACCTATCTATCTCTAATATATATTATCTGTAATACAGATATACTATATATATATATATATATATATATATATATATATATATATAACATGTATGTATGTATGTATGCATTCGTGCATGCATATATGTACTGTGGCATATTGCAAACAGACAGGATTGACTTGGACCTGCATGGCCCAGTCTTGCTCACCTCATCTGAGCAATATGCTTCTAGCCCACACTCTCCAAGAGCCTTTATCACCCCCTCTCTGGAGAATGAAGGTGGAATGGGTGGATCCCAGAGCCTGTGCTGGCCTAAGGACCTGTTGCCTACAGTTTCAGTTTTTTTAACACTTGGGGAAATATTGGAAGCAGGCTCCTAAGGAAACAGTAGTCAGAATCAAAGCAGTCTGCATAGAGTCATTTTTTCAAGTAGAAGGTAGAGAGCTCACCAAGAAAGCGAAAGAGACAAAGACAGAAGTAGCTGCTGCTTCTGAGATGGGGAGGTACCTTTGCAATCATTTTTCTGGGTCAGCCACAGGCATGTCCGTAGTGTTTTCTTATCCTGTCTCTGCAGGTGGCAAATAGGTTTCTGAAGGACTGAAAATGATGGCCAGAGGTAAAGCATTTCCAACCATCTCACACAGTGAGCCCCTTGTCACCAGCCTTAGGCAACCTCCATTCAGTTTTGAGGGACTGAGCTCAAGATCCTGTTCATGTGAGTCCTGCTTTTCAGTGACGTCAGGAGAGACTTGCTAGTGATATGGGAACAATTTCCTTAGACATATCCTGCACTTACTGGTGATGCCATGTCTTGACTCAAAAAGAGTGACAGCTTACCCAGCAGAGTAGTGAATGAGGAACATCTGGAAAGCCACCGTAGGAAGACAGTTTGAAACTGTGAACGGTCCCAAAGGGTTGTAGCCTCCCAGAGCCCCAAAATGTCTCTTCTCTGCATCCCAAAGCTGAGGTTTTTCTCTGACACTCTGGAAGAAGGCACACAGAGGAATCCCTACCCACCAAAGTCTCCACACTTGCAAAGCCATTCCACCACCTGACCATCAGCTTCCCGGGGACAGGGTTCCCACAGATGGTCTGTCCACTGAGTTAATCAGGCTGGAAACAACAACGCCTTCAAGAACTCTCCATCACTAGCAGCTTTTCCTGCAGTTGGGGGTGCATGCAGGTCCGAATTGGCTGCGTTTTGTTTCTACACAAAGCCTGGGGAAAAGGCACAAGCAAGCAGGAGGGAAGGCGTCAATGTTAGGCTTGCATCTGCTTAATTTCTCAGGAGACTGCTATTAATAGCCTGTACTTTTAGAAGAAGTAAATTAATTTTACACAATGTTTAAGGAATATTGCCTATGCAGGATCAAATGAAGGGAAGGATCATTTTGCCAAAGGCAACTGTTATCGAGGCTCTGAAATTAATTGGATGCTTTAATTGAGGTAGATTACTCGCTAATCCTTGCTTGAATACAGTAATTCTCCTATTAAATTATCTTTGAATAATTACCTGGAATTTCTCAGCTGCGGGGACTGATGGCTATTTAATTGCACTGTGATGCTGCTGTATAATTACTTAACAAGGTGTCCTGTAATAGTTTAATTCCCCTTTTACTGAAAAAAAGGTGGATGATAAAGTAACTACAAATACCTCCTTTTAGAAAAAAAAAAAACAAAACAAATTGCTATAAGGTTTTTTTTTCTTTCAAAGATTATTTATTATTTGAAAGTAAATTAAATTATTTCTAATTTTTTTATTTATTATTCAGGTACTGATGACTTTTTAAACAGAGCCAAGCCTCTGCAACCATTATACATTAGATAACATTTCAAAGGACTGGAAAGTCATTTTTAATTTTTGCTTATCATGAACATCCCATGTCTTGTCATTAAGTATCCAAGACACCACTTCCTTCTCTTCATTTTACTGCATATTTTATCTAAGATTTTCAAATTAAGTGTGTGTCCATGAAGTGAAGCATTAAATACTCCTAATATATGCCCATATGTCCTGTGGTAATGCTGTGACAGAAAATTAAACGGATCGTCTGCGATTGTTGGCCATTACTTTATGAAGCCCATGGCGCCCACCAACACAACTGCTTTTGGCATTTAGCATATCGCCATGGACATGATTTGAGCATCAGCAAATGCCAAAAAAAAGACCACTGGACTTTGACCAGGTTTATCGAATTGCCCTGACAGCAAGCCCAATCTGATGCTAAAAAAAAAAAAAAAAAAAAAACAACTAAGGCTGCTGATTTTGACACTCTTTCTTCTTTACGTCACTTGGGGATGTGAGATCTGGTCAAACTGCTGAGTGTGTGGTAGCACACATCCAAAACCCAAGCATCAGGAGGCTGAGGCAGGAGGATGGCAAGTTTGAAGCTAGCCTGGGCTACATGGTAAGACACTACCCACCTTCCAAAGGGGAAAAAAAGGTAAAGGGAGAAGAAAGGAAGAAAGGGATGGAGGAATGGATGGGGGAGGGAGAGAAGGAGGGAGGGACAGAGGGAAAGAGGGAAGGAAGAAGGCAGGAGGGAGGGAGGGAGGGAAAAAAAAAAGCAAGAGAACACAGCCCAGTTGCGATAGTGACTAAAAAAGAAACTGCTGATGTTCCCATGAGACACGTTTGTCCTAGAATGATAGAGTCTATTACCTAAAAACCAGAGTAGCACACCTGCAAAGCGTGCTGCATTTGTTAGGGTTTTCTAGAGGACCAAACTACATACATGCATGTGCCCTTGCAAGTAAGCATCCTGCTCACACACTGTGGCAATCCCAGTCAGGGTACAGGACAGCCCCCCTGAGAGGGTGAGTCCCCACTCACTCCATATGCATGCAACTTTTCTTTCTTAGCTACTTCAGTAAGCAACAATAAAAATAGGGTAAGCTTCCTGTGGACACTAAAATTTTGTATTTGTTTGAGTAATGATTTTAGATAAATGTCTGGGTTGGTTTTTTTTCTTTTTTTCGTTATGTCTTTCATCCATAAATGTAGTATCATCTTTTTTTCAAAAGCCCTTAATTTTATTTATTCAAAATATATCTCTGTTCCCATAATCAGTGGGTGTGGTGGGCTAATGCAACTCTGTGTGTAACTTCAGAATCAACTAAGTTCATGGTTTAAAATAGAAGTAGTCCTTTAGTAACATGAATAGTCCAGTTATTAAGAAGGAACTTCATTTTCTTGTGTGGCTTTCTTCAACTGGAACCATCTATCTCAGAAGTAATTATACAGGAAGTATAATTTTCCCAACCCTTATATCCGCTCACCCCTAAAATAAAGTAAAATGAAATTTCTTCATGTTGTTCCAAAGAAAGAAAACAGCATCTCTGTCCCTCATCTCAATAATGGATCATCTGCCAGAAGACAAATGTCAAATTGAATGGACAAGACAAAATAGACACATCTTCATCAGGACCAAGCCACCCTGTCCTGTGGGGCTGCTTGCGTACAGTAGAATGGCTCTCTGTTCAGTGACAGATCGATTCTTCATTGGGATTCACATTTTGCCCATCAATGAGAGACCACAATTAGGTCAAACTTTGATCAATCTTCCTGCCAACAGACCTGGAATCACATTTGAAGCCTCATCTGAGCTCACATTCTTCTTTTATTCTAACACAAAAGCTGGGACCACGGTGTCACGGAAGCTTCCTTGAAATTGTTTGTGTTTCGCTGGTGATGTGAGATGTGGCAATTCTTTCATTCCACACACTGGATGGGCTTTTCCCCCACTGTCATCTACAGAGAATTGCTTAACCTTCTCTGGCCTTGTTCTCTCGTTGGTGGAGCTGGGGTGTAGGCTGTAATAAGTAGTCACCAAACTTTATTGTACTTAATGATAAATGGGGGGCTGCTTAAAAATGCATTTTCCTGGGACCTGCCTTTAGGATTCTGGGTCAGTTGATTTGGCTTGGGGATCAGCATTCTTCACAAGTTCACCAAAGCATACTTTCGGTAAATATGACTTTCGATGCAGTCTGATGTATCAAATTCTAAACTCCCAAATGAACTCAGGAATCATAAAGCTGCAAGTTCTAAGGTCCAAACTGAATTATTCACAAGCTGGCCAAGCAAGCAATGCAGACTTTAGATAAACATAAGTATATGTTTATATAGATTAAACAACGAATCTCTGTCAGATAGGTATATAAGTTCAGAAAAGCCTTATTTTAGGCCTTTCTAAGTATTAACTCACTGAGACGCGAACCATATCAGCAAAAAGTAATATCCTGATTTCATAAGTGTGGGTATTGAGCCATGTAGAAGCAAAGTCAGTAGCCCGTGGGATTTGATGAAGAGATGAGCTTGGCGAGACCACCAAAATGACCACAGGAAAGTACAGGCCTAGACTGAAAGAAGCTTACAAATCTGTACATTACTCAATTCTCCCTGAAGTCCAGCAAGGCCTTCTCGCTTAGCACGACATTCCGCAAGACAACATCTGTTGTCTCAATGACGAGCTCGTTACCTCTTTCAGTTACACTATTGGGTCTCATGTCGTTCCATGCTTTTCTTATTCATTCACCTACAGGTAAGTCTTCATGATCTTGGCTTTTAAGAAGAGCATTGCTTTGAACACAAGCATGTGGCTGTCTTCTCAACATACTGAGCTTGGTTCCAGAAGCCAGACACGGAAAGATAGATATTGCATGACCTAATTATGTGTTATGTCTTAGAAAGATGAATTCAGAGAAGTAGAGAGTCATGTCCTGGTTCCCTGAGGAGACAGCATAGAGGTGGTTGCAGAAAAGAAATACAGTGAGCCAAGCCTACAGTTTTAGTGGCAAAGAAGGATAAAGCTGGTGATTCACCTCAAAACACGTGTGTACATGCGAAAGATTGTCACAATGAAACATAATGTTGATGTCATTAATAAACACTAATAAAAATATAAAGAATTATTCCTACACAAAACATTCCCTCTAAATGAGATAATAATAAAATTCATTTTGATGAGGAAGTACTTAAATTTATTTATAAAATTTGGCCTACTATACAAAAATTTTATTGTGTCTATGATAGTCCTGTAGACTGATGGTTACAAAAAATAAGAGGCATTAATTTTCAAAACTAGGATGAAGAGGAAGAAGAGGAGGAAAAGAAGAAGGAAAAAGAGGAAGAAGAGAAAGAAAAAAGTAAAGACAGAAATAAAAAAGGAAGGAAGGAAGGAAGAGAGAGAGAAAGAAAGAAAGAAAGAAAGAAAGAAAGAAAGAAAGAAAGAAAGAAAGAAAGAAAGAAAGAAA
>NW_026596073.1:27853632-27865204 GCF_907164565.1 Psammomys obesus
AAAGAAAGAAAGAAAGAAAGAAAGAAAGAAAGAAAGAAAGAAAGAAAAGTTGCTCCTCTAGTCCCAGGCAGGAAGCAGATTTCCAGATCCATCCAGGCTGATTTTGTAGTTCTTCAAGGGTCTGTTTTCTTCATTCATAATATGAAGGCTGCTATTATGGTATTTAGAGCACAGAGGTATGATGAGGATTAAGCAACAGTAGTCTTATAAAGCTTGACCAATTGTTTGGCATATGGCAAAAACTCAGTAAATAAAAGCAACAATAGAAAAGAAGTGTTGCTTTTAAGGGAACTTATCACAGGGCAGAGTCATCATCCATGAATCTGGAGTGTCTTGAATACTAGCAAGAAGGTAGTCCTTCTCATGACCTCCTCATTTCTCCATCTTGGTCAGCCTCAGTATTATCTACCCTGAATCCACTCCTTTCCCAAGCAAGATGTCCAAAGATATCTACAGCTACCAACAATCTTAAGTTCAATAGGGCATTTTGTTTTGCTGAGAGATTGTTGAATAAATGCTTCCTCATAGACAATCTGACAGGCAGATAAAAAGCTGAGCAAGTGGACTATGAAAGCTCACTCGCATCCCACTGTGAATAACTCCTAGTATTTTGGTGAGATTTCTGTTGACTTATTTGTATCACTTGACTTCAATTTTGGTTGTCTCAAGTCTATTCTTAATCTCTGGCTTCTCCTTCCTCACTAACACTTTATTTCAGAACTTTACTCACTTGAGATAAACAACTTCTGACTTCTAAAGACACATGTGGGGTCCAGACAGTCTCAGCTCACAGTCCTTCTCTTCCCTCTGAGCATGTATCTCTGGTATCATTTCATCACTTCCTTTTTCCTAAGTACGTTCTGTGCCTTGACTTAAGGTGATGGGTATTGGCAGTGCTTCCCCATCAGCTCTGCCCATGACTCACACGTGCTGAGTCAGAACTGTAAGATAGATCAGCATCCCCAAGGTTTGAGCAAAAATTGTGCCACTGCCATCCACAGAGCTCTATCGAGAACATCCCATCAGTGATCTCTAAGAATGCCTGTCTCTCCAGCATCTTGACATACAGTCTTCCCCTCTTGTGAAAACCACTTGGGACTTCCAGCTGATGAAGCTGAAGAAACAAGCAGAGGGATTCTTTCTGCCTCTGCCCAACAAAGAACATTTTCACTGTGATCTGGGTTTATGTTAGAAGGAAGAAGAAGGGAAGGAAGGAAGGAAGGAAGGAAGGAAGGAAGGAAGGAAGGAAGGAAGTCTACAATGCTACTATATAAATGTCCCAACAACAGATTCCCTTCCTGTGTTTCCAACAAAACCAGCCACTCAAAAAGATACAGGTGCCACTGAGGGTGCTGGAGCAGTTGGGGACAGAGCTGAACTGTGATCGAACGCTCACAGGGAGCGCAATTGGTATGCTTTTTCTCCCACAGAGCACGGTTTCAGCAGGAAATTATACAGGGCCTACTTGCGACCGCTCTGTACGGCCCTGCCTTGGAGCCAGCCAGGTGAAGCGAGAGCACCCGTGTGGGACCACAGCAGATTCGGTGCGCCCTTTGTATCTACCTTGTCCTGCCTCTGCTTTCGCCCCTTTGTGTGTTTTTAATGGGGATAAGTGTGAGGCGCATGGAGTGCAATCACATTGTGGTCTTAAAAGGATCTCTGATGATAGAAAATATGTCAATTTATTATTTCCCTCAGGACAGAGAAAAAAGTACAAAGGTTCAATGGATGAGAAAGATAATGCTTGTGCACTGTATAACATTTTCCAACAAAGGATTTTAAGGTGATTTTCCTTTAAAAAAATACTTTAGTCCCATTTTGTAGGTGGGGATACAAGAAGATTTTGTAGTGACTAAAACATCCTGGCGGTGGCCCCTGCATAGTCAGCGTAGGCCTCTATGGTCCTTCCCCGGCTTTTTCACTCCCTCTACTGGAATTTGGTTCTTCACAGCAGAGTTACACACAGTAAAGGCAAGCACTGTCCTATTGTGCATGGGCTTCCGTGTGCCACCACCACAGTTCCATCGAATCTTCAAGCTGAAGGCTACATCTGTGATCAGGGCCATCTTCTGTCCCCACCATTCCCATTTCCTTTAATAGCTATTAGCCCAGTAGAGGCCGGCTGCTCTTGCATGGGGAAGGCTGCTGGGAAGCTGAGCCAGGGGGTGGCCACTTGTTATTTGTCACGAGGGTCATTCATAATGAATCAACAAAGCATTGACAATGGTTTTCTTGTAAACTGAACAAACCTTATAAATGGTGTGTGGTCTCCCCTCCCCCATGAATTAGTTCCTTTGTCCTGAAATGTGTGGTTAGCCCAGACACTCATTCTGCTTGGCTGGAAGAGGGGCAGAGCCTGGGGAGGCGCCTGGGATGCACAAGTCGACATTTCACATTTTGGCTTTCTGTATCAGGGGATATCTCACGCGAACCGTGGGAAGTTGGAAGGAAGACATAAGCAAAATCAGAAAACTTTCTAGACTCTCCAGTGGTCTTTTCAGGGCTCGGTTACAATGTATAAACACGAAAGAAATTAAGAACGTAGGAAGAGATTCTTAACCGCTTTGTACAGTTGCTTGATAATTGTCTGTCTTTTCAAGCCCTAAATAAGAAGGGCAGAGTGCTGGGGGGGGGGGGCTCTACCTGCTTTAAGTGGCTGCCCTTCGTGGAATGCTAGCCTCTGCTGTTACGTAACAGTGGACGCTAGGCAGCGGAATAAAAGGAGCAGTGTCTTGAAGCAAATGGGCAAACATCCTTCACTGCTGGCGTCTTCTTTGGCTCCTGAGGCAGGGGTGGGATGGGGTGGGGTGGGGGGCGGGGAGGGTGGTTTCTAAGTGAGGTTCTCTGTTGCCTAGAGCCCACACAACCAACCTTATCATCAAGATGCTGAGACAAAACGCTCAGCACAGATCTGCAGAGAGGCTATGCAGAGCCCTGAGTGCTCGGCCACTCCTGTTTGTCTTCCTAAAGGCCAAATAGTGATGGCACAATTTCTGACACACTGTCACCAGGTAGACTGTGTGTTGGAATGTGTGTCACAGGCTGATATCAGGGTGCTGCATGAGAAGAGCAGGGTATTCAAAGCTTGACTTTGCGTGTATGTTTATTTGCAGAAATAAACTCTGCGTGTTCTGTGTACTCCACTTTCGTTATAATTTTATATAATGGCAATTTTTTAATCAAAGTGTTAGAATGTGTCTTTCTCCTTTAAAAAATAATTGCCGAAATCATTGGTGACACCTTAAAACAAGTCAGTGGTGAAGGTCACATAAACCCATGTGATATGTATATGCAACCCAGAATTATTTAGGGTCATTGTAGCCATGGAGTTTTCAAATAAATTATTTGAATATAAAAGTAGATTATGTCTTTCCCCTGTGGCTGGCCAAATGTCTTTTCAACAAAGGGTAAAATAAGAAGGCTATTTTTTTGTGTAAAAGAGTGATCTTTTTAGTCATGCTTGGCTGCCTTTCAGGACGGTCTCCGTTTATAATGAGATATTTTTGAACTCATCTGAACCAGAAAGTTTAATAAATTGATAGTACATTTTACATAAAATATTACAATTTGTTTCAGGAGGAAAGAGCTAGAGTGAAGGGGGAACAGATTACTGATCGTTTGGGTTTCTAGGTCAACATCTTAAGCTAATATTCATATTGGGCCAAATCTAGAGTAGTAAAAATAAGTGTTTATTTATTTAGTTTATTATTTCATATTTCTTGGCAGTTCTTCCGATCTCTACTTACTGTCTGCTTTACTTGCTGTTCAGATCCCAGTTCAGCCTTAGCTGAAGCCGCTTGGAGACCCAGTCAGAGTGGTTCTCCTGGCCATTTTTCCAGACTTCTTGACGTTGACAGGTAGGGAGAAAACAAAGGTGTTCCCTGTGTGTTTGTAGGTTGCCTATGAAGTAGATTCGTCCTATATGCCAATGTGTACACATTAACTTTCTCTTACCAACGTAGTAAAAGGAGAAATCCCAGGCTAGACAAGCTCCCTCTGTGGTGAAAGAAATGTTTCTGAGAACTGAAAGTACATTTTGACATGATCATTAACATAAGAAAACATGTTCATGTTAGTCTCTAGTGTTTTAACACTCTCTAGATTCAATTACTTTTCTATTATACCCGATCTTAACTTCTAGTTAAATATATATATATTTTGCAATTACAAGTAGAAAAAAATTACATGATACATTTTAACCTGGTATCAAAACTGAGTTGAGCAGTGACTCATCTCCGGTCATATTTCTCTAATGACACATCACTTAGGTATGTGTGGATTTCCTTTGAGCCCCTGATTTTCTTTTTAATTATTCTACAGTGAAAGCTCCTTTTTCTCCCCAATTAATTTGACTTTCTCAGATTTTCTACATATCTCTCTTGAAATTGACCATTCTTTTCAGAAACAGATTTTTTTTTTTCCTCTCTTTGGCCTGGGGTGGTACACTGAAAAAAGTCACTCAGCTAAAATGAATTACTTCATTTCCAAGTAAAAACAGCGGTGTTTTCATGCCTGCACTTATTATTATTCTGAGAATGTACTAATTTGCTACATCCAAGATGACGGTTCGTTGGGTCTGTGAAAGGGGCAGTGTGCCAGCTATGAGAGAGAAGTGAAAAGGACTCCATTCACGGGGCTCGGAGCAGGGACGGCTCTGTGAGTATCAGGGGGCACACCGCCGGCAGAGTCATTCCACTCTCGGGGTTGGGTTCTGAATCAAGCAAAAGCTAGGATTTTACTGAACGTCTGGGTGGGCAGCCCGAGGAGCAACTGGTCATTGCTTTATCCCCGCAGGCCCCAGCTGACATGTCTCGAGGGTTTTTAATGTTTGCATGCGTTATTACTTTAGCATTAAGCTTAGATAATTGTCTGCTTGCCCTGAGCTGGTTCATAGCCAAATACAAGTGACTAGGGGCATTTTTTATAAAGTAAAACTGCAAAACAGAATTATAGATATTGCTGTGGATTTTCTGCTGTTGTTCTCCCTCGTGAGATTTGAATGATAATGAAGTTTGATTCTATACCTTTATTTAGCTCTGAACCAGGGTGGTCTCATCATTTTGTTTTACGTGCACAACGCCGCCTGAGGTCATGAGTTGTAAATCGTAGCATAAAGAGGCTGAAAATATATTCAGCACTTTGTAGTTTCCGAAGGCGCATTTAAGAGCTTCAATGAAGAGTCGGGACCTACATGGCAGATTTTCTGGCCTGAGCAGTCAACTCGCTGATGTAGACAGCAGATCTGCACAGCAAGTGAAAGGGCAACAGCAGCGCTTTGATATACCCTCTGCGGAGGCGCATCCTGACCCATTTTCTGTTGTTGTAATTTTTTTTTCTTTTTCCTGCTCCCTACTTTCTTATTTTTTAAGGAATATAATACAGAAAAAAAACAATTAAAAAAATAATTTCCATCTGCCTTGTACGATTTAATAAAATGGAAAACACATTTGGATTGATGAGCAGAATTCTATTTGGGGGGCATAAAAACTTCTCTGAGAACACTTACTTTTTGCTCAGGATGCATTTGCCAAATTTCCTTTTTAATGTAGAGTTTTAATTTCTGGCCTCTTTTTAATAAAGGGGCATATACTTTAAACAACATTTAACTAGCAACTGTTTGGAAATAATGGCCAAGTTACTTTATATGATTTTTACAATAGGTTGTACTTGATGACCTAATGTGGCTTGGGAGTTCTCCAGTGTAAAGTGTTCACACTTCCCGGGAAGCAAAGTGTCTGCCTTTTGTGTTGCTCATGAGTTACAGGTTTGCTTTTCTTGACAGTTTACCTCAAGAGTGATAGCTGTATGTGTTTTTCCGTCTGACTCTATGTGGAAGGAAACTGGCTAAATTCGCAAGGAAAACAACTGCAAGTTGGGACTGTTTAAAAATAAAAAAAACACAAACACACAGTACCGTGAGAGATTTTAAACGAACTAAGTTACCAAGCTGGCAGCTAATTTTTGTCTTTCCAAAATGTTGGATATTTAACCCTCAGAATAATTAAATATTTGTAATAAAGTAGTTAATTCAAGCAGTTTATTGCTGTAATTTGCAAAAGTACATTGAGCTGCTTTCTTTTCAGCTCATTGATGGAGGGACAAACATTTCTTTAATAAGACTACAGCACATTCTAATTTTGCGCCAAACGCTTAGATAAGGATCAGGCCCCCTCTGAGTCACTGAGCTGACCTATGACATTGAAAGTGCTGGAGCTCTTTGGCAAAAGAAGAGCTGGAGTTCATTATTATGCACAGGACTTCCCGGTTCTGAAGGGCTCTGTGCTGTCTCTCAGATAGACTTTGTTTGTTGGAAATGAGAAGTGCGTTTTGGCAGCAGCCGACCAGAGCCAGAGCTACTCTGCAGGCCCGCTGGTGATGCAATCCCTCATTAATCCTGCTCTCTATTAGCAAACTGTACCGGACTTACAGATGATTGAGCGTCTTCATTGAGGCACTGTGGAAAAGCTCCCCAGTACAAGGCCTACCTCTGGGCATTCATCTTTATTAGCTGTAACGATTAATGATGGAAATACTCTTTTGCACTTCGCTTCTTATAAAAATGCAATATAAGAGCCCAAAACTTTGATGTAACTAGATCATGTGTCAGAGGAAGGGCAAAAAACAATCACCTGAAAAAAAAAAAAAAAGAAAAAACAAAACACTTACTTAATCAAACAGAAAAGTTTATCAGGCTAAAAATTCTCTCGGGTGCTCTTGCTGCGGAAGCGAATGAAAACAAGATGTCGTGCAAAGTATGATTGTTCCTGCCACTCCTGTCTGTCACAGCCTGTCTGTCCAGGTGTGTGTATGGGGGGGGGGGTGAGAACAAGTCATGAGCCCAAGCTCATTTATGTCCAAATTGTTTGCCTAGATCAGAGATTGGAGCTGCAACATCCCAATGTGAAGGCCTTCATCACAAAATTGTGATACCAACATTAGAATGTACTTAGGGAAAAATCAAACAGGTTGGGAGTGTTTTTCACTGTTCCTACATAAGTGGAGATGCCCTTAAAGTCAGAGTAGGCCAAAAGTTGCCACCACCAGGCCTTGTAACGTGAGTTTATCCTTACCGCCCCTTGTATGCCAGCCTGCTGTGTTCCCAACACTATGTCTAATTCCTCCTTGTAAGTAGACCCAAAATCCTGTCTGGAGATACTAGCTCAGGAACAGGAGGAGATAAGATTGTTTTTTTTTTTTTTTTCATCTGTTCAGTGTCTCAATATGACAAGGGAGAATCTCTGTGGGCAGACTACTTAGTTGAGCCGTATGATCATCACTCTTAAGGCGTAGAGTAGAAAAGGCTTTTTCTAGGGCAGGCAAGAGGCTGCTGTGGTGGGGCTGCACTCTCCATGCCCCCCTTGGAACTGCTGGCAGGCCTGCACAGATCTCCCCCCGTGAGGCCTGTAACGCCCCTTAGAAAATCTGCAGGCTGCAAGTATTAGAGAACATATTTATCTTCTTGCATATATGCTCTTGCTGCTTAGGGATGTGGCTTGATTTCCTCCGTACGAGTGTTTGTTTGAAGGTCTATAGGTGCACCATGTATGCCTCTGGTCAGAAGAGGGCATCAGATCCCCTGGAACTGGAGTTAACAGATCTTTATGAACTGATAACATGGGTGCTCAGAACCAACCCTGGGTCCTCTGCAAGGGCAGCAAGCGCTCTTAACTACTGAGCCATCTTTCCAGTTCCTTGCATACACTCTTGAACTGAATAAAACTATGGGAAGCTAAAGAAGTCATGTGAGGAGCCACAAATTATTAGTAACTTAATTTGGCTTTCAATACAAATCGTCCTTGCCACCTTTTTATTTATAGTCTACAATGAAGAGAAGCGAGAGATATTTATTGAGAAAAACTTGTAATTAGACCAGCTCCCAAGGTGTTCTCCATTTAGGAGTTCTGAATTAACTCCACAGGGAGTTGAACAAGACTATCATGTTGAAGCAAAAGCCTTCTTTAAGAGTAAGCACGGGAGCTGAAGAGCTGGCTTAGCACTTAACTGCATTTGCTGCTCTTCCAGAGGACCTGAGTTCAATTCCCAGCCTCCACATCAGGTGTCACACAGTCACCTGTAACACCAGCTCCAGGGGATGTTAGGATATCTCTACTTGTGCACATTCCCTAACACACACACACACACACACACACACACACACACACACACTTAAAAAATAAGTCTTTAAAAAATACATATGAGAACATTGCTTGAAAGTTACCCGCGTTAGAATCTGGGTTTGCCCAACTCCTCCAAGCTGAACCAGAGTCCGGTCAAGGCTCAGAAGATCAAAATATGGCAGGTGCTTGTGATGTGGTGATCCATCGGAAGTGGGTAACAGGACAGCGTAGACTGTGTGTACGAAATACTCAGTCTTCAAAAGGAAACCTTCACAATAGCACATGTTTGTATCCTTAAAAAATCCACCAAATAAAAACTTTGAAGTCACCTGTCCAAGCTGAGACCTGCAGACATAAAAAGCCAGTCCGTCCCCCATGGAGGGCAGCTTTTCAGGCGTGCTTGGCTTGATCTTCCTTTATTCTCTATCATCTGAGGTTTGGTCCGGCAGTGATAACAGGTGACAGTTTGTGTTTAAGAAGATTTCATACAACAAAAGTGTCATTGCATATGAAAAAAAAAATTAGTATTGGAGCATGTTTAATAAGTGGTTTTAGACACAAGAAAATGTAGATCAGTACAGTTTCCATTCTATGTGTCATTGCTGTTGGCTGCCTGTTTGGGTGTGTATAGAGACATTGCTGGTGTGGATGCACACGTAGGTGCAGTATTTAACTTTATGGAGGTTACCTGTGGTGGCAAAGGGACTGTGCAGAAGCAGTCGACTTCCAGGTCTCAAGATGAAGATGTGCACATATGTATGGAGGCTAGAGGTCAACCTAGAGGATTGTGCCTCAGGGTCTGTCTTCTTTTGTTGTTGTTGTTGTTGGGTTTTGATGTTGCTCCTGAGACAGATTCACTGAAATCTGTCACAGAGTAGCACTATTTATTTGAGTTATTCAAATTGCTGGGCTGCTGGCCAGGGGCCCCAAAGACCAACCATTGTCTGCCTCCCCGGTGCTGGGATTACAGGCACACCACACCATGCCTGGGTTCACATCCAGGTCACATCATGCCTATGTTTGAGCAATCTTCCCAGACCCCTGGTCTTGACTTTTCGTGCTTAGTTTTTCAATGTTTGGATGTTAAGGAGCATAGAATTTCCCACCAGACCATTGCAATTTACTTGCAGATCAATTCTATACTCCTTTAGTCTGTTTTTTCTGTTACTACTACAATTAACTCATGCACAGAGCAACACAAATTAAGCCCCAGTGGTATACACCTGTGGTCCTACCCCAGAAGAGGCTGAGACAAGAGGATTTCTGGAAAGCAGAGATCTGAGGCCAGGCTGGGTAACATATTGACACCCGTCTCAAAGCCGGGAAAACAAAACCAAGAAACCATCACAAATTTATTATCTTACAGTTCCAGTTCGGAGGTATCTGAAAAGGTTTCCAGGGCACTTTTTCCTCTGGACACTCTTGGGGGAATTTCTCCCTTCATCTTCTCAGCCCCCCCCCCCAGAGCTTCAAGCAGCTTTTCGATGCAGCATCTCAAATTCTTTCCCGTCCCTTAGTATCTGACTTAGTTTGCTCTCCACTGCTGTGATAAAGACCACGACCAAAGGCAATGTGTAAAGGAAAGAAATTATTACTCATACTATTAAGGTAAATTATGACACTTCTATGTTATGCTCTGGTCACTGAGGGAAGCTAGCGGAGGAGCTCATGCCAAGGCCATGGAGGAGTGCCGCTTACTGGATTGTTCATTGTGGCTTGCTCAGCCTGCTTTCTCGTAGCACCCAGGACCTCCTGGGAACAGGTGGCAATTTCCCACAGCCCCTCTCACACCAGTCATTCATCATGAAAATGTCCTACGGACTTGTCTAATGGCAGCATTTCTCAACTGAGTTTGTTCTTCGCAGGTAACTCCAGCTTTTGTCATTAACAAAATACTAACCAGGACAGTATGTTAGGTCCTGTTCTCGTCGCTGTGATCAAATGCCTGACAAGGAGCAACTTCATGAAAGAAGATCTCGTTTGGGCTCCAGGCTTGAGCATATAGCCCACCAGAGCAGGGAAAACCTGATGAAGGAAGCAGGGGCTACATGCCTGACTCTCAGGCCAGAAATCAAGGCTGCCCTTAGTGACCTACACAGTTCCAGTTAGCTGTACCTCCTAAAGACTCCAAGTTTTTCAAAACAGCACCACCAGCCAGGTGACAAGTGTTCAGGCACCAGTCTGTGGAGGACATCCCACATTCTAGCCTCGACAACCAGCCATCACTGCCAATCACCCTCTGCCCCAGCTTCTTCTGTGTGCCTTTCATGAGGACCCATGTGGTTAACTGGATGAACTGGATAGCCCTGGATGGGTTTCACCATCTTGAGACTCCCAAATCTGAACACTTCTGCAAAGTCCTGCTGCCCTGGCAGGTAATTTCACAGACTGAGAAATTGAGATATGGACATTCAGCCTGTTACATCTGTTGAACTTGAGAGATGACCAGAGAACAGTTTCTCTGTTCCGTGGGCATCGGACAGTACTGGTGGCACCCCATTCCTGGGTCCGTGTTATAGGCATCTATGGTTGTTAAAGATCCGGAAGGTAATCCCCTGTGCAAAAGGGCTGAGAACCACTCATGTGCTGCCTTTTGTTCTGGAAGGTCCAGCTGGCTTATGGCCAAGATGCATAACTGCTTCAAACTAATAGTTGTTTGAAAGGCCTAAGCAACTACATATGTTAATGGTTCAACATTTGCCGGTTTAGGTTCCCTTTACGGTACTCTAAACCAAAGGACAGGATGAACACCCCCCCCCCCGGCCTGTAATACCAAATCTGAGCACTATTTATTTGAGTTATTTAAACTAATTAATCTTATCTTCTTTGCCTCTTTTGTTTTCAATTTTCCCTAATATACTTGAAATTCCAATCAACCTCTCCTGCACCATTTCAGATGCAATTGGACCACACTAAACGTAGCTTCCTCCGTCTCTGGAGTTATCTTGACAGAAACTGGCTTTAGGGTGTGTGGAAAGTACTTCGTACACTCTAAGTATCTAAATCCCACAGTTAGCTTTTATATTTTATGGAAACAGCAAATGAAACACTTGACACTAAAACTGCATTCTGCTCCAAAAGTTAGCTTGGTTCTAAGTCATTTGTTAGATTTTGTTGCTGTTCTAAGGAATGGTAAATTGATTTTATTTTTAATTATGTGTATGTGTTTGTGTCAGTACGTGGCTATGTGCACAAAAGGCCTACACAAGATCAAGCAAGATTCTAGCATAGATGGGCAAGAGGCTCATGAGCCCCCACTCCTGAGGAGGCTGTTGTGAGTTGATGGCCTCTGAAGGAGGATGAGTTGATTTTCCTTAAGTGTGTGGTTCCTGTTAGGCTGACCATATTCTGGGGGGATGGTCCTACATCCATGAGTACAAATGAGAAGCAATGAGTTATGGAAGAAAGGAAGGAAGGAAGGAAGGAAGGAAGGAAGGAAGGAAGGAAGGAAGGAA
>NW_026596073.1:27865214-27870182 GCF_907164565.1 Psammomys obesus
GAAGGAAGGAAGGAAGGAAGGAAGGAAGGAAGGAAGGAAGGAAGGAAAGAAGGAAGGAAGGAAGGAAAGAAGGAGAGGCGAGGGGGGAGGGGAAAGAAAGAAATGAGACATGAAGTTGGGAGGGGAGGGAATGGGCATGTGTGGGGTGGGTCTAGGCAGAGTTAAAATAGTAGGGGTAAATATGGTAAAAATGCATTGCACAAATTCCACAAATAATAAAATATATTGTTAAAAATAAACAAACGCTAGTCTAACAAGTAATATTATATCATAATACCAAATCGTTTGACTGTGGGGTGGGTGTGTATTAAGACTGAAATTCGTGCACTAGAATTTTGAGTAAATACTAAAATACATACAGAAGGTATTATATATCGGAGCGGATGTTTTGAACAATAGTTCCTTAGAACTTTTAATAAACTGCCTCATTTAGTCTTCACAACTGTTTGGTATAAGTGCATTTCATTTTACAGAAGAGAAAAGTGAATCCTAGGCAGATGCTAAAAACTCTGAAAATCATGAATGATGAACATAATACATGCAGGCACCACTAAGTGTGATTATTAATGGGCCTGGGCTACTTTATTTTTTTAAATTATGAATTGTGTCTGTACCACCATTCACATAGCACATTGATTCATGTTTACAGACATTCCACTTAGATAGTAAATTAACATATATTTTATTACCAATCTATACGTAGAATTTCTTTTTTTGGTGTTTTGTTTTGTTTTGTTTTTCATGACAGTGTAGCCTTTGCTGTTCTTGAACTCACTTTGTAGACCAGTCTGGCTTTGAACTCAGAGATCCGCCTGCCTCTAGCTCTCAAGCACTGAGATGTACCACTATGCCTGGCCACAGTTCTATTTTTATGAGTCAGTGTTTCTTAAAGTGATATTTAAATTGCCAAATTAGAATTTCCTATTTATTTGTTTGTTTGTTTAAAGCATGTTTCCTGAATTTTGTTTTATATCACCTAAACCAATTCTCTAGAGTCTAGCAGCCCTGGCCTTTTTTGTTTGTTTGTTTTTTATATCTGCTCTTATTTTGAGATATGCTCTTACTTTGTAATCCTTGAACTCATGGCCCCATATATGTCACACCTGCTTTGTAAATAAATTCATCTGCTTCTTTGAAATAGAGAAAAGTTCCATTTGCCCCCTCTGGAACCTGATGCTCACTGTAAGGACTGTTAGAGAAACAACATTATCTCCAGGCAGGCACAGGACAGTGAGAACGGTGTCCTCTGTATTTTACTATCTTCTGTGCCCTTGTGTCCACGTGATCATCCCCAGTCCCTTTCTTCCCACAGGGACTGTGATCTGAGGTTCCCACCAGGCAGTCATCTTGGTGACTTGGAATATGAGACCATCTGTCACCAAATCCTAGGAGGCAGGATACTCATCCTTACATGTTAGAGAAGACTTACTGTAAGGAAACTGGATATGGATAGATTCTGTTTAATCCATTTAATCCGAGTGAATATAGTTTTAAAAGAACACTATGAAATAAAGCACCAATGTATTATCATAATAAATATTTATCTATTTCATAGCTTAATATGTAGTGAGTGTGCTCAGATTCTGTCCTGTAGAACATACACACACACACAAATAAATGCAATTTAAAAAATTTTAATTACACAAATTCAACCAGTTCAGCTACTTTACTGGCGATGTAGATTAATAAATAGTTCATTGTTGCTACCTTGTTCTCCACCTCATGCTACTTTTCAGTTTGTGTTTATTTTTTAATTATTGAAGCAAATGTGTACATGTAAGCAAATCAAACAAAAACAAGCAGGTGAAATAGGCAGTGAAAATCAAAAGGGTTCAGGTTTTTATGTCAGACAGTCCAAAGTCCTCAGGCAATACCTGCATTACCTTATAGATTTTTGTCTTTGTTTATATATGTACACATGCTGTGTATATGTAAATTAGTATGCGCCGTGTGCGATGTCATATAAAACAAATGCATACGCTCGCTCCACAAGTGGGGCACAGTGAACTATTTTGAATTCGCTTTTAGGACAGTGCGCATCTCTCAGTTTCTGAAATTCCCTGGAAATAGTATTCCAAGGTTCTTAATATACTTTCCATAAGTGTTCAGGGTCATCACCATTAACTCTGCAGACAATAATGCCTGGGCCTCTTCCGGAGGGGAGACCTGTTTGCCCAAACGTCTCGGTATAGTCAGCTCCCTATAACATGGTGCTGTGTTGTGTGGTAAGTGATCTTTCCAACCAGGTTCTATGGAAACATGCTTTGATGAGCTTACTCTACAGTATAGGAAGTTACCTTCAGGTAGGTCAGCATAGCTCTGTGGGTTTCATGCCTCCAGAGTGGATCCAGGCAGTAGCACTAGGGGCAGAAGAAACTAAGAATCTCTGGGTTGATAAGCTTTGGAAAGAACTGTGCCTATTGACTCACCGTCACCTGGGCAAGTATACTAGAACGGCTCAGTACTACAACAGTGCCCCAAGCTCAGATGTCAGTCACAGTCTTGAAACTGTCACGTGAGTGTTTGCCCTCTCTAACTGGGTCGTTCTGCCTCTCCCTCCTCAGGTGTGAGAATATAGCACCTCAGAACCCAGAGGATCGTTCATCTGCCCTTGATGTAGAGGATGCAATCGAGTGGCAAATGAAGACACCTGGGGGATGATGCTGAAGGGTCCTGAGCACACACTTGTTCCCATGTTATTTTGGGTGGAGCTTTCCCAGTCTGTGGATATGTTCTCCATCACAGGAACTTTCCAAACCCAATCTTTTAGGAATTTTCATGGGTGCTGTGTCATGTAGGAATACTTTACTATTAACTCATTTTCATGCCTTCTTTCTGTCCCAGAGGATGAGAGAAGGGTGAGACTGGACACACTAAGCTTCTAAGCTTGGCTTGGTCTTTCTACCAGCCCCAATCTGAAGCTAACCACACCCAAAATCACCTTCCTTAAACCAAACATGTTTCTGTCACCAGAAAAGTCAAACGAAAGAGGGTCTGAGAACTCCTAATGCCCAAAGGTTTAAGCAATCATGTGTCAAGACAATTGGACAAAGGCCAGATGTTTGTTGGTTATTATCTCTCAGCTGGGAATTGAAGGCCAGAGGTCAAGTGGAGCATCCTTACACCAGGGTCTGATTGGTAGTGACAATGGTCACTCCAAAAGGGAAACCCGTATTCACAGGTTTGCCGAATGGCTGTCCATCCCCAACTAGAAATGAAAGGCATGTTCCTGCAGTACCAGCCTCCTGTCTGAGAAGTCAGAAACAATATATTTTCATTGTAATACTCAGCTCAAGAGTGGCTGGGTTTGCGGTAGGAGGGAAAGTGGGAAAGCACAAATGCCTATAAGACAACAACTGCCACACCATGGCGATCTTGTTACTAGGGATTGTTTTTTTCTAAAGCAAGGTTTCTCTGTGTTGCCATGGCTGTCCTAGCACTCAGTCTGTTGACCACATTGGCTGCAAACTCACAGATTGGCCTTCCTCTGCTTCTTGAGTGCTGGGATTAAAGGCGTGCACCACCACGGCCCGACTCCCTACTATGCTTTCAACCTGAGAACATTTCTCAGGAAAGGAAATTGCTATAATCATTTGGGTCTCCCTAACAACTTTGTTTCTAATTAGAAAGCTTACAAGTGGCCTAATGCTAGGAATGATGAGTAGGACTAACAGATGACCATAAGCTATATGGTGAATATCGAAGCTATGTGACTTAGCAAGCAGAAAGGCCTGCATGTCTGCAAACGTAAAACATGGAATCCTGCACACAGTGTGACTGGCAAATGTTTTTTAATTACTCACTCACTCGCTTCATTAATTAACATCCTGACCGAAGTTTCCCTTCCCTCCTCTCCTCCTAACTTGCCCCCTTGCATCCACTCTTCTTCCCCTTCTCCTCAGAAAAGGGAAGGCCTCCCATGAATATTAACCAGCATTGGCGTATCAAGTGGCAGTAAGACTAAGTGCATCCTCTTCTGTTGAGGCTAGACAGCCCAGTAAGGGGAAAGGGTCCTGAAGGCAAGCAACTGGATCAGACACAGCCCCTGCTTTCACTTTAGCAGTCTCACATGAAGGCCAAGCTACACAACTGTTACACATGTATAGAGGGCTTAGGTCAGTCCCTTGCAGGCTCCCTGGTTGGTGGTTCAGTGACTGGCAAACTTAAGGCATGACTGAATCCTTTTTTTCCCCTTTTATTGAAGATAGATTATTTTATCATACAATATATACTGATTCCAGTTTCCCCTCTTTCTACTCCACCCAGTTCTTCCTCACCTCCTCTTTGGATCTACACTCACTCTGTTCCTCACTAGAAAAGAACAGTGTTCTGAGAGAGAACAACCAAACATTACAAAATAAAATATAACAAGATAAAGCAAAAACCATCACATCGAGGATGGACAAGACATGTCAACAGAAAAACAAAACAAACAAAAAAAGAGCCCCAAGAGAAGGCACAATAATTAGAGCCAGCCATTTATAAACTAAGGAGTCCTGCAAAAATACTAAGCTTGAAAGCTCTGATATATCCTCAAAGGAATTGGTGAAGACCCTTGTAGGCCCTGTGTTTGCTGCTTCCATCTCTGTGAGCTCATATGCCCCTTGCTCAGTTGATTCAGAGGCTCTTATTCTCCTGGTGTCCTCCATCCCCTCCGGCCCCTTCTGTTTTCTAGGAATTTGGCACAGTTGGTAGAGTGTTTGGCTAGCATGCACAAAGCCTTCAGTTTGATCCCTAGGCATAAACCAGGCATGGTAAAACTTGCTTGCCATTCCAGCATTCTGGAAGTGGGTAGAAGCAGGAGAATCAGTCTCAGAGAGAGACAGAGAGAGAGAGGAATATGGAGAGAGAGAAGAAAAGGAGGGATGACAGTTGTCCCACTCTAGTTGTATTGAAAGGAGGAGGCAGAATAGATAGATAGATAGATAGATAGATAGATAGATAGATAGATAGATAGATAGATAGATA
>NW_026596073.1:27870192-27969476 GCF_907164565.1 Psammomys obesus
ATAGATAGATAGATAGATAGATAGATAGATAGATAGATAGATAGATAAGTAAATAAGTCTTGCTCGCGGGAATGCCTAATCATGTTCTTCTTGTTATTTTAAAATTTTACTACTAATGAGAGACAGCCTTCTTGCTGTAAGGCTTTCTTTTTCTTTCCTGAGTCTTCCTACTCTGCTAAGATCTGAGCTCACATAATAACTGTGCCCTTGCCCTAAATTACTCAATAGGGTTCTTAGTAATTACCACCAGGCTCAGATCTATTCCGCCTGAGCCTGGAGATACTGTTGTACCCACCCAGCCAGGCTGTGCAGTGTGACAGTCCCCCCATCATGCTTCTCATTGCAAAGTCTAAGGTGTTCAAGTCCCAACAGCTTACATCTCTTTGCTACAGTACTCGGCAGTTATTCTCCCTTTTGGAGACAGAACAGAGTTCAGAGTGCTGCCATATCCTGATGCTTTTTAAGAAATGTAACTGGAAGCAAGTCAGACCAATAACATCAAGTGCTCTAGGTTTAGTGGAGCGTGTGAACAGACAGAGGGCATTACCGATGCACCAGCCTCTTATTAGGCATCATTTTATCATCCGTAAGCTACCTGCTGAGAGTGCTACAAAGCAGTGGTGTGAAACAGCCCCTTGAAGGTCGGGTCAGAATCTCTGTTCTGCAGATAGAGAAACAGACCCAGGAAGGGACACCAGCTCAAGCAGTCAAGGCGGAACCACCGACTCCTTGTTCGCTGTCTGATGAGATCTATATGCCAGACATCACACAGCTAATTCCCCACGCTCAGAGTGCACCTAGAAGCCAAGCCAAGACTGCTCAAGTCAGTTGTGTGCACTCCAAAGCAATGAAGCCCCTCATGAAGACGAACTCCCACCCCACTCCACACTCCCTCCACAGCTGAAATGTCACACGCTACTTCAGACCCTTCCTCCCCAGCGCTGCAAGAACACAGTCACGTGTGCTGACGGCAGTTGTCCCACTGCAGCTGAATTAACAGTGTTTTTTTTTTCTTTGTAGAACACCAAGAATGGGGTCTAAGGAGAATCTCTAAGCATGAAAGTCAGCTTCACTTTAACTTCTAGGTGCTCTGTTTTGTCCCTGCTGATGTCAGGCCTCTTCTGAATCATCAGTTTGACCAGGTTCATGGGGCTCAGCCCAGACTCTTGGGGCTATATTTTCTGAGACTCAGCTGTATGTGTTGGTACATAGCCCTATGGATATTAAGTATATGTTATGAACGAGAGCAGAATCTTTCTGTCTCACCCCAGACCCCAATGTCATTCAACTTGAGGTCTCCGCTTCTTTGGAAACTAAATTTCGGTCGCTTAGAAGTGACATTTTTTTTTATTGTCCATTAGAGTGACCATTTCCTCTCCTATTAGTTGATGAAATGGAACAAACGAATCTACTCAGAAGTCAGCCATAACAAATAAAAAGGCCTGTGATTCACTGTAGAGAGAAGAGAGGGCAGGAGAGCACAGGGACTGACCAATGGTTGAAGAGCAGCCAACAAAGAGAAATGGAAGACACAGTATTCTCAGTCTATTCAAGGAAACACAGACATGGCAGACAAAGGGCAAAGCCATGGGAATTGGGCAGTAAAGAGATTTTTCCCAGTGGTGTAGGACAGGTGAAGAAGTCAAGAAGATGATGCTTGCATTGGAGCACAAACTGAGACAACGGACAGGGGTTGAAATGCTAATGAAGGACAAGGAGGGTTTGAAAGAGAGCATAGCTGTGTGGATACAACCCACACAACTAGGAGAGTGGGAGGTATCAGCAGGAATTGAGGGGCTGGATAGATACACCAGAGAGGGCTGTAGACTAGGAAGTTGGAAAGTAAACGGTCGATGGCAGGCATCCAAGACCAGCTTTTTCACGTTAAAAACCTGTCTCTTCTCATGGATTGAGAACCTCTGTGCCTGGCTGTAGAATCTGGAATTTCTTGGGAGGCAAAAGTAAGGTAGTTTTTATCTTCCTTCTGGACTCCATAGCTACATCTGCAACATAGTTCCCCGTCCCTTTGTAGGTACCGAGCTGGCTCCGAACTTAGCCCTCCCCCTCCTTCAGCCGGGTCTGTGGGCTTGAAGCTGAGATGCATAGCACTCTTTGGTCAGAGCTTAATGAGAAAAGAACACGCCACCAACCATGTTTTCTCTCTCCTGGATCAACAGCCGACTTTCCATTTTACTCCATGATGGACTTCCTATGGGACAGACCCCTTTTCCTAACAAGATTCATTGAAAGAATCCTCCCTGCGTTGGTGTGACATGAGCTTAAACTGCCACTTTCTAGTTTTCCCAAGGCCCCACCACTTACGTGTGATGTGAAGCATCATCAGGTACAAATTAGAAATCACCATTGTCTCCCCAGCATCCGTCATCCGTGCTATCAGCTCTGTCTGCCCCTCCCTGACTCCCACTTGGACGCTGTGTGCTTTTCAGAACACAGATATGCTATGTGTATGCAAAAAGCTCTTTCTCCATGTTCCCATTTAACCATATATTCACTATTCAGCAACTTTTGAGGAAGAGTTGGAACCAGATAGAAATTGACTGAAAGGTCCCCAGCCTCTGGCAACCCCTCCTTTACACCCTCACTGCAAAACCTGAATTTGATAGCAAGAGAATTTCGCTTTGCTGAAGAAAAGAAAGAAAGAAAGAAAGAAAGAAAGAAAGAAAGAAAGAAAGAAAAAAGGAAAAGAAAAAAGAAAAAAAAGTTTCTTGATTCTTTCTTTACTGGATCTCTCTAACTTCAAACTATTCATTATCTTAGGAACCACTAGACGTTAACATTTTTAGGAAGATGTATTACTAGTGCACCTGAATTCATGGAATTGTATTTCTCTGTATGATGTTTCTTTTATATGGAATGGAAAGATAGTGTGAGTGGAGCCAGGGACAGAGGGAGAGAGGGGGAAGAGGCTAATAGATTTGTACTAAATTTGTGAGCTTGCAGGAATTGGGGTACCTGTTGCATTAACAGTAACATGTTTTCATAATTACTCAAAGAACAGATTGCTAACACTGTCATCACACACACACACACGCAAACACACAGAAATAGTTGCTGCTGTATGTATGTTTTTATGCACGACCAAACCTTTCTATAATGGATACATATATCAAAATTTCACATTGATCCAGGTAAATTACTCGTTCATTAAGAAATTTAAAATTATGATAATCCAAATGGTTGCATTATTTCTGTTGGCTATTTCAATGCAAATTGAATGTATCATAACCCAAAGACAGTTTTTAATCTACGTACTTCCTGCAAGGGGTAGTCACCCTCCATGTTCACAGTCCTTCTCTTCTCGTCTTCAAGCCCACACCTGCCCCCTCACCCCCTCCTCCTTGGCTCACAGCATGGGAACAACAGCTACAGCTTAGTGCATTTTGCTCATGGAACGGTGCCAGAAGGCCGTTTGAAGGTGTTTTAGAAATGAAGACATCTGGCAGCTGGCAGGCTTGCAGTTCCTCTGCCAAAGACAAGTTGCAAGCTGCCGGGATTCTCAGCTGAAGGTCACGCCCCAGGTACGAGAGCAGTCCGATGAGGCTGGGGTACTGGAAAGCCACACACTGGCAAGTGGGAATCGTTCGCTCCATGGGGTCAGGCCAGATCAACCCCGAAGCGGGCTGCCCACCAGGTCTCATAACCCTTTAAAGGAGGTGAAAGAAAAATGACTGAAACTCGGGAAACTGACAGGGCCACAGCATGCCGGGAGGAGCCCTGGCTGGTAGACAAGAGAGACGCAAGTGAGGGGAAACACAAGCCATGTGTTGGACAAACAAGCTCTTGTCAGCTGAGAGACCCAGCTTTCCCAACAGCAGTGGCCTGTGGCTTCTGGGCTCCTGGCTCTCCTGAGTTGGTAAAATTAGCAAAGCAACAAATCTCCTTCAGACCTGGATGGCTGTATTATCAAACGATGACATTCCTGTAGTCAACTTTGTTCCCTGGTTTAAAATCTTGGCTTGTAGCTGGGTGTTAATAAACGCGCCCCCCCCCTTCCCCCCCGTTGCTCCTGGTTACTTTCCCAACCCACTGGTATCTGTGACTTTCACTTGTGTGAAATGAGGCTGTGATCATTTCATTTTATTTTGTTTATTTGAAGTTTGGGATTTTAACGCATGAAGATGAGAGTTTCCTGGGATGATTAACACCCACCAAACAGCCACAGAAAGAAATTGTTTCCCATCTTGACAGTCCCTCTCCAGAAGATGTGGGCATTTTAAAAGTTAGGTGGGCCATATTGAACATACAAGCCATGAGATTGACATGGATGAAGAGAGACCACAAGATATGTATAGTAGACCCCGATGCCTTGTGCAAGGCTCTTTGTTCAGGCCTGTGGCTGGAAGAAGGAAGTGATTTGTTGTGGGGAACAGTGATCCTTTTCTCACCTCAGCTGGTCTCAGAGTCCCTGGGCGAAGAGCCAGTCAGTCCACAAAGGCCTGATGGTATGCTGTCGATCTTCAGGCCTTTGAAAAAAATTTACAGGAAGATTTGCATACTAAAAAATAAAAAGTTAAGTTTTCTGGCTTTTTTTTTTTTTTTTTTTTGAGACAAGGTCTCACAGCCCTGGCTGTCCTGGAACTTACTATATACACAGGTCGACTAGGCTAACCTTGAACTCACAGAGATGTGCCTGCTTTTGCCTCCCAGGTGCTGGGATTAAAGGCATGAGCTATCACAACCGGTCCTTAACTCCTTTTAAAGAGAACCCCAAGCCCAGGCTTCACCGACACAGTAATCCTGGTGGGCTCCAAGCAACATGGAAGGTGTCCAGGGCACACATACCCAGCCTCTCCCTGGAGGCTGAGAGCAAATCACCCCCTCTCGGCTTTCTCAACTGCCATCCAGGGAGAGCAAAGAAGGAAATGTTTCCTTGCCTTTGGCTCTTTCAAAGATGCAGAAATGAAAACAGACAGCAGGCAGACTTTTCTTAGACAAGCACGCCCCCTGGGCCCCCACTTCAGCGTGTGACTCTAAGGACTTGGGCTTCCGGGGGTCATAGCTGGTCATCTGAATCAGAACCAAGATGGGCACAAGCGGAGTCTCTGTCAGGATGTCCACTGCGTGGGCATCCCCTGACTGCCAGTGCTGGAGCAGCATTTAATATTAAGTTGCCTAACAATGGCCTTTGAGTTCATGAACTGACAACTACTTAGTGCTGTCTTTATGAGGTTTTTCACTGAATCTTAACTATGGAAACTGAACACACGATCCATTTGGTTCTTAAGAAAACGCTGTCAACACATGGCACGTGCTGGCACGGGGAATGTCTGGCAGGGACTTTGGTGGCCAGATGTGAAGTCAATGAGGCAGCCACTGCTTGTCTCCCAGGGCCCTGTATTTAGTGAAATTTAGTGAAATCCCTGAGAAGAATTTCATAGTTCTTGAAATCATAAACTATACATGGTACCTGCAAACTGGACTTCACGCCATTTAAACAGAAGACTAGGGATGAATTATGATGGTTTAGAAATGGGCCGTGGGAGGAACAGGGAAGACTCGTTCACCCTTCCCAACCTCTTTGAAATTCACTTATTTGTCTGTTTCATTTTGTCAGGTGAGGCCCGAGAGTTTTCCATGTGTGTCCCTGTGTAGGTCCTTCTGATGTGCCAGCAGGACCTAGCAGAGTATTTCTGTATCATGTGTTGTACCCTTGAAAGTGATCTAACAAAGGATTGTGAGGGCTGGCTGTTACTGGTCCTTTCTTCACTCACACAATGCTCATCACTGTGCAAAAAGGAAGAAAATGCCAGATATCATCTCCAGTAAGAAGTGTCAAAGGGGAGTTTAGAGCTTTGGAAGCACAAAGTGTTTGAAACATGCATTTTCAAAAAAAAAAAATCAATTCTGTGTGTGTGCATGTGTGTCTGCGTGATGTCTATGTATGTGTATATGGATATGCGCTGTGTATGTGTGTGAGGTGTGCATAGGGCCTGTAAGTATGTATGTACATGTAGGTGTGATGTGTGTCTGTAAATGTGTAGCGTTTGAGGAGATTGTGGTGTATGTGTGTGTGTACATGCTTGTGAGTGTATGGGCGTGGTGCATGTGTGTATGTATGTGGGTGGGTGTGTATGTGGTATACGTGTGTGTACGTGTGTGCATGCTGGCAATAGAATTTCAGGGACTTGGTTTAGTCTTTTCAATATTCAATTAAAAATAAAGTCAATGTATTTTGAAAGGGAAATACATATAAATTGAATAAATGGAAAGAAATCTGCATGTGGTCATTTAAAAGGTAACACTCATCATCTCAGACTTGGGGAGGCTGAGGCAGGGGCATTGTCATGAATCCCAAGCCATGCTGGATTAAAAAAAAAAAAAAAAGATCCTGTCTCAAAAACAGAGAGAAAAGGAGAGACAGAAAGAGAAAGAGAGAGAAATTGGACATTATAGATTTAGAAAACAGGGTAAACCACATGTTCTAACCTTGAGAACACTCTATAGCATCCTTCCAAAATCTTCAGAGTACCCACTGTGTACATAGGGGCTCGATTCCATTCGAAAAGGAATAACAACATTTATCAGAAACACATTTTGTGTGTTTTTATTGAGACCATTTTTTATGAACTTGTAAATCTGAAAATATCCTTTCATGTAGATGCAGCCGATTCTGGGTAGTTGACAAGGACAGTGTGTACCCTGTTGTGTAATGGTTTCATAGCGTTTGTCTTGATAGTATATCTGCGGACCAAGGGACCAGGTGAGAATTTATTGCCTTGGTTTTCAAGTTCAGAAGGAGTAAGAAGCTCACTGAAGAACACCCCACAGGGCTAGGGTTGTAGCTTGTAGCAGAAAGCTTATCAAGCATGGGCAAGTCCCAGGACTCAGGCCCAGAGCAGCAAAGCAAGAAAACAAAATGAAGTACAGACAAACGAGTGGCACAAACACTTTGCTTGGCGCTCTGCCCCACATGTCAGTCCACAAGGTGGCCACATTCTCTTCATGACTGTCACTGGTGTTAAATACATCCCTGAACTTAGATAGCATCCCTTAAGGCTTTCGCTTTCAATCTGGGGTCCCTTAATCACTTGGTTAATTTTGTGCACACACCATGTGCTGTGGTAGGCACTGTGTATGGCAGAGAGAGCAGCTGCCAAGCTCGTGGGCTGCCGAGATGACTGACACTACAGGAACTAGCTCACTTCCATCCACTCCAGAACATGCTGCCCTGCAGCCTTCGGTCAGCCTGCCCGACCCACAGACAGCCACACAGCTGCCTCCTGTCTTTTCTCTTCACTCAGAGGCCATCTTCTCAGTGGAAAGATATGTAAAAATAAAACCAGAAGAGGAGTGTTCTGATGTGAGGACAGAATGAAAGCGTTTTAGAAGTGCATTCAGAAAGAATGGTCAAGGATTTCATTATATATGTGAATAAAATTGTCAACCAAAGAATGTGTTAATTTATTTTTAAAAATCCCATGACCGGAAACAGTTTTCTCTCATGTCAAGGCTTACCTCTTTTTTTGTTTTTGCTTTGCATAGTTTTACTATTGTTATTCTTACATTTTCTTCTTTTAATTTAAAATAGATTTTTTTCATACAATATTTTCTGATCATGGTTTTCCCTCTCTCAACTCCTTCCAGATCCTCCTAACCTTCCTACCTACCCAAATCTTCTTTAAACACACTTTTTATTTCTTAAGTGACCATTACTTGGTCCTTATTTATTGTTAGTTTGGTTTTGCTCATTTTTTAATTAGGTTGTTTGAACTTGTTAGTTATAACATCTGACTAATGCATTCTGCAAATACCCTCCCCCCCCATGAAGCTTATCATGTTAGCTTTGTGAATGTATTTCTAGTAGTCATCATACATGGGGTTTAAATGTTATGTATTTGAATAATTGATCATGTAACTTTTAGATTTTTGCCTTAACCCCACTGCACCGTACACTCTGATCCATTTATTTATTTTTATCTTTTATTTATTCTTTGACAGTTTCATACATGAATACAGTATATCTTGATTATATCTATCCTCAACTTTCCCCAGACATCCCGAATATGTACTCCCTCCCCAATTCCTGTCCTCTCCATTTTCACTTTGTAACCACTGAGTTCAATGAGTGGTGCCTTCTAGAATGTTGGTTGATCTTTTGGCCTTTACCGTGTATAGACCCTGTGCAGGCAATCATACCTACAGTAAGTCCATGAGTGCAATGGCCATGTCTGTTCTACTTACTTTTTTTTTCCTACTTGCTTGTTTGTCTGTCCTCCAGTACTGGCCTCATTTAATTTCTTAATAGGCCCTGATGTTTTAGAAGATATGTTATTCCTGTCCTCTTCATAGCCAATGCTCACTCTCACTTCCCTCCACCCCTAACCCTTCCTCCCAACCCTACCTTCCTTTTTCCTACATGTATTTTCCCCCATTCATTCCTTTGTTTTCTTCTGCGACCACTGAGTTTAAGCAGGGATGTCCTTGTGACTGGGTTTGGTGCTATCCATTGGAACATGATGGGCTTCTCAGTAGGTACACAAATGAAGACAACAGTCACAAGATCTTTTTATGTTTTGTATCCTCCTCAGGTCCAGAGTGGATGGAGATCTGAAGAGGGGAATTCTCAGGCCCTTCCAGTTTTCATTTTCATCCGTGCCACCTGGAGTGAGCCCTACAGGCTGCTTACTGGGCTCCCACCCCAGACCTTTGCTTTTCTCAGGGTGCCCTTGCCCTGTGTGATCCACAGGCCTTCAGCAGGCCAGTGCGTACGCAGCTCTGGGCCTCAGGCCTGCCTCCTGCAGTTAGGGATTAGTCGGAAGCCAGGATGGACAAGAAGTGGCCAGGAGAATTTTGCTGAAAGCTTTTTTAAGTTCTTCATTCTTGAAGAAAATATAATAATCCCAAACTTACTTTCTCTAATGGCAGAACCAAGCGACAACATGGTTCTCAGCCTCTTGCACTGCTGAAACTCCTGCCTGGCTTTATAGCATTGGTATCACATAGGTACTGGGTACTGGGAACTCAGTACCACATCAGTGCCACTTGGCACTCTGGGTGCTGGGAACTCAGTGGGTACCAAGCAGACAACCACATCTGTGTAGAAAACATCTGTGAGTAGAGAAGAAATTAAAAGTGGCAGCACACAGCGGAGGGAGACTGACAGCTTCAAATAGTGGAACCTCCCCTGAAGGGCTCATGTGAGCCTATCCTTGGAAATGGTGAAGGAGAAAGCCACATTGACACAGGAAGAAAGAAGATGGAACAAGGGCTCAAATCCAGGGTGTGCCTGGAAAGTTCTAGTGTGAGAAGGAGCTAGGTAGAGCAAGGAACGGATGAGCAGGGGATCAGTTAGGAAAGATGATGGGGAGTTGGCTGCTCAAGACCTTTTCAGCATGGTCAAGTGCGATGTTTAGTTCTGAGTCAAATGGAAAGTCACTGGAAAAGTCACGGAGGTGGCATGGTCTTGGATTCATTAGATAACTGTAGTCACTATGCTCTCTCCATGGTCCACAATCAAAGGCAGCCTTCAGAGCAGACTCCCACTAAGTTAGGAAGAGGGGTACGGACAAAGAGACAGGCTGATTAAAATCAATCAAACAGGATGATAGGGAGAACTTGGGCTCCATGCCAACAGTGGGCATGGTGTACAGGCTCACCCGTAATCTCAGTACTTAGGAAGTGGGTGTGAGAGGATCAGGTGTTCAAGGTCATCCTTGCCTGAATAAGAAGCTGGAGGTCAGCTTGTCTCAACTAAGTAATTCAAATTTTGAAATGAATGCCTCAAGCAAGCACCTACTAAATGATAGCTGTGATTATTATCCCCTTCATCATGGCAACAGATAACAGTATTACTGGTGAGTGGACAGAGAAGATGAAGGAGCTAAGAGGAAGGAGCTGACATGGGGCATGCTTGGACCTAGCACTGGGAGACTGAGGCTGGAGGATCATAGGATTGAAGCACCCTGGTCTACGTAATCAGAACTTGTCAAAACCAAAACCTAAAAAAATTAATAAAAATAAAATAGAACAACAGGGCCTAATCTTCAGTGTTCAAGTCATACTATTTCTCTCTCACACATCAGAAGCTGGGATTGAAGAGAGACGCTGTTTTATTCTGTACTGTCTCTGTTACCTTAAACTGTACCTAAAACACAGCACTCACCTGCTAAATGCTTGTTGCATGCATCCCTCTTGCTGGTGAAAATATGAGGCCCAGGGGTGAGCACGTCACCCAGCTGAAGGTATCACAGCGAGCTACATTTGAATCTGACTCTTGTGGTCTCCCGGGCTGGAACATTCCAGGGGCAGAGAACCTGGGCTCAGAAACACACCGAATGCAGATCGCGGTGTTGGGGAGCCAGGATGATGCCTGAAGGCTGGAGTGAGGAGCGGGAGAGTGCTTCCGCTCTTCTCTTTTTCCCAAATCATTGCTAACACTCTTTTGAGAAAGTGACATTTGGGTAGTCAACGTGATTGTTCTATAATGAAAACCTTGAAGTCCTCAAAGATCCTTACCAATCCAAAAACCAAGTCACCCACTGGACAATATAACGGACAATGAAGCAGGTGAAAACTGCCGCAGTATTGACCTCCCTCCCACTGCGCACACTCTCAGTGTGGTTTTTCAAGGACTCTCCATTGAAAACACGCCAGTAGGACTCTTTGAGGTAAAAAGTGAAGTGTAACTGTAGCATTACTTTTAGAAATTTCACGGGAATAGGACTTTTTTTTATACAATTAGAGATGACCTTGAATCTCTTAGTCCTCTGTTGAATACAAACTTGCTGCAGCGGGAGCCTGAGAGGTTAAGATGTCTCTGAAGTACTTACCCCAACTGCTTAGGCTGTGGCTATGGCTCTGCTTTTGCCTGAGCCAGAAACTCACTTTTGTACCATGTGGAAAATATATATATATGAGAGTTTTGGTCCAAAACAAGCGAACTAAGCTAGCTGTGGGGGTCATCATTGTGGTCCCAGGACTCAGAACCAGAAGGATCAAGACCACACAGCTGACGCCAGCCTGAGTTACAAAGCAAGGCCCTGTCTCAAAAGAAACAAACAACAAACAGCTAAACAGACAAAGGAAAAAGAAGAAAACAAAAGTTGCCGTTATGTATATTGACTCTAATGTATAACTCCTACAAACTTCTCATTAACTGCAACTGTAGACAGTTCTAAATAGCCAGAGATTCTACAATGCAGTGACCCATCAAAGCTGGTTAGTTCTGGCGCCATCACTAGAGGATTCCTATGAAGAATATCCAGAGGGTTTTTAATTTGTTGCTTGTTTGTATGTGCATACATGAACAGCACAGCTTGTGGAGGTCAGAGGACAACTTGTGGGGGTCCTGGGGACTGAACTGGTTCATCCGGCTTAGTGACAAGAGCTTATACCTTCTAACCCATATCACTGACCTGGAAGTATGTCTGAGTCGGCACGAGGCAGACTTACAACGCGCCTGTGCAGGGGAAGGCAGCATCACTCCCGAGCATGCGCTGTACCGCCGAGCTCTACGGTCAGCAACCAAATCTCTCTCCTCTCTTTTTCTTAGAGATGTCCTTATCATTTGATGTCGAAGCCTCACCTCTAGGAGATTATTCTAGAAGAATAATCCGAAGGAAGGTGAATACTACACGTTACAGTGATGTATATAACGGTAGAAGTAGAAGAAGCCTAGCTATCCAGCAATGGAGGGGTATTTACACAGGAATCTTACCCACTTCCTATAAGAATGTGTAATCATTACACGTTACATAGTGTAACGTGCTGTCAAAACTTGTCGATGAACAAGTTCTGCCACCTCAGCTAGTGTCATGTTCGTGATACATGGGTGAAGCCACCACAGCTTTAAGGGTGTGACGACATGACATATTGCAAAGACCTTTGGATTGATTCCTGGGTTAATCACCAGTCCCACTTAACTGACCACCAGCTATACTCTGCCACCCACTACTACCATCTGTATAAGGCCAAGGCATTTCTTCAATGACATGGCATTCTGCCACCCTATTCAAGCCCTCGTGGAAACCCTTTTCGGGCCGTGTGAGGTACCCCTACATTTCAGAGCTTCTCTCTGCGATAGAAACGTGTTTTTCAGCTCCACAGCCCTGAGAGGCATCCCCTGTATGAATGGGAGTCTTTGTGTCACAAAAGTAAACTCATCAGCCTTTATGCCATGAAGAAGAAATGTTCGCCTTCGGGGGTGCACACATGTAAGCCACCTCTTTAAAAATCAACCCCCTTCAACAGCACCGAGTGCGCCTCTGTGTGGGACGCATCCATCAATGTCCATTAATTGCAAGAAGAAGAGCCCAGATTCCAGTGGCAAAATCTGAAAAAGTAGATGTACAAAGAAAAAAAAAAAGGAGAGCATCTGTTCAGTCCCTGCGACTAGAATTTAATTCTACCTCTGCGCTGCTTTTGTGGGGTTGCAGCGCTGGAGCAGAGCGCATAAGCATGGCCATGCAGTGTCAGCAGGTGCATGCCACCAAATTACTGCTTTTCATTTGCATATTCATCTGCTAAGAAGCATGTCATTATCATATCAAAGGGATACTAAGCAACATCTAGCTTGGAGAGATGTGGCATAGCTTCAATAGGAGCAATTAATGCAAGATGAGGACTCTCTGTCATGTCTCCCAGGGCTCACTGTAATCGGGCTGATTATTGGAGACCAATAAGACCAGGGCCCAGTTGGCACCAAACAGGGGAAGAACTGGAAAGAGGCCGTTTGTCCTCTCCACTGTACACTTGACAGCAACAGGAAGCTCTGGCCACTCCGAAGGATGCTGCTCATATTACTCACGCTGCAGTGGACTCCCATCTGTTTCTGTTTTTAAAGAATGACCAAAAGCTGCCTCTAAGCGGTTATGAGTTAAAAAAAAAAAAAAAAAAAATCTAGGCTCCTAAGAGCACATCAAAAGAATAGGAAAGGAGTGTTAGAATTGCATTTACAAATGTGCTGGCACTTACTAAATTCTATTTCTATAAGCCCCATCCTTCTCTTTCAAATACTGCTGCACCTCCAGAAGCTGGGTGGCGTCAGACTCTGGGCATGCAGCTCAGACCGGTCCCTGATCTCACCTGACTTCTCAGCTGTTTGGGAGGTGAAGGGGAGTCACATTTAAAACTGTGCTCTGGTTTCGTGGGGCCACCCAGTAGCATCCTCAAGAGTCAGAGTTTCCAGCTCAGCCCAGCTCACCTTCCCTTTTTTTTCCACCCTCGAGAATGTTCACAAGCAAGGTGCCAGCTAGAGCACATTCTTAAACACCTGAACGGCAGAAATCTGAACAAATCTTCCCATTGCGCAGTTTATTTTCAGTCTTGTGTTGGATGCACTGGGTGTTCTAAGTGTACGTGTAAAAAGCTTGTTTCCCCCAGAGTGTTTGGAGTAAGGTACATGTACATGTGTTTCAGCTCATTTAGTCAACAAATATCTGTGAACATTCACACGTCAAGTGCTTCTGAGGACATAGCTGTGAATAGAGAAGCCTCGTGCAGCCCCAGAGTTCATGTGTGAGCATGGGCCAGTGTGTGAATAGTCTTGGAAGCAAACGCCGATGGGAAGCCCACGGATGGTGATTACGCAAGCATGTCATCTACACCTTATTGTACTGACATAAGCCATGAGAGGAAAACAAAGTTAACTTTAAAAAGTACACACCAGAGGGCTCAAATATCTTCTAAGGGAAAGGAGGGCTGGAGAGGTGGCGCAGGGTGAAGAACAGTTGCTTCTCTAGTGAAAACCTGGGTTTGGTTCCCAGCACCTCCACAGCAGCTCACCAACCCCCATAACTCCAGGATCTGATGTCTTTTTCTGACTCAGTGGCCGCCAGGCACATATGTGCAGGCAAACACATAGAAGAAAAATACATGAATCCTAAACAAAATAAAGCAAATCACGACAAAAAGACTCGTAAACAGTCAGTAGAATTGGAACCAAAACTTTAAGTAGGAGAACATTTTAAATGAATGTTCGACCTTCCCAGCAGGTTGAAACCAACCAATGCAGGGGTAGCCTGGGTGCCAGCACCTTCACTGATCAATGGCATCATAGATCCAGGAAGACAATTTAGAAGGCAAGGGTTACAGAACACTGCAGACATGGAAACCGAAAACTCAAGAGTTCACATTTTGACTGGCCTGTGTGGGAAGCGGCTGGCTCAGACAGAACCCCAGGATTTTCTGCCTAATAAGCATTCTGCTCACAGTACACATACTGCCACTTGGTACCCAATGGCACACTCCAATCGCCTTTTGCCACTGACCATGACTGTCAGAAGTTGGGCGATTATGATTTGTCATTTGGGGCCTGCAATCAATTTCTCCAATGCTTCTCCTTACACTCTGTGCTGAGAGTTGATGGTTAGACAAAATGTATCACAGCGAAGGGTCAGGAATTTTTCACGAGGCCACAGATGTTGTTTCTTTGCCTGTATTTTACCACTCGGACAGATTTTTTTTTCATATCTTTGTTCTTATACTTATGAGGTGTTGTTGTTTGAGTTTCTGTGGAAAGATGAAACTTTGACTTCAACTCATTCACAAGCATTTCTATTGACAGTCAAGTGGCGCTGTGGTATTTGGAAGACTAAGAAAACAGTATTCTGTAGAAGAACTGACATGTTATGGCATAATTCAAATAGCCGCAGTTACCTTCTGTCCACAAAGGAGAAAGAAAGAAAGAAAGAAAGAAAGAAAGAAAGAAAGAAAGAAAGAAAGAAAGAAAGAAAGAAAGAAAGAAAGAAAGAAAAGAAAGGAAGAAAGAAAGAAAGAAAAGAAAGGAAGAAAGGAAGGAGGGAAGGAAGGAAGGAAGGAAGGAAGGAAGGAAGGAAGGAAGGAAGGAAGGAAGGAAGAAAAGCTATGAAGGAATAATCACTCTAAACAAGCAGATAAGGAAACAGAAGAATTTATCACACACACACAAACACACCATATTTACTGTGTAAGAGAGAGGGAAAACCGCAGCAGAGGAAGATAAAAATCATGCACTCAGTAACAGGGAAATATAGGTGGTGGGCTGATGTTAATTGCACAGGATCTGAAGAATGACGGGCTCCTTACATGCTTGCACTAGACTAGACTCACTGATGTCACGTAAGAACTAGAAGTTCTTGACTGCCTTGGCATAGAAGCTAACTGCATAGCTTATTTAGAACTGCTATGAGACCCAATGAGACAGCTCAGCAGGTAAAGATGCTGGCTGCCCTACCTAACGGCCTGAATTTGATTCCTGGCACCTACGCGGCAGAGGGAGAGCACAGTGTCTCACAAGTTGTGAACTCCACATGTGTGCCATGGTGAGTGTGGGTTAGGGTTATGGCTACAATTAAATAAGTTTTTAAAAATGTAAAACTAATCAGAAAAAAAAAAAAGCACAGACCATGAGGGCATCCGCAGGCTATAGGTATGTTATGTGTGGCTGTTTTAAAAGTAAGGAAATTTCAATGTAAAATAGCTAGATTTCTTTATTTTCTTATTTTCCAGGGAGGTCTTGGGATTCCACCAAGACACTGTCAGAACAAAGTAGTTGATGCCCCATTAGGTTAGGTTATTCTGCTTCCACAGTTGCCACCAGCCCTATTGAGCTGTGAAATTTAGCTCAGTGACCTTCCTGATCCCCCTTGGCTTTTGGACTTTTTGTCTCTGGCATGAGGAGTGTTACTTTGAGCCACCTGCATATCATCAAAACCCTAGAGCATCCCCAAAGGCATAGGGCACCATCACATTCACAGAGCAGTGAGTGTCCGCTCTGCGAAGGAAGAAGTGTCTGCTCCGTTGTGCGTGTGCGAGTCTGCCAGGCTCTTTTTGTGAAGCTGTTGTGGGAGATAAGGAGGAAACACTGTGAGAATCGGGAAAGTTTACCACAAGCACCCTCAAACTTAACTGCATGTCAGAGGCTTGAAGGGAATGAGCTCCAACCCAGGACACCCAAGGTAGGATTTCCCTTGCTGAATCCAGGCCTGGGTGTTTTGGTTTGTTTTGGTTTTTGTTGTTGTTGTTTCTTCAGGATCCTCAGCTAGTTTTAAAGTGTAGCCCAGGATTCAAACCCCCTATTTCGGATATCAAAAGACAAGATAATTTTCAGATTGTGCTTAATTCTGTTTTTATTATTTTAAAACATACACAGAGCCAGACACTTGGTATCACAAAAAAAAAATAGTGCATGTATTGAATATTTTAGTTTCAAATGTACACAGTTGTCTGCACTGAGCAGGCAAAAACACTAATAAAACTGAGTTTGAATAGGCTCAGCTCTGTGTCAGCATGTGAAGCAAAGCAAACGTGACATCCTCCTCCCCATGTGTGGTGGCTGTCATATGGTCTTCCCATGGTTAAATTTCAGTATCATGTATCCGAGATCCAGCCAGGCCTACAACTGTGAGGACCAACTGAGAATTAGCACCAGTTCTCATGAGCCAGCCTTACATCTTTCCTGATATCTTAAGTTTGTTTTAGCTGCAGCACAGCTCAGCTAGATCAATCCATCGGATACTAATGAAAGCAGCTTGGCTACCTTCAAATAAGCAATCATTCTTATTTAACTGATCAAATGGTTATAAGGATTCTGGTTTGCATGTGGCCCCTCTGTAGTAAAATTGTACTACTGTTTTTGATTAAATTGTTGGGGGAAATTCGATGTCATTTTTCTGTATAACAGTTCAAATATGGAGGGGACTAAAGAGGAGCCTGCATTGGAAAGCGTCATAATTGACTCATACCAAAATACGCCTTAATTTTTGCTTAAAAATAAACTCCATGCATCATAGATGAGTATCTGCAGAGGCTTCATTTGAACAGAAAAGCATGTCAATTCTACCTCCTTTGGAATTTGTTGTTTCCACCGACATGAAGTCTACATAAAAGCAGGTTTGATGGCCGAAGCAATTTGCCTCAGCCATGACTGTCTGCGATGTATCGAAACACCACAAAGATAGTGTGAAGCAAGGCTTCAGATGGTCCAGCTCCCTGTGTGAACAGAGCAGGAGGAGTAAGTTTTAAAGTTTGTGTCATCATCCATGTAGAAGCCTGCTTTCATTTCGATTACAGATATTTATTTAGAAAGCCTTTGCGGGATAAAGGCTCGGTGTAGGAAATACAAGTGTAGTGATGAGGACTGGTTCCTGGGCTGGAGAGATGGCTCAGTGGGCAAAGAGTTTGCTTTGTAAGCTTGAAGAACTGAGTTTGGACCCCCACTGTGGAGGTAGCCATCTGTCACTGACACTATGGAGGTGGAGAAAGAGATCCCCGGAGCTCACAGCAGCCTAACAGGTGGGCCTGGTGAAGAAACCCTGCCTCAAAAATAAGGCAGAGGGTGACTGATGAAAAATGTGGTGTCTAGTTCCGATTATCCCAGGAACACACATTCACACGTCCATATACCACACATGCACACACACACATTAACACATGCATGCACGACACATACATACACCACTGTACCACACATATGTACATACACCACATACACACACATGCACACAGGTACTGGATTGTTTTTTTTGTCAACTTGACACAAGCTAAAGTCACGTGAAAGGAAGGAACCTCAAGAAAATGTCAACATAAGATCAGGCTATTCACAAACCTGTAGGCCATTTTCTTAGCGATTGATGGGGAAGGCCCAGCCTATTGTGCATGGTGCCATCCCTGGGCTGGTGGTCCGTGGTTCTATAGAAAGCAGGCCGAGCAAGCCATGAGGAGCAAGCCAGGAAGCAGCACCTCTCCATGGCCTCTGCATCAGCTCCTGCCTCTAGGTTCCTGCCCTGTTTGAGTTCCTGTCCTGACCTCCTTCATCGATGGACTGCGATGTGGAAGTGTAAGCTAAACAAACCCTTTTCTCTCCAACTTGCTTTTTGGTCATGGTGTTTCTTCACAGCAATAGAAACCCTAACTAAGATGACACACATATATACATGTATATACCACACCCACTGCTTACACCACACACACACACACACACACACACACACATATATATATATATACAATAGCTATACACACAAACATCATTATACCACATATACAAACACACACATACCACATCCATGCACATATACAATTGTCTTAGTTAAGGCTTCTGTTGCTGTGAAGAAACACCATGACCTTGGGAACTCCTAATGAAAAGCATTTACTTGGGCCTGGCTTACAGTTCAGAGAATTATCATCATTATGGGAAGTATGGCAGCGTGCAGGCAGACATGCTGCTGGAGAGGCAGCTGAGAGTTCTACCCTGGATTGGGAGGCAGAAGGAAGAAAGAATGGTCCTGGCTTGAACTTCTGAAATGCCAAAGCCCACCCCCAGATGACACATTTCCTCCAACAAAGCCACACTCCAACCAGGCCACAGTTCCTAATATTGCCACTTTCTATGAGCCTATGGAAAACATTTTCATTTAAACCACCACAACAGTGCATTCAGCACATACATATACAATAAGTATAGCACACACACACACACACACAGAAATATGAAGCATTCATTCACGAATCCAAACCAGCATGCCCAACCTTCACACTACTGGCCATATAGGGCCCTACACAAAACTATAAGCTTAAAACATTCTGAGATATTTTTTGTTGCAATTTCAAAATTTTATTATATGAAGTTGCATAAAGCCATTTTCATGTAACTATATTATATACTTTGAGATTATTTCCTGTTTATTTGTCTTTTTTTAATGATTTGACCAAGCTTATTTGGAATGTGAACTTTGTATGAGACAGTGTCCTGTCACCTGTTACAATGTCAGCACATTGGACATGCCTGCATGCTGCATGAAAGCAGAGGAAGCAGCATCTGGGGCACACAAGGACCTTGGGGAGCTTCTAAGGTTGCATGGATTGGCCCTGTCCAGCTCTTCTATGAGGGGTGAGGAAGAGAAGCCTTCGAGAACGTGTGAATGATGACAGTTGAGGGAACCTGGTAGGCCAGGGCATGCTGGGAAGTGTGCACAAACATGAGGACCTAAGTCTGGACCCCTGTCGGCCTGTAAGCCCGGTATTGGGGATACTGAGTCAGAAGGGGACCCGCTGAGCACTGGCTAGGTGGTCCAGCCAATTAGTGAACTTGGCGCCCAATGAGAGACCCTGTCTCAAAGAGAAGTCAGCTGGGGCCTAGTGCAAGATAGCCCGGTAAGGGAATGTGCTTTCCCCTAAGTCTGACAACCTGAGTGTGATATCTGGAGCCCATGGTTTAGAGAGAGAAAAATGTCTCCCACAAGTTGTCCTCCAGCATGCCCATGCACACTGCGGCACTCGCATGCCGTCTCACACACAAAATGACACCCACAAGTTTAAATTCTAAGGTGGAAAGCGCTAAAGGGGGAGCACTTGATGTTCATCTCTGTGCATGCACACAGGCTGTGTATGACATCCAAACATGCTCACAGAAACACACACACACACACACACACACACACACACACACACATGCAGACACCACACACATACACGCACACTTACACATGTGCGTGCAGACTCATGCATGCACACACAAACACATGATACCCATAAGAGGAAGGAGTGCTCAGCTAAATGTCCATCCTTCACTGGGACATCTGCCATCACTCCCTCCATGGCTCAGGGGACATCAAGGAAGAAGAGGCAGAACGAACATAAGACATGAGGGGTGAGGAGCCTGCTCTTCGATCACCTCCCCCTCAGGGGGGTGCAGCCTTACCAGGCCACAGAGGAAGACAATACAGCCAGTCCTGATAGACTAAGATCAGACGAAAGGAGAGGAGGACCTCTCCTATCAGTGGAGTGGGATAGGGGCATGGATGGAGAAGAGGGAAGGAGGGAGGGTGGGATTGGGGGAGAAGAGGCAGGGGCCTACAGGTGGGATACAAAGTGAATAAACTGTAATTAATAAAAATTAAAAAATCAAAAATAAATCTAAATTTTTACAAGGAGAAAAAAAAAAGAAAAAAGAAAGAAGACCAGGAGTTTGCTATGACAAGAAGCAAACGTACGAAAGGATATTCAATAGTGCACATTTGATGGTAGCATGCTTGCCTGGCATACATAAGGCTGTGGCCCAGCCCCAGAGGGTACCGTGCCTCCATCATAACCAGCATGCATTTGTTCTTTTTCTGCCTGTTTGGGTCACATCTTTGAGATTTTCCTTTTTCACTGCATATTGCCAAAAATTTTAAGAACATATTATATACACATACATTAAATTTTAACATCTTATCCTGGAAGTGGATGTGACAAAAAAAATTTTTTCAGAATTTCAAATATTAGCCAGACATGGTGGTACAACACACCTTTGATCCTAGCACTTGGTAAGTGGAGGAAGGAAGATTTCTGTCATTATAGCACATAGTGAGCTCAAGAACAGCCAAGACTACAAAGGATCCTGTCAAGAAAGAAAGAAAGAGAGAGAGAGAGAGAGAGAGAGAGAGAGAGAAAGTAAGGAAGAAAGAGAGAAAGAAAGAAAGAAAGAAAGAAAGAAAGAAAGAAAGAAAGAAAGAAAGAAAGAAAGAAAGAAAGAAAGAAAAGAAACACCAAATCTCACAGGCACACTGGGAAAGATAATTCTTTGTCCCATGAGTCTGAGAGGTTTGAAGAAGTTTTGAAGACAAATGTAGACCAGGAGGCACAAGAGACCTTCACACACTCATCTTCTCAAGTTCACTTAGCTTAAGACTTTAGGACTTTCGCTGCACACTGAAGTCCAGCTCTTCAGTGTCCACTTTCCTCCTTGGCTTAGCTCACTTAGGTGGATTGGTTCATTTTGGTTGATCAATTCTGGATTTTGACGAAACCAAACTATTCCCTAATCCTAATGCCTGCCCACTCTATTCTAGACGTTTACGTTGGGGTTGTATTAACATATGGATCAGTTTGAGAACAAACAGCATCTTAACACTGAGTTTTTATACCTAAGAAATTAAGTCTTTCAACCAACAAACAGAGTTTTTCAACCACACTATATTTTTTCGTTAAGTTAACTCTAAAAACATCTCCCAAATTGGGCCTGCAGAAATGGCTGTGTGGTTAAGAGTACATACGAGGAACACAGTTAAGTACCCAGCACCCACGTGGGGTAGCTCACAGCTGCCTGTATCCCCAGCTCCAAAGGATCTAACACCCTCTTCTGAACTCTGCAGGGACTCCACACGTGGACGTTACATACATACACACACACACATACACATACACATACACATACGCACACACACAATTGAATTTGATTCAACCACAAAGAATAATCCTATGCCAGCCACAGGAAAAAAATGAATGGAAACAGAAATCATCTTGTTTCATGAAATAAACCAGATACAAACAGTTAGGCATCATGTTTTCTCTCAAATGTAAATGCTAGGCTTAAAATATAAGTTTATTTGTGTTAATGTGACAGAACTAGAAAATGGACTATGAGGAAAAGTGGACAAAAGAAAAGAATGGGTTATAAGAATAAATTCTGTGCTTTCTCTCCTATGTGGACTCTAGATTTAAAGATGATGTATTATTGCACACAAACACATACACACAAACATGAATGACATGAAGCAGAAGGACTTTGGGGTAAAGCAGCGGTCTAGCAGAAGCAGGGTAGGGGAGAGGAGAGGGGAATGGGAGAGAAGGTTAGTGAACACAGCAAAGCAAAGTGGTATATGTGTGTGTATTTATATACGTGTGTGTATATGAAAATATCATAATTACATACATTATTTTGTATGCTAAAACTAAAAAAAAATAACAGAAATGTTCATTACCAGATTGTTCATATTACCAAGGAATTGAAAAAATTTCAACTGTAGTGAACAGGTAAATAAAATATGATCTGTTTAACTAAGTAAAATATGCAATGAAGGTGAATTCAGTCCACGTGTCAAAGTAAATGCATCTAAAATATAGTTTCGAGTACAAATACAGGCATATCTGTCCTAGTTTCCTTTATGTTGTGGTACTAAACTATGAAAAGGACCTGGGGAGGAAAGGAGTAAGTCCATTGTGGAGAGAAGTCGGGGCAGGAGCTCAAGGCAGGAGCTTGAAGCAGAAACAAAGGAGGGGTACTGCTTACTGGCTTTCACTCTGCTTTGCTCTCTAGTTCATGCTCCGCTAACTTTCTTATACAGCCTAGGCCTACCTGCCTAGGGATGGCACCACCCTCCGTGGACCTGGCCTTCCCACACCAACCATCCATCAAGACAGCCATTCACAGACAACAAATGCCACAGGCCATTCTCATCTAGGAGATCCTTTAGTCGAGGTTCCTTCTTCCTGGGTAACTATAGGTTGTGTCTAGTTGGCAATAAAAACTGACCAGGACAGAGTCATACAGTATTTTGTAAGCTGTAATTGCACACACAGGCACACACACACACACACACACACACACACACACACACAAGCGAAAGACTGGTAAGACAAAATATGCCCAAACAAAAACGATCAGACAAAAAGGCTATAGAAATTCCATTTAGTTTGTTTTCTGTTGGCCGTCTATTGCTGGGAATGGGGCCTGCCCTTAAGTATGGTTAATATGCTCAGTGAGACTTGGTTGGAGCAAACTAATTTTTTCCTTTGTAAGCCATTGTCAGTTGGGGTTAGCCTCTTGGATAGGCATGGAATTCATGTCCACTTTCCCATCTCAGCACTGGGACCCTATCTAGCTTGAACCTGTTCAAAACCTGTGCATCCTGCCACCATCTGTGCGTCTTCATATATGTGTCAGCCTTGTCGTCCTTCACCCCTGGCTCTTACAGTCATTCTGACTCCTCTTCTATATATCTCTTTGAGTGGAGGGGTTTGACAAAGACATCCCATTTAGTATGGAGCATCCCAGAATCTTCCAGTCTCTGCACATTGTCCATTGTGGGTCTCTGCGTTAGTTTTCATCTGCTGCAAGAAGTTTCTCTGATCTATGAGCTTCACAGAATGTTGTTAGAATGTGGTGGATTTTTCTTTTGGTGAGTACCTTAGTTTGCTTTCTGTTACTGTGATAAAGTGCTGTCTTAGTCACTTGTTTGTTTTCACATGGTAGAGAAACACCATGACCATGGTGTTGGAGTAATTGATAACTACATCTGGATCCAGAGGCAGAGAAAGGGCAAGCGTGCGCGTGCGTGCGTGTGCGTGCGTGCGTGCGTGCGTGTGTGTGTGTGTGTGTGTGTGTGTGTGTGTGTGACACTGGGCCTATTTTAGGCTTTTGAAGCCTCAAAGCCCACCTGCAGGGATACACATTCTCCAACAAGGCCACACCTCCTAATCCTTCTCAAAGAGTTACGCTTCCTGATGACTGAGCATTTAAATATATGAGCCTATGGGACAATTTTTATTCAGATCACAACAATGAGTGGTGATAATCTCTTCTGATTAGTTGTGGTTTGAAGTCTATTTTTGTCAGATATTAAAATGACTACACTTGGGACTGCAGAGATGGCTCAGAGGTTAAGAGCAGTGGCTGCTCTTCCAGAGATCCTGAGTTCAATTCCCAGCAACCACATGGTGGCTCACAACCATCTGTAATGAGATCTGGTGTGCAGGTATACATGCAGACAGAACATTGTATAAATAATAAATACATCAATCTTTTTTTAAAAAAATGACTACACTTGTGTGCCTCTTGGGTCCATTTGCTTGGATTAATTTTTCCATTCCTTTATCCTGATATATAATGTCTATCTTTGATGGTAAGACATGATTCTTGGATGCAACAGAAATATGGATACTATTTTTTATTTCAGTATGTTTGTCTGTGTCCTCTTATCAGGAAATTAAGGTCATTAATGTTGAAAGCTATCAGCAAGCAATAGTTTATTGACTCCTGTCATCTTGTTGTTATGGTGTGGGGTTTTTCCTTCTCTCTTGACTTACTATTCTGGGATTATTTATTCCTTGCATTTTCTTGAATGTGGTTTAACCTTGTCAAAATGAAGGTTTCCTCCTAGCGCTTTCTGTAAAACTGTTATTTGTAGATACTCCTTGAATTTGGTTTTATCATGAAATCTTTTCCTTCTCAGTCTATTGTGATTGATAGTTTTGCTGGGTATAGTAGCCTTACATGGCATCTGTGGTCTTTTAGGGTTTGGTCAACATCTATACAGGCCCTTCTAGCTTTCAGAATCTTTACTGAGAAATTATGTGTTATTCTACTGGATCTGACTTTATATATTACTTGGTGTTTTCCGTCGTATAATTTAATTTTCTTTCTTTTTCTGTACATTCAGTGTTTCAATTATTATGTGTTATGGAAAATTTCTTTTCTGGTCCAGTCTATTTGATGTTCTGTATACTTCTTATACCCTGATCGGCATCTCCTTTAGGTTAAAGACATTCTTCTATTATTTTGTTGAAAGTATTTTCTGTGCTTTTGACCTGTGTTTCTTCTCGTTCCTCTATTCCTATTAGTCATAGATTTAGTCTTTTCATAGTATCCAGATTTCCTGAATATTTTGTACCTGGAATTCTTTTAGCACTTACCTTTTCTTTGACTGAGGTATTCATTTCTTCTACCTTGTCCTTAATGACTGAGATTCTCTCTTTCATGTCTTATGTTCTTTGGTGAGGCTTAGCACTGAAGTTTTGTTTGACTTCCTAAATTTTTTCTAGTTTTCTTTATTTTTATTTTTTTATTCAATTTTGTGTTTTCTTTAGTGATTCTATTTTTTTGTTAAATTTTGCTTTCATGTCATAAATTGTTTTCATTATTTCATTGCACTGTATTTTCACAGAATTCATTAAGGGAAATCTCTTAATTCATATACTGTTTAAGGTACTTGAACATATATTCATAACTGCTATTTTGAAGGTCTTGTGCTTCAGCAACATTGCATTTCTCTGGGTCTACTGTTGTAGGGTTGCTGGGTTCTGGTGGAAACATATTGTCTTGGTTGTTAATGTTTGTGCTTTTGCTCTGGTGTCTCAGCAGCTGGCATTATGATGTCTAAGGTGATTCTAGGCGTTGATATCTGGTCTTGTCTTTGTTGGGGGGGTGTTCTATTCTTTGGGGGGAGTGGCCCTCTTTGGATCTGAGGAAAGTATGTGGTTATGGGGTCTCTGGTTGAGAGTGTTTCTGGAAGTCAGTGTGTGGCAGAGATAAATAGATACAGGCTAGCAGAAAAGGCTGAGAGAGTCTGTGAGAAAGAGCTACACCAAGATCAGGGGTCCCCAGAGAGTTGGAGGTGTAGTGGGAGTAGGCACGTCAACAAGGATGTTGAGGTAAGACAAAGAATATATCTGGAGAGGCAGGAATGAAGCACTAGGAGAACGCTGGTCTGCACCAAGAGTTGGAGTCTCCATTTTATGGAGTTAAGGTAGGAGGAAAGCAGGTTGCTGCAGGGCTAAGAGTGAGAATGTAGGGCTGTAATGGAGGTTAGGAGGGATAATGTGACTCACCTTCCAGAGATCCAGCCACACGTGGCCACTGGGGTTTAGAAAGTGCTTCTAGGTCTTGACCACTGGAAGAGAAACCTGAGAGCATCCACAGGATGGCTGTAAGACTTTTTAAAGCATCCAACACTCCCAACTTGTTATACAGCCACATTCTAAATTCATAACGTTAACTACCTTTGAAGAGAATAGATAGTAACAGAATTAACAAGAATCACACAGGGGGGATTTAACGAAATGAATTACTTCATTGAGTCTTAAAAGACTTGTATAGACAACAAATGTGTTTGTGTGTGAGAATATGTGTGATGTACGTGAAAGTGTGTGTGTATGTGAGTGTATGAATGTATGTGAGTGTGTGTGAGTGTATGAGTGTGTAGATGTATAAGTGTGTGTGTGTGTGTGTGAATGTATGTGAGTGTGTGCGCAAGTGTGAGTGTGTATGTGTGAGCGTGTGTGTGAGTGTTTGGAAGTGTGAGTGTGTGAGTGTGTGTGTATATGTGTGAGTGTGTGTGTGTGTGTGTGTGTGTAGTATAAGCATGCAAGTGTGTGCATGTGCCGGGCACCCATGTGTGTCCTCGGAAAGACCGAAGGGGACATCAGTGGTCCTACTACAGCATTTTGAGGTTGCACATTAGAATCGATTGACCCATTGCGATTGCAGTTTGAGCCTTGAGCTCTAGGCTGCACACTCCTTGGCAGCTGGGCCTGTTGACACAGGAAGCTGAAGCGAGAGGACAGCAGTTCATGGCCTGCCTGGCCCCAGAGTTAGTTCCAGGCCACCGTGGACAACTTAGTGAGAAACCACCTCAAAGCAAAAAAAACCTGACAGGGCCTAGAAATGGAGCTCCATGAAAGAATGCTTGGCAAACATGCATGAAAACCTGGGTTCGATCCCCAGCACCCAGAGAAACAGAGAAAGGGGCGTTTGCGATAGAAAACAGTACAAAGGAGAAGTGCCAAGACCCAAGTGTCCAATCCCACCAATTTTCCTCATCCTACACACAAGCTCAGTCCCTTGTAGCACCCTTTAATTATCCACTAAAATAGTCATTTTCAAGTTCAAAGCGTGTAAAACAGACCAGGGCCTGTGGGGTGGGGGGGCAGTGATTGACAGTAGCCCTCTGAGGCGGCACCCAGAGCTGCACAGCTCACACCACTTTTGCCTTTGTAACTTGAAAGCATGAATTCGAGTCTTGTCCATTTGGGATGTGTGATTCTTCGGTGGTCGAGAGTTCATAAACGCTAGCTAAAGGTGTGCGCGTGAGGCCACTAGCTGGTGATATTTCAGTATTTCCACCAACACGGGAACTCCAGTGCAGTCCGAATTTGTAAAATCTCAAGGAAGGCTTGGCGGTGTGACCTGTTCTCGAGGAAAATTGCACTTAGGCATTTGGAAAAGATTGCCTGTTTTCCTGTCGTGCCCTTTGGAGTCTCCTTCTTGTGGTCCTCAAAAATATTCATCGTTCCTTCAAAGCAGGGGTTTGTTTTTGTGTTTAATGTGCCAGGTACTGAGGCTTTGTAAGCAGTGGGGGGTGGCTGGTCTTCCTGGGAAAGTTACCAATGAGGGCTTTGGCAATGGCTCGTTTGCTAGAGTGCTTGCCTAGTGTTCATGAGAACCTGCGTCAGGGACCCAGGATGCTGGTGCCTACCTGTAACCCTAGAATGCGGGAGCTGGAGACAGAACAGGGGTGGATTGGAAGTTTATGGCTAGCCTGGGCTACCTGAGTTCCCGCCCCCCCCACCACCCCAAAAAATGTAAAAATAAAAAACAAAAAACGGTTAAGTTTTGGAATTTGTATGACCCTATAATGGCATGTCCCCTTTATCCTTGAGGACAGAGTGAGTTCAGGGTCAGCCTGGGCTATGTGAGGCCCTGTCTAAAAAGACGGGAATGAGGTGGGCAGTGCTGTGTGAGAGCCAAAAGCTATGCAGCACCGGCCTGACCCGATGCAATGAGGCCTGGAGCAGCGGAGGGGACTGTCACTCTGCGAGAACAATTTGGGACTGAGCCCTGAAGATTCCGATCTGCCCTGTAACGAAAGCACTGAGGAGATTAACCTTTCTGCACAGTGACTGCAGGCCAGTCCCTATTACTTGCCACGTATCGCCACCGTGGAGCAGAGATAATGAAAACCTTCACCAAGGGTATGGGTATTTTTTTTTTGAGAAGGTTGATTAAATTAAAAACCCATTAAATAATCTCTTACTGCCCCTAGGGTCTCATAGAGGATCTACAAAAACTGAAAACCGTGGAGAATATTCTTTTTGGTTCTATAGTAACATAAATAGGAAGATAGGGAGAAAGTACACAACCTTTAAAAAAACAAAACAAAACAAGGGACCCTAGCAATCTTGTGTGCAAGCAAAATTTCTAACGTGAGAACGATCCATATTTCTGTAGCTTTGAATAAAATGTCTTAGAAATTCTTCATTTCTGCTCTGCTCATCCACTGAAGAAAATCATTTATTGTTTTGAGACTTTGAAGGATTTTTAAAAAAACACATCATTTTTTTAAAACTAATAGTTGAATTTCAGAGAGCTAAGGGTTCAGTGAGACTAAACAGCTCCCATGTTTGGAATCGCCGGCTGCTTCGGGTTAGCCAAGGATTATTCTGTTTTCCTTTCCAAACCGTGCTTCTCTCGCAGTAACTAACACGTAAATGAGGTTGATAGCCTTGCCCTGCTGAAGGCGTTCTCGGGTTTCTTGTCAGGTGCCACAACACATTGTGTCATTAGGCAGCTCCGGAGCCTGCACCTCCCGGGCCGCTGGCCTCACCCAGCCGTTTCGGAGGCCCTCCACAGCCCGTCTGATAGACGCGGCATCCCCACACTAGCTTCTCCAGGCAGCTCCCCTCCAGTTCTCTCTTCCTTTTCCCTTTCGCTGCCGGTGGCGTGAGTCCAGGAGGGGGAAACGGAAACTGATCAGTTTTCAACATTGGCATTCCCCTGAAGCCCACCAATACAGCCTCTTCAACTCCAATAACTAGAACGGGACTCGGTCCCTGGTGCTGCCTAAAGTCGCCGTCAGAAGCTTGACGAGGAGAGAGGGGGGAAAAATGGCTCTCCTCCTCTTGGTAATTCTTCTCCCGTTCCTGCTGTATGGTTAAGCATGGTGGTTGTGTCAGTCCTCCGACTCGGGAGATCAGTCAAGATGCCCATTTCTCTGCAAGGAAACAAATGATTTCTTCATGCTGTCACACCACCACGACCCAGTGCTGAGAGCACACATCTTGCAAAGGGAAACTCTGGTGAAACCCAGAGAGCGTGTTTCCCGATGACCAAGTAAGCAAGGATTCTTCATCCCCCCCCCTTTTTTTTTCTTTTATTTGCATATGGACACTCACATTTTTGTTTGGGGGCATGTCAAGTAGCAGATTAAAAGGCAATTTTCACACAAAAGCTGCAGAGAAACATGATGTTATTCCCTGGCAGCCATTTGATTGTTCTTCATAGTGGAGGCAGCCCCCCCCCCAACACACACACAGCTCCACCTTCCCTCACGGAGCCCCTGCTCACTGTTCTTATCTGTAACCGGGGATGCACTGCTCCCTCTTTTCTCCTTCTTGGGGGTTTGTGCCGTTTCTTGATGTTTGTGACAGGCCACGATAGGGGAAAGCTTTTATCACCGTGGGGCTCGGAGGCCTCCGTAAATTGAAAATTGCAAATGAAATCCACTGGGCTTGAATTCATCAGCTATTATGTCAGATGACCTTTGCCAGCTGCTGATAAAAATGAGAGAATGTTAGCTCTGATCCAATTTTCAGCACTAACCATTCCTTTTCAAATCCATTCACAGTCAGGCAGCAGACACACGGCAAGTGCAAATGATAGGGTTTCCAGAGACGCCATTGTGTTGCAGATTAAGAGTTTCCTGCCCCTATTTCGAGAGGTCGGCCCCCAGGCCCCTGTCTGTATCTACCTATTGTCCAATCAGTTTCAATATCTGCTTCAGAGGACATGTTAGCCATCCTTACAGATAAGTGCTTACAGGAGAGAATGTTGGACTTAATAGTTTTGCTTGGGAGGCACCAAGGGTCACAGTGTAGCAATATTGACTGGCACACGTTAGTTTAATCTGACACTCGGAAGAATGGAACACGAGATTCTTTCAGAGTTGCTGATCTCGGGGTGATGTTTTCTTACCAGCTCTGGTTTTATAAAATTTATTTTTGCACAATGATTCATATTCATGAGTCAGAGATATTCTAAAAGTCTACCCTCGTCAAGGAGACACAGTCTAACCTTGTCTAACAGTGGAGGGAGTCAAAATTATGAAATAGGGAGAAATGACCTGGGTGTGTTCTCTTCTTGCAATCTGGTCAAAGATATTTGCCATCGGTAGTATTTTGAGCTGAAGTAAGTGACTGCCCCAATGAGTAGAGAAAAAAGAGTCATACTTGTGATTTGGGTAGGAAGGCATGAAGCAGGGAAGTAATACCAAGCGGTCAAACCACATCCGTGAAGCACAGGAGCCCTCGGCAAATAAGACAAGCAAAGCTGATTATTTCTGCCTTCATCTGATTGTATTCAGAAGGGGGAAAACCCTCCCCTATGAAGATGCAGGAGTTCACAGGGGGAATGAGTGAGGGCATCCCCAACAAAAGCCAAGTCAAGAAACTGAAGGACTGTATCCCCTAGAAATATTCTCAAAAAAACTGATGAACCAAAAAATATAATATCTGTATTTCTCTGTTTCCACGGTATGCAGTTTCACTTTGTGTCCCCCCCCAGCCATTTTATTGGTTAACATTGCACAGAAATGGCCATCTGTGTGTCCGTGTGCACAGTGGTGCCTTTGACCATTGTGGCATTGTGGAACTGCAAAGATTGTGAGAGAACTAATTCCTACCAGACCCTAGGTGGAATGAATCTAACTCCCCAAGCTCCCTTCAATGAAAACCAAAATGTGAGTGGTGGGGTGGAGTGTGTGTGTGTGTGTGTGTGTGTGTGTGTGTGTGTGTGTGTGTGCGCGCGCGCGCGTGCATGCATGCATGTGCATATCAGTAGTTTAAAACTTTTTCCTGGTGCTTAGAAAACAGTGCCCTGTCCTCTTGAGGATACATCAGAATGCATAACAGTGGAGTTCAAATCATCCCTGATGCACAGAGTCAATTCTTGTGAAATAAAGTTTGGAAAGACTTGTAGTCTAATTGTAACCAACGATTGGGTCCAACATTATCAGAAATAGCACCCAGGCCCCCACCGCACCCCAACCAATAAATAGACTCCAAGGTGGCTATGATTTACTCAAATGCCATTCCGGGTGTTCTTAAGCAAGAGGTACCCATTCTAGATTCCCATCCACGTCGAAAACCCTGACACACGGCTTCCTGGCCCGTCACACCTGCCCATCTGAACCCTACGGCCAGTAACAACACTGCTATACCCCTGGCTGGGTCAGCCAAACCTTTTAGTGACAGCATAGACAGTGGCTTTTGCCAACACAGAGAAGTCTGCGCCTCAGTTTAGCAGCTGCTCAGTGAGTGGCCATCTATATCCGAGCGACAGGACTTGTCTCTGAGCTACAGATTCTTCAGATCTCTGGCTTCCCTTAAGGCCTTTGCAATAGCTGCCACAATTTCTAAAGGCAAAGGCATAAATGATTTAAGTATGAGTCGGCATTTTGGGTCTTCAACTACATGGGACCAAAGTCACTCATCCTGTACCTCCCCGGCTAACAGGTCCCTGTGAAAAGGAACAGCGGAACCCACAGTTGCCTGTGCCCTAGGGCCTGGCTTCCTGCCACCTCAATCTGCATGCCCAGATACATGAGGAAACCAGAATGACCTGTTATGTCTTATGTCTTCATTACTGACTCTAGTATGAACTCAGCGTGACAGCAGAGCCAAACCTGCCTGGGAGGCAATCGTGCCATTGATCCTCACGTGGGCATGAATTCCCAATTTGGCTGTGAAGAGGAAGCACATGGATGCATTGTCATTCCTGATATTTTGTCTAGGGGCTCAAACAACTCTGAATAATTGTACCCCTCCTCCTGACTCTTCTCCGTGTCCCTTCTTCAAAGCCCCTCTGTTACAAAGCATTAAACAATTTTCTGTTAGGATGGGAATGATCTGGTTTGTCCTAGCTACTAAGGAACTGAAATTTCCATTCAGTTTTAACTAACTTGAAGAAGTAGTGGCTGTGTACTGGGGGAGGCGGCAACTAAACTTGCTTTTTTCTTCCTGCAATGTTGTCAATATTTCTTACCTGCCACGGAACTCTGTTTTAAGCAATACTTCTATGTGTTTATATGCTTGTGTGTGTATGAGTTCATAAATATGAATATGTACATATGTGTGGCATTTGGGGGACACTCTTGAGTTGGTTCCTCGGGTTGGAGTGGGGGTAGGGGTGGGGCCTCTCTTGGTGACCTGAAAATTGGCTGAGATGGCCACGCTTGTCGGCCAGCAAGCCTCCAGGGCTTCAGCTGCCTCTGCTTTCCGTGGCTCTGGAAACTTCCAGAGGTTCTAGGGATTTGAGCCCAGGTCCTCAAGCTCGTGAGGCAAGTCGTTTATTCACTGAGGCATCTCTCTGGCTGTTTGGGTGCTTTTTCTGAATATCGGGGTGCTCTTTCTCATCCTCAGCCTTGTCTATGTGTCTGCAGCCTGCTTCTGGGTGGGAACTGTGCCTACCCAGTGATGTATTGTGTCTAAAACACTTGAGGAGAGGAACTGAGAGGCAGATCTTTTCGGAGAAGACATCCGTGGTTGTTCTATCACACAGGCTGACTGGAGGAGCCCCAATGTTGCTCTGCATGCCTTCTCTTAAAAATTAATTTAGGAAAAAAAAATCCCATTATATCCCTCTCCTGGCCTGCTAGGAAACAAAAGATGGAAATGTAAGAACATAACGATCTTCCCCTTCTCTGAAGTAGGAAATCTGGGGACACGTGTTTCCCATCTGCCTAAAGAAGAGCGCAGGTGTGCATATGAAGGGAGAACTCAGTCAACACTCTCTTAACAATTAGTCAACCAGACTGAGAATATTTTAGCCACGGTGGAGTGGGCCCATGATCCCAGCGTTCAGGACATGGAAGCAGGAAGACAGAAGTTCAAGGCCATCTTCATGGGAAAAGTAAGTTTGAGGCAAGTCTGGGATACATGAGACTTTATATCAGAGAGAGAGAGAGAAATTCCAACTTTTAGAGTATGTCACAAGGCTACTGTAACAGTGCTGAGTCCTCCCCTTCTGGGATCTCCACCATCTTACCGTCTGGTGGCACAGCTAGAATGGAGCCTCTGGTCTGTTGTGTCTGCTTCTATCTCCAAAGCTCCTGGGACTGAGTCAGGTAGCCTTGTTCAGGCTCTTGAGGAGCAAAGAAAGATATAAAATGCCCTGAAGAAGGATATGGCTAAAACTAATGCAGGTAAGAACAGATGTAAGTAGAGCCAAGCAAAGCACGAGAGAGCCAGACCTGGAAATGTCCGACCTGCTTCCGTTAATGTTTAGCCAACACAAGGCCCAGAGTGACCCGCAGTGATTCTGTGCATTTAAAGAAGCTAGGCGCCTCCTCTAGTGGGAAGTCAAAACCAGCTCTTGGCGCCTAAAGCTGGCAGGCAACACGTCAGGTGACCTCACAGGATGACCCTCAGTCTGCTCTGCATGCTGTTCCGAGGACATCTTCTTTATTTTATGGGAGTTCTTTACCCTGAAGCTACGAATTAAAAAATCATTTTTAAAGCCTTAAACTTGTGACTAAAACCAGAGAAATTTTCTTTTTCCTTTTTTTTGTCTTAGGTTAAAACCACTGTCTGAGCATTGCCTTTTTTCCCCCTAAGTACCCAACTCTTACCATGTCAATGTAATAGACTGATAAATAAAGGTTTTTGGGTTTTGTTGTTGTTGTTGTTGTTGTTGTTGTTTTCCTTTTTCCATGTTGGTTGGACTCCCCAGATGTCTAGAAGCTTTTGCTAAGAAATACCTCTTAAATCTTCTCCCAGAAGCTGCTAGAGCCCCAAGGTTTGACAAATCCACGGTCACAGATGCTATTTTCACAAATATAAAAACAATACGGTTGTCCTAATGCCATGTTCCTTTAGCCCACGCTACTTCTTTGCCCTCACTTATAAGTATGACTATGTTTGTCTTCAGCCCTAAGCAGGAAGTATTGATTATCTATTGCTCATTTCTTTAAATCCGATTCATTCCTTAAGAAGGATTTCAGGCCAGTCCCTCGAGATTGACAGCATATCAACATAAGCCCTGCTAATCACCCCTGGATCCCTGGCAGAATTGCAGTGCTGCTTTTGGGTTCTGGCCCAGCCACCAGCTGCCTCCTGCAGACCCAGATCCCAGTGCAGAGCCACTCCCTGGATCACTGATTGCCTGCCCAAAGATGCTTCCTTCCAGCACCCAGATCCCCCATAACCAGATTTCTTACATGACAGTCTGCTCCACAGAACATTTGATCAAATTTCCTTTTTCCAACTCTCTTAGGGGGGAAAGAAAGCACGTAGCCACGTCACATTTCATGTTCACTTGATGCTCAGAGAAAAAATAATTCATAACATGCAATTCGTGGAAGTGATGATGATTATGACTTTCTTGTGGGAAATATTTATCCAAAATTTTCATCGAGTTCTCTTCAATGTTGACACAAAAGGACTGAGCACAGATTGCTCAGTGTAGGTGGGGTTTTTGTTTGGTTTGGTTTGGTTTCTGTGTTGGTGCTTTGCTTTTTTTTTTTTTTTCCTTTTTTTTTTTTTGTATTTTATTTTTTTCTTATCAGTTACATTTTATTAACTCTGTACCCCAGCCGTGTCCCGATCCCTCATTCCCTCCCAGTCCCTCCCTCCCTCCCTCATCTCCACCGTGCCCCTTGCCAAGTCCACTGATAGGGGGGACCTCCTCCCCATTCATCTGATCCTGTTTTATCAGGTATCTTCAGGACTGGCTGCAAAGCTCTCCTCTGTGGCCTAACAGGACTGCTCCTCCCTTGGGGGGTGGGGATGCCAAACAACCAGTCATTGAGTTCCTGTTAGAAATAGTCCTTGTTCCCCTCACTATGGGAAACCAATTGGTTACTGAGCTACCACAGGCTACATCTGAGCAGAGGTTCTAGGTTACATTCATACATGGTCCTTGGTTGCATGTCAGTCTCAGAAAAGACCCTGTGCCCAGATATGTTTGGTCCTTGTGGAGCTCCTATCCTTTCCTCATCAGACTAACTCCCCTTCTTTCTTATGATTCCCTGTACTCTGCCAAAGGTTTGGTCATGAGTCTTTGCTTTGAAAACACTGCTAGTTAGCGCACTTTCCAATGCACTCAGTAGACTCCTGCCATACGTTCAATGCACATCCCATCTGTCATTCTAAACGAGGATTGATGCTTTGCTTTTTTTTATAACAACTTCCTTTAGCACAGGCACTCTCCTTGCTCTCACTTGTAAATACAAATATATTTATGTCTAGTCCTAGCTGGACTTCCTCCAAACAAGGCCACAGCTCCTAATTTTTCCCAAACAGTTCTACCAGTTGGTGACCAAATATTCAAATAGATGGATGTCATTCTCATTCAAACCCCCACATACAGGTTGGGAAGTGGGGGTGGATCTTGAAGGAGTTGTGGGGGAATGAATGGATCGTGTAAAATTCTTAAAGAATTAATAAAAGTGTTTTTAAAAGAAACATTCTGAAGATGATTCAGGTATAATCAGTCATAATGACAAACATTTAGATTAATATTTTAATTTAAAAAAATACTTGTATTATTTTCTTGAGAATTTTGTACAATATATTTTGATCGTGTCTTCATACCACTCTTTCCTCTAACACCTACCCCACCTCTCTGATGGCCCCCTTCTGAAGCTAAACATGGCTGCTCTGAGTTCAGGAATGCAGAGCCCCTGTCATGTCCAGAAGACACGGTTGCAGTCCAGTTGTCTCTGAGCTCTCTCTCACAGCAGTTCCATCACCACCCAGGGTGCAAGGAGAGTTTTGGGAGTCAGGGTGTGATACAGATGTCCTGTTTGTGGATGAGCACTCCGCTGACAGTTATGCTCTGCACTTTGACCAGTTAGGAGTTCCTGTGTTAGCCACTGACCTCTCTGATGAGGACAGAGAGCTGCACTAATCTATGGGTGGAGAGAAAGGACACTAGAGAGACACCAAATAGAAAGTCTGTACTGCTTAACTGTGACTTCTTACTTACCTTCTTCCCAGCATTTAGTAACTTCTGTTATACTTTATATTCCTATGGATTTGCCTATTCCTGATTACTTTTATTTTTATTTATTTATTTTACAATTTATTCATTATGTATCTCGATGAAGCCCCCTCCCTCATCTATTCCCATTCCCATCCTCCCTCCCTCTTTCCCCCTATCCCCTTCCCCTAGTCCACTGAAAGGGGGAGTTCTCCTACGCTGCCATTTGCTCATAGCTTATCAAGTCTCATCAGAACTGCCTGGATCCTCTTCCTCTGTGTCCTGGCAAGACTGCATCACCAGGGACAAGTGATCAAAGATCAGGCAATAGAGTCCATGTCAGAGACAGCCCCTGCTCTCCTTACTTGGGAATTCACATGGAGACTGAGCTGCCAATTGGCTGTATCTGAGCAGGGGGTCTAGGTCCTCTCCATGCATGGTCCTTGGTTGGTTCATCAGTCTTTGCAGGACCACCTAGGCTCAAATTTTTTAGCTTTGTTTGTCTCCTGGGAGCTATGCAGAATCATACAATAGTTGTTCTTACACATCTTGCTTACTTCATGAAACATGTAGAGGAGAACTTTATTCCTCTTTATAATTGAATAATATTTCATTGGACACAGGGACCACATTTTGATCGTCTGTTCATCTGTTCGGTGGTACTTGACTTGAATGCCTTTGGCCACCGTGAGCTCTGTTGCTGTGTGATCTCACACACGAGTGCATGTCTGGGTTCCTGTTTTCAATTATTTTGGGAATATGTACAAGGATTAGGAGTGGAATAGCTGGGGTGTGTGTGGGAATTCTGTGCTTAGCTTGTTGATGAACCTACAAACTATTTTCCCAGGGGCTCTCTGACACCATGGCCCATCCTCCAGTGCGCTCCCTTATACTCTCAGAATGCCACTGCTTGGTTTCTCACTCACACGTCATCTTAAATACATCTCTTCAAGTCCTTTGCCCATTTCTTTTTGTTTTTCCTTTTAGAGATTTATTTTATTTATTTTATTTTATTTATTTTTTATTTATTTATTTAATTGCATGTATGTAGAGTTGGGGTATATACACGTGAATACAGTTACCTGCAAAGGCTAGAAGAGGGCGGGCATTATAGGGAGTTTTGAGCTGCTATGTGGAAAATAGAAAGTGAACTTGGGTGCTCTGGAAGAACAGCTTTTAAACACTGAGCTTTCTCTTTAGCCCATTTCTTTTTTCTTTCCATTTTTGTTTTCAAGACAGGGTTTCTCTGTATAGCCTTGGATATCCTGGACTCACTTTGTAGACCAGGCTGGCCTCAAACTCACAGAGATCCACCTGCCTCTACCTCCCCGAGTGCTGGAATTAAAGGCATGTGTCACCACCACCCAGCTCATTTGCCCATTTCTTAAACCTAGCCATTTGGTTTTGGTTGTTGAACTGTCAGAGTTCTATGTATATTCTAATATCCCATTCTATGTTGTTTCTTCTTCTTCTTCTTCTTCTTCTTCTTCTTCTTCTTCTTCTTCTTCTTCTTCTTCTTCTTTTTTTTTTTTTTTTTTTTTTTTTTACAGATTTCAGGCTTTATTGGAGATGAGACAGGCCGGGGCAGCTCCTCCACCAGGAATGGGCTTGCACTGAGACAGTATTGACCTTTAGGGTGATTCTAGGGAGCATGAGTTCAGGGCAGACCTCAAACCAGAGAAAAGGACTGTGACATTGGGTTAGGGTACAAGTGGAGAAGGGGAAAGTGGAGAGAATGAAGAGTGCATGGGCTTGACTAGGTCAGGGCTGAGGAGATGGGGCTGACTGACAACGGTGGAAAAGGGAGTGGGAAGGAGAGAGAAGTAAGAAAAGGAAGGTAGCAGAGCAGAAGGCCAGCTGTCCCCAGGACCCGAGGAGTCCCTAGGGTAGACAGGTGGGTTCTCCTTGTGAGTGCCAGCGTGGCAGGGGCCTACTTGTTAGACCAGTGGGCCATCTTTGAAAACACAGGTGTTGGGAGGAAGAGGCTACTCTTCATGTAGGCAGAGATTTTCTTCAGGCCCTCAAAGTGGGCCAGGAAGTCCTTCAGGTTTGGGAAGGTGTTCAGGCACTTGGGCTCAAACATATGGTACTGGTCAAGGATGTCATAAGCGAGAAAGTCCACATAAGTAACCTTGTCCCCTGCAAACCATGGCCGCTTGCCCAGGAACTCAGAGTAGAGCTTCATCTTCTCAGGGATGGACTTCAAGAACTCTGGCTTCTGCTTCTCAAAGTCCGGGTTGTAACACAGGATGATGAGCTGCATGCAGTTGTCCATGACCTGGTTCTCCACAATGTCTGCACGAATCCTCTCCTCCTCTGTCTCCCCATACAGGTTGTGCTTGCGGGCAAGGTAGCACAAGATGGCGTTGCTCTGGGTGATCTTGTGTGACCCATCAATTAAGTAGGGCAGATTGGGAAAGTCCAGGCCCAGCTTGAACTTCTCATTCAGCCACTGGCTTCTGTCGAAGTTGGGGGCGTCCCCCATGGTATATCTCTTCTCTTCATAGCTTGAGTCTGTGTATTCCAGGAGCAGGCAGACTGGGTGTGTTAGACCGTGGACGTTCCAGTATCCCAATAACATAGGCATGGTGCTGGTGCTGGCGCTGGGTAGGGTGAGCTTCTCAGACTGGCTTCAGCAGCGTTGTCCTGTGTGCTTGCACGAGCTGTGACTTTATACAGACTCCGTTTCTTCATTTTCTTAGTAATGCCACTTGAGTCAGAAAAAGTATTTAAGTTTGATGAAAACTCTAATTCATCTATTTTCTCTTTTATTGCTCACGTGTTATGTGTCAAAGCTACGAATCCACTGCAACCTCAAATTCATGAGGATTTATCCTGTTTCCTTACATGTGATGTGAAGAAGAGCCCAACCTGTCCTCTTGCAGATAGCAACCTGGGTGCAATCTGGTTGCCTTCTTTACTGAGAGACTGTCACTTCTCTGTTGACTAAGCTTGATTCTGTTGTTCTACTTTCATTTCTGTCACTGTGATGATCACCCTGACCAAATCCAACACAGGGTGAGGAAGGTTTTATTTCAGCTTACAATTCCAGATCATGGTCCATCACTGAGGGAAGTCAAAGCAGGAAGTCAAAACAGGAGCTTGAAGGCCGATCTGATTGCTATTCCACACATATTCCTATGACCCAGGAGTTTACTTCAAAGCTAAAGAGGTGAAGCAGGAATCATGAAGCTGGCTGGCTGACAGGCTACTTACCTTTCTTATACACCTGCTTGGCAATGGCGCCTCCCCCCCCCATAATGATCATGCCCTTCCTGCATCATTTAACTGCCTTCACAAGCCCACAGACAAATCTGATGAGGACAATTACTCAGTTGAAACTTTCCTTCCAGATGATTCTAAATTGTGGCAATTTGTCATTTAAAACTAACCATTGCCACTTGTCAAAAACCAATTGTCTGTAGCTATCTGGGCTGCTTTCTGAACTCTCAATTCTGCTCCACTGCTATGCGTATCTATTGGCAAGCTAGTGACACACTGTTGGCCATGTCTGTCTGGAACAATTTACTGAATATAATTTAGCTTTCCTTTGCTAATTTAGTGACAAGTGAGCCTCTTGCCCAAGCATGGTGCATGAAAGGACCAGCAGCTGAATCCAGGCGTTGGTCTGGAGCCCTGTACGTAGAGCCCTTTCCATAAAACTGCATTCTTTGTCTAACCAGTTGTTATTTTTTAAGCACAGGTTCTGGCGGGGTTAAGCCATTAGCTCAAATATTGCCTGACTGGAGGAAATACTTGGAAAACAGTTTTCCAGACTGGAATCTTGGGAGGGGAAGTAAAAAAAAAAAAATCAGAAAAATCAGAAGTCTTAGGTTTGAGTCTCAGATCCATCACTTCATGCCTTTTCGGTCTCGTTACCTTTCCTATAAGTGGGCTGTTAGAGGAAAGTGAGATGATGTTAAGGAGTCTGTGTACTTGGATAGTCTGACGTCATCATGCTTGTCTTTCTCCTAATGTGGAACAGAGAGGGGAAGCTCAAGGTGAACTTGAGACTCAGACCAGTTCATCTGCTGTGGTTCCTATTTTCTCACTTATGGTCCCCCAGCCCACGAGGTCATTACTAACTTACAAGGTTCTCATTTGCCAAGGAATAGCGATTTATTTAGAATTTTAAAAGCAATCAGTAGAAGCCCTAATTGAATTGACCTAAAAACCCTGCTTCTGAGAATGTGCACGGAGGCAGTGATCCCAGAGTGCTGTCCAGGGAACAGTTACACAGGGGACCAGTGCAGCACCGTTCATGCTTAGAAACGGTCTACATCTTATCCCAGCTCAGAAAGCTGATTTCCACATGGACGTGGGGGCACACTTTGTTAGGTTACTGCAGCTCCAAATTCCTAGAGTCAGTACCTCTCAAATCCTTTCCACCTGACAGTTAGACTATACCATTGAAGGCTGTGGCTTCTGGGGACTGGAAATATGATAAAATGCTTGCTGTGTAGTCGTGAGAACTTGAACTCATAGAAAAGCTGGGTGTTTTAGGGCAGTACTGGGGAAGGGTGACAGAGATAGGAGGATCCTGGAGGTCTGTTGACCAGTCAATTCAGTCAGAATGGTGAGCTCCAGAGACATGAGATGCTCTGTCTCAAAAACTAAGGTGGAAGGTAGACAAGATAGCCCAATGGGTAGTAGTGCTTGTTGCCAAGCCATTAGATGACTTGAATTTAGTCCTTGAGGACCCACATACTAGAAAAAAGGGGGATTGTCTTCTGACCTCTACTTGTGTATCATTACACACACATACACATATACACACACCAAGTAAGTAAATGTCATTAAATTTTTAAAAGAAGTAAGATGGGGAACCATAGAAGACACCCTAAGTCAGCCTGTGACCTGTACATTCACAGCACACACACACACATGCACAAAGAGTACAGGTTCTGTATTCTAAAATCCAGGTTCAGGTTCTTCCCAGCTCAGCTTGGCCCTGTGACCTCACCGCACAGGCCCTTATTTCCTTTATTCATAAAGTGGTAGCTGCCCTGCTGCAACTTGAACAATACTGTGAGCAGATCGCGAAAAAAGAAAAATGCCTGTAGAACACATGCTGAGTGTCCAGAAAGTTTACAAGAAAAAAAAAAAAGGCTAGCATGGCTCAAAATTGGTGTTTAAAGAATCAGCTAGGACGTGCCTGTGTAATAATCCCACAAAAGAATCAAATGCATGAACAAACGCTGCTCTGTGATGTGACATTTACCATAAAGCTTCGTGCCTGTGATAACAGTATTCAGTCTTGGCATTTTGGTGTTGTCGTTCAGTGAGGAAGGACCAGGCATCCCTGTGGCTGATGTTTCTGTGTATTTGAGGCTTGTAGTTGGGTCAAGAAAGTATACGGTGAAAGCTGACACTCAGAGAAAGACAGGAATCCAAAAGAAACCCAGGTTGAAGCCACTCTTCTGTTTTAAATTTTTACATCTATTTATGAAGGGTGCACATGCCATAGCATTCATGTGACAGTTATAGGACAACCCTGAAGGGAGTTGTTTTTCTCCTGTGGGCTTAGGGGAGAGAAGTCAGTTGTCCTTTTACCTGCTAAGCCATCTTGCAGGCCCATGAATCTGCTCTTCTTAACCACAGTCCATAGAAAGGGAATATATTAACTTGGCCCCTTAGTTCAGACAGAAAGAAGATGCTGTGTCTTATAGTTTCGTTCTTGAAAAGAGAACACAGAGAATTACGTAGGCAACCTTACATTCATCTTCTACAGTGAGTGGTAAGGTAGAGCGAAGAAGGCTATACAAAGAAGCTTCATTTAGACTGGTGAGTTAGGAGTTCACCAAGGAGGTGTTAGCCAATGCCACAACATCCGTGTGTTTCTCTGGCCATGACTTCTCTCTCTGCAGAACGTGGCATGGAAGACCTCAAATTGTGAAGGAAACACTTCAGTGTAGCTGGTAATGATTTTTATGAGAAAATGAAAGATCTTCTTTCAATATTAATGTATTCTTGGACAACAAATAGTTAAGCATGGCTCTCATGATCAAGCAGATCTTTTTATTTAAAGAGGGATAACGCAATACATTTTCTGCAATGTTCTCAGCCACATGTTGGCTGTGACTAAGCTGTATCTTCCATGTGTCAGGCACGTGAGTCATGCCTGGGCATGGGCATGTGACTCATTGCAAAGATTTCAGCAGCGCAGCTGTATCAGTGAGGTTGCCTTAGGTCGCCCTCAAGTCAGCCTGGTCAGCTTTCCTGGGCTGGGCAATAAACATTGGGTCCATCTGTCCTGTCTCTAGGGATGATTTGTCAAAGCCAATGGTACTCAGATATGTGAGAGCAATTGTTGTTTGCTGCATAAAGTGTAACCTGGGGCCCTCCCTAAGGACATACAGGGCAAAGCTGGCATGGGGTGTAGAAGATCTCTTTGTGAATGGGTCTGACAAGGTAACCCCATGACCGTGTCCTGTGGGCAAAGTTGGAGAAACATTATGGAGTATGCCAACAATCTCCCTCCAGTTCCGACATTACAGTTTTTCAGAATTGGCTCCAAGAGCCAAGAAGAGAAAGGGCAGCCTGACCCCCGACAGCTGCTTTTCTCTTATGTGCCATAGCACTTTAGTGTTTGGCTATGATATTAATTTTAACTTCAAAATACTATTTATTGTACGAAACAAAGTATGAGATTTTCACCGAAGCATCTTCCTATACTGTCCTCAGATCGGTCATTGTCACAGAACTGTGCTCTTGTTGAGAGATTCATGCATGCAGCAAAATTTAAAGCAGGCTGGAACCCACATTAAAAAAAAAAAGTTGCACGTGGAATCCAGCACTTGTTGATCCTGGCTCTGGAGAAGCAGACACAGGCGGATCACTTGTGAGCCCCCCCCCCCGTTCTAGTACAAGAACCTCTTTTAAGTACAATGTGGATGGTGCCTGAATAGTGACATCCAAGTTTGTCCCTCTGGCCTCTACACACCCCTACACACACGTGCAAACTCACCTTCGCATACATGTGCACACACATGCGTGGCTGGGCACAAGCACACACATACAGTAACAAAACATTCGAGGCGTGCCCGGTTTGAAGAGAGCTGCCTTATTGCAGGACTCCAACTGGAGCACTCTTAATGTCCTAAGTGACTGTGTGTACGTATGGGGATTGCATAGATGCAAGAGTTCCTCGAAACTTAGGGAGCAAAGGAGAGACAGGCTTCGCCGGCAGGAAATGCTCCTGCGGTGCAGAGCTCCGCAATGCTGCCCCATGCTCACCCAGAACTCTCCAGAGTGTTAATTTATTTGCACAGTCCCTGTAGAAATTCATGCCAGAGAGAGGGAGGAGAGGTTGACAGCCAGAGGACAGGATGCCAAATGGCTCGTCCTTGGCAGTGGCGGCTGGATGGGCTGGCCCGCCTCCGGGTTTGCTGGCCAGCAGCACTGATGCCCATACAGGACGCTATATATCCACTCAGGAGTCCAACTGCCGTGTGTGTGTGTGTTTTGGTAAGCTATTATCTCTGGGTCAAGCATTTTCATGGCGTTTTTGCATCTTTTTGGCATTAATTGGCTCTCTGATCAAAAACATCATGCATGTATTAAAGGAAGAAAGTAAGATTTTTCTTAATTCCAAAAAGACTCAAGCAGACAGCACTGGCTCTTCTCTAGACACATCATCTTCGTCCAGACAAACTAATAATACGAAACTTCCTATTTCTTCTTCTGTTTGTTTAACTATTGGGTTTTTAAAACAGGGTTTCACTGCGTAGCCCAGGCTGGACTTGCTTTGCAAGGCTCACTCTCATAACCTGTCAGGTTCTACTTTCCAAAACTATTTCCTTGAAGAAGCTCACACTCTAATTCAGCTTTACCTAGCATTTACGTTTCCCGTATGGTCCTTTAACATAAGATGCTGAGAAATACAAGACTGAATAATTAATAAAAAACTGCCTCAAAGAACTTATAGGTATGTGTGTGTCTATGTGGTACAAATGTATGGGGACACTGGAAGAAAATGTTGAATCCCTTCTCAGCTGTTTGGTTGTGCTTTGGTTTTGAAACAGGGTCTTTCACTGGCCTGGAGCTCACCAATTCAACTTGACTTGCCAATCAATGAGTCCTGGGAATCCTCCTGTCTCTACTCCCCCAGCACTGCTATGACAGATGTAGTAAATAAAAAATGAGTGTTGGGCTATACATGTTTATTATTGACCCTGAAATTATCATGGCATTATTATCTAACCTGCTATCACAAATAAGACACAGACACCTGTTAAATTTATAATTGCCTTCTTTAATTGGGCCAGGGAGATATTTCATTTACACTGTCTCAATTTCCCCACCATCTATCTCCCAGCCCCCATCCAATACCATCCACCTTAATCCTCCTCATCTGAACTATCTTCTGTCCATAATCTTATAACTATTTGCATTTATTCTCTATCTGGCCCTTTCCATGCCATCATTGGAGTCCTTCCTCCAGTGGTTCCTTGTCCACATTAACCCATCACAGCCTTCTCCTTCCTTCTCTCTTCCTTCTTCCTCTCTGTTGGAAGCCTGAAACCTTAGCCACGCCTACCCTATTCTTCCCTGCCCACACATAGGCTGTTTAATCAACCAATCAGCTATGTCTGAGGCAGGTTTACAAAACAAAGATAGGTGTAACCAGATCTTGAGGGCCAGTAACACACATCTGACCAAGCTCCAGCAGACAGGTGTATCATATGTCCAGATTTTACACATCCGTGAAGGGGATCCAAACTCAGACCTACTTTACAAGCTGACCCATTCTTTCCAGGCTTCTGGTTTTGTTTTTAGTGAAGAGAATTAATTAAATGCTTACAAACAAGCATCAAGAACACCAAAGACCAAGAGATTAAGGCCTCTATACTCTTTAGAAAGTGAGCCGGGCTCATTTGTGACCAGCATAAATGTCTCAGCCCGGTCAGTTTCCAAGGCAGAAGCACCCATGGGGATTTGGGAACTATAACTGCAAACTTCTCCATCTCTGTTTGATCGATGAGGAAGCCAGTTTGGTGATGGTGACACACTAACTCTACTAGGTCATTGGACCAGTCTCCTCTCGCTACTTCTTCTTTATGGCTTCACCCAATTGGAACAACCCATGCAGGGAAGCCTTTTGAACCATGCCGTGGTATCGTATCACAGCAATGAGTGTTCTGCAAGGCTGGATTCACTGTGGTGAGCAGAGAGAAGGAGTATGCACCTGCAGTCCCAGACGGTCAGAAGACTGGGGCAGGAGAGTCAACGCAGTTCTAGCCAGCACAGCACAGCGGGCTCCTGTCTCGGCAAGTGAAAACATAATGAATGAAAGTATGAACAGATCTGAGGAAGAACACAATTCTGAAGGGAGACGGGGCACATATAAAAACGTAGAACACAGGCAATGAAAGACAAGTGGCTGGCCAGTGCCATCCCATAACTCTGTAGGAAATAAAGAGATCCATATTTTGTCTGGGGTCCTGCTGGCATTACAGGGACTTTTGCTCCCAACAGCTGACCCCGGAGAATAGCTCTCACATTTATACCAAACAATCCAAGCTCATCACTCCAAGTCCCTCCTTCTCCAGTTTTTACATCCCGGACACGCCCCCAAAACCCGGGCTCTGCTTTCACAAGCAACTGTGAGCCCTAGAGACCAACTAGCCCAAATGAGATCAGCTCACCTGCCCTTTCCAGGCCTTCCTGTGAAAGAGGAAGAGGTTTTGGCTTCTGTTCTCACCATGCCCTCTCCTGACCAGCCCTGGTCTCCCCACGACTGTTCCAGGGGTCCATAATGTAATCCTCCTGTTTTCTTGCTGGCCATTTCTGTTTGCAGATTACCAATACTGATAAGAACAAACCTTGATACAGCTTTTCATCTATGCATTTTTGGTCTCACACGTGTTTGTATTTATTTTGTTATTTACCTTAATTGGTAAATAATAACTGCACCTATTTCTGGGCACCGTGTGATAATTCGGTATATACTGTAATTCGTAATGATGAGCCTGGGTAATTACCATCTTCTCTTCAACATTCATCAGTTTCTGTGTCCAGAAGCTTCCAACTCCTCTCTTCTAGTTGTTTATAAAACATAAAATAGGGGCTGGGGTTGCTCTATCAGCAGGAGAACTGAAGGTTTGGATCATTAGCACCTACCACAAAGCCAAGCATTGGGGCACATGTCCATAACCTTATCACTGGGAGGAGAGGGAGAGGAAAAAGTCAGATCCTGGGGTGAGGGACATCACATTAGCAAGCCAGCCTTGAAAAAATGGTGAGGTTCAATGACAGAAAGAGACCTGTCTCAAGATAGATAGACAGACAAACAGACAGACAGATAGATAGATGTAGAGAATGATTGAGGAAGACATCCTAATGTCAGCCTAATGACCACATGCCTGTACAGTCAATTATAACACACACACACACACACACACACACACACACACACACACACACACACCACATTATTATAAATGATTATCAAATCTTTAAAACATCACAGTCAAATGCCACAAGAGCAAGGCATCACATATGTATCCGCCAGAGGTCTTTAAATAGCCTAAATAGCCAATGATCACATCTCTTTCCCATTCTTAGAAATCAACTGCTCACCCACAGCATCACAGCACCACGTGGACAGGAATCGCATACTCTAGGCTCCTGCTCGGTCCTGTCTGCTTCTTTAAACTGCACCCATATCTGAAAGACCTGCCCTTGACCAGGCAGATGGTCCAAGCCTTGATGGTGAGAGTTGTGGTCCAGGCCTCTGCTCCTGCTCGGGAAGCCTACAAGGCATGCAGAATAACATCCTGAGTCTGAAAGTACATCAAGAAGATCTCCTGGGGTTTATATGCCTTTCCCAGGTGATCCCAAACTTGGAACAAACACGGCTCTTCGGTAGAGGTGAACATTTTCTGAAAAGGGCCAAAGAGTAAATACTTGCAGTTTTGTTGGACTTAGGGTCTCTGCTGTAACAACTCAGCAGCCGCAGGTTACACAGAAACAAACCAGACACCCGTCAGCTGTGAAATATTTACACGCCATCTATGCCTACTATGCTATAGGTTATTAACTGAAGAGGACCCAGCAGGCATGCTATCATAGTTAGGGGGTTGATTGCTGTAACATAACACCATGACTGAAAAAAGCAAGTTGGGGAGGAAAGAGTTTATTCAGCTTACGTTTCATCAGCACTGTTCATCATTGAAGGAAGTCAGGGCAGGAGCTCAAAACAGGGAAGGATCCCTGAGGCATAGGCCACAGACGGGTGCTTCTTACTGGCTTGCTTTTGATGGCTTGCTCAGCCTGTTGTCTTAGAGAACCCAGGACCCCCAGCCCAGGGATGGCACTACCTACAACGGGCTGGGTCCTCTCCCACAGTAACTAATCAAGAAAATGCCTTATAGCTGGATTTTATGGAGGCATTTTCTCAGTGAAGGTTCCCTCCTTTCAGATAACTCCAGTTTGTCTGTCAAGTTCACATAAGACTAGCCAGCATGCACATATGCCCTAGTAACCCAGGGAATGTCAGCTACACTATTTGGTATATGTGTGTTAGGAGGACGGAACTGCTATCTTCATCCATCTATCTGTCTATCTATCTATCTATCTTCTATAATCTAGCAATCTATTATCTACCTATCATCTGTCTATCTATCATCTATGATCTATCTATCATCTGTCATGTATCTACCTATCATGTACCATCTATCTATCATCTATGACCAATCATCTATCTGTCATCTACCTGTCATCTATCTATCTATCTATCTATCTATCTATCTATCTATCTATCTATCTATCTATCATCTTTCTGTCCATCTATCTACTTTTATTTTGATACAAGGTCTTACTGGGAGACCTTGCTGAGGCCGGCCTGGTTGCTGTCTTTTCTGACTCAGCCTCCCAAGTAGCTGGGTTGATAGGCCCAGACATCAAGCCTGGCAATTTCCTTAACACTGGTGTGAAAATTTTGTGACACTGGGCTCTTAGCATGTCAGTCACTTTAGGTCCTTGGGTGGTTAACATGTACCTACATACTAAATACGTGCTATAAACGGGCAGGATGAGCTTGCTGTACTACTGCTGTGTTCTGTTGCTGACATCTGGTAGTTACCTCAATTCCCTCCAAACAAGTGAGGACACTAAGCATTTCTCCCAGCAGAGCTTTACTATCACCCAGAACTTTCCAGAACTTTTCTTGAGGAGATTGGTGGAAGGCCAGGAGGGACTCGCTAGTTCTGCCATGCCCACAGTTCAGCTTTGACCCTCCAGAAGCCTCTAAGTGGTTCCTAGTGGCTCCTTGGGTTGTCGTTACTAGGAAGTCTCTCATCTTGATTTTTCATTCAGGGATCAATGGATATAACATTGTTTTAGTTTGTGTCTCTGGTTGTACTCGGAGGAGGAAAGGGGGCAACTGGTTGGTGTTAAAGTGAGGAAGAAACTGGCGGCAACCTGGATATTATGTACTCGTGACTCCTCGGCACAGCCTGCAGCAGGCACCACAGTTGGATACCCACTGTGTATGATGACGATGGTCCCTGCTCACCCACAGGGAAGCCAAAGCTCTGGCGGGTTAAATATGGCAGCCAGGCTCACACCGAGGTTGAATCAGGTCACCGGGATCCCAAGCTTAACCTTTCTAGACATATTACAAACATGCGAAGCCACCACAGTGAAGGGGGGGTCAGGATCGTGACTCAGTCAATCACCATACGCAGAGATCTAGGTTCCCATGACACGTAAACTGGGCAGAGTGGCACATGGCTCTAATCCCAGCACGTGGGAGGGGCTGGTGGATGGAATAGGGGGTCAAGGACATCCCTGGCCACATAGTGAGTTTGAGGCCAGTCTGGGCTACATGAGACCATGATCTCTGTCTCTGTTTCTCTCTCTCTCTCTCTCTCTCTCTCTCTCTCTCTCTCTCTCTCTCACACACACACACACACACACACACACATACAAATTTAAGACAAAATGTTTCCTGACTCTTGGTCAATAGTCACAGGAACAGGTTAACCCCCTCCTGCTCATCATGGACAACTCCCAGAGAGCACTCGGGCTGGCAAAAGCTTTGTATGCCTATCTCATAAGAACAGTTTCAACTCTGGACTCTCACTGGTGATATTTTCAGAATAAACTTAAACATTTAAAAGCTAGGTGGTGTACGCCTATAATCCCAGTGCTTGGAAAGGCAGAGGCAGGAGGATCTCTGTGAGTTCAAGGCCAGCCTAGTCTACAAAGGAAGTCCAGGACAGCCAAGGCTACACATAAAGACCCTTTGGTTTAAAAAAAAAAAAAAAAAAAAAAAAAAAAAAAAAAACCTAAATAAATAAATAAAACTAGGTGGTTATCATATCATTTAAGTTAGTAAATGTGGCTTTTTTAATGAACCTTTCTTAGTAATTATTGTATATACATGTAAATGGGTGTAATGAATGTAGGCACATACATGTATATCTACACACATACACACATTGCCAGCAGATGAGCATCAATTAAGCCAAATGTGAGTTGTTTTGTTGTTGTTCTTGTTTCTGTTTTTCTTTTTTTTTCTCCCACACCTGGTAGGTTTAAACCCCTACAGGTCATCCTGTCAAAATACAATTTTAGCTCTGAAATAAAATAAGAGAACAGACATAAACACAATCCATTAGAGCTCCCTGCCAGTGTTGGCGGATAAAAAAAAAAAAAAAAATACTGTGTCTCAGACAGAAATATCAATAACTTTAACGCGTGAGATTTGTTAACGAGGAAGAAAACAAGCAAACTTGCTCTCCGATGACTGTCACTAATATTTATTCGTCCAGTGACTGTTAATCAAACCAAGTTTACAGTCCCGTACAGCACCTGTCACAGGTGCTGATCGCTAATCAGCGAGTGCGGCAGTTTATTCTACTGCTGACAACTCGCAATTTTCCACTGATTCAGCTATTTTGTCAGGTGGGAATTATGGCATACCACATGTGACAAAACACATCACCCTTTTTCCCCCCTTTTTTTCCCTTTTTTTTTTTTTTTGCATTTTTTCAGGCTTCTCTCTCCTGCTTTCTCCCCCTTTTTAGACAAACAATATCTGGGAACTCAGAAGTAATAAGGCGGAATGCATAATTAATTACCCAGCTTGCTCTAATTAGGGATGAATAAGTTGTGTCCCTCTCACAATCACAAATGTGGTGATGGGTAACAGCAGTTTATGCTGTATTAACAGCAAATATGCAATCCTTCTGAGAGCACTTTTGTTGATGAATTTGATGAATGTGACAATAATTAGCGCAGACAGATGAGAGCTAAATTACTACTGACAATGTAATGTTATCCTGCTCGAGGGCCTGGGAACGTGGCAAGGACCTGGGCCTCTGTTCTAATTAATAGTCTTTTTTGTCCTTTTTTTTTTCTTACCCCTACTGGCAAAAAAAAAAAAAAAAAATAGGGAGGGGGTTACCGGTAATTGTTTTCCTCAAAGGCTGCAGGGAGTTATCAGGGTAATAAAGTTAATTAGCAGAACAAACATCTTTTCACTGCCTTACCAGTCTGAGAAAAAAGAGGGTAATTCAAGCTGCTGGAAGATACAACTATGGGGTGATGATAAAGGAAAATTTAAACAGGGAACCTACAGAAGGAAGAAAGTGTCTCTGGCTTGAAGCATCAAAAGAATTAGATGGCTTGTGCAGAGGACTTCATGGTATGGTTTTGAGTTTTTTGGGGGAAAAAAGCAAGTTGACATGGAACACCACTGTTTCTTTCTTTCTTGTCAGTGGTGACAGATACACTCTACTTCGCCTGCACTGAAGCGGCCTTTTCCTAACATCTTGGGCAGGAAAGTGGACTCAGGTATTTTCCAAGTATAGCATTGACTGTGGAACATTTGTCCTGTAGAAATGTTATACTGTCTGAATATTTGGAGAAAAGTAAGAAATGGCAAAGCAGTTTCCACCAAATAACACTTGTTAATTCCCATGTGCAAATTAAGTTTAACTTTAGGACCAGAGGCACAACTTATTTGGTAAGGAGCTTGGGATGCATGCAGGAAGCCTGGGTCTGATCCCCAGCACCGCTTAACATTGGGTCTCTAGGCCAAGTCATCCCAGCGCTTGGAAAGTGGAAGCAGAAATGTCACTAACTCAAAGACACACTTCCCTATGTATTGAATTTGAGGCCAACCTGGGCTACATGAGACACTGTCTCAGTAAAGGGGTGGAAGGGGAGGCAAAAAGTGCATGCTATTTTAGTCTACATTTGTAATCTCAAAAATTATTCTTTATTTATTATGGTACACGTACAGGTGTTTTGCCTGCATGTGTGTCTGTGTGTCATGTGCCTGCAAAATGCCTGTGTAAGCACTGGATTCCCTGGAACGGGAGTTTCAGAAAGGTGTGAGCCGTCCTGTGGGTGCTGGGTATTGAACCCAGGTCCGCTGGAAGAGTAGCCTGTAGTCTTCATCACTATGCCACCTCTCCAGCCCTTCAAATGTTATTCTCACTAAAACATTTCAGTATTACCTTTCGTGTCTGTTGCAGCATTTTGGATAGACAAGCAACTGAGCTAAAGGTGACTAGTTCAGTTCTCACTAACACTAAAATTTTATTCAACCTGCCCACATTACTTGACATGAATAGATATGAACATCGTCAAGGGAATCAGCGTCCACAGGGCTCTTTGCAGACTTGGCAAGTTGGTTTTCTCCCTGTAAAGGCTTCGAGCCCTTTTTAACATCAAACGCTTGAAACAATTGCTTAATATCAAGGAAAGTGCACCTTTGAAGAGAAGCCTGGAGCCTTCTAAAACGGCAGCCATGAGAACCTGTCCTCGGTGTTCTTTGCAGTTCATTCCATCACAGGACTCTCACATGTGCGTGCTTATTGTCATAGCACATAGATGGCTGTTTAATCCACAGTCAAGAACATATGAGTAAGTGTGGAATCCCTTCTGGGTTTGACGGATAGCATGGCACCAGGCTGGCTCTGCAGTTCAGAGCCCTTTATCTGCAGATGTCTACCTAAACTGGGACAAGCTCCTGGCAAACAGCCTTCCTTCCTGTGTCATTAAGATTCCCCTGCTGACTTTGAACTAGAAGTAGATCTACTGAGCTCTTTCTTTGCTCAGTGGCCAACATGTCTGTCATCTCTCTGATCTCCTGAGCTTTGCCCTGCCACCGCTATTGACACAAAAGAAGCCTTATGGGCTGCAGAGATGGCTCAACACTTAAGAGTGCTTGCTATTAGCAGGGCAAGGTAGTGTTCACCTTTAATCCCAAAACTTGGGAGGCATGGGCAAGTGGATCTCGGTGAGCTCGAAGCCAGTCTGGTCTACATAGTGAATTCCAGTACAGCCAGAGCTACATAATGAGACCCTGTCTCAAAACAACAGAAAGAACATTTACTATTCTTGTAGGTATCCAAGTTCAGTTCCCAGAACACACATGAGATGGTTTACAGTTGCCTGTAATTCCAATTCCATGAGATTCAACTCCTTTATCTGGTCTCTGAGCACATGCGCGCATGCACACACACACATACACACACACACACCAAAAACAAATTTTAAAAGAAAACACTTTTCCTTTTGGAAACCATGGGGAATCCCATACCAACAGGGAAGGGTGGCAGAAAGTCTCAAGAATGTGCATCCTGTCAATAGACCACATGTTACTACTCAGAAGCCAGAATTGAAGGGTTGACAAGAAGTTCCCATAACAGTGACTCAAGTCAAGCCTTTGGGATTTTCCTAGTTGATTTATCAGAAAAAAAAAATGGCTGAATAATGGCACTCCTAATTCCACATAAATCAAGAACATATAGATACATATAATTTGATCTGGTTAATTCCAGCCAATTGAACATAACAACAAATATATTAAAGTGAGATAAAAGGTACAAACACATTTGCATAGTTAGAAAACCATGACTCTGGAACTAGGGAAGACTATGGATTTGTAATATCATTGTGTAAATATTTTACTCCTATGACTGATTCTTGAAAGGACACAGAATTTTGTGCAGTTTGTTCATTTGGATTCTACTTCTGAAATGAGATTCCACTTTACATCTAAACAAACACACATACACACACACACAGGGAGAGAGAGAGAGATTCACTCAATTTGAATTGCTATCCTTAGCTTTAAAAAACACTAAGCAAAAATTTTAGCATATAATTGGACATTATCTTTAATAAAGACTCTAGACCTACAGGATACCATTGTGCTGGCTAGTTTTATGTCAACTCCAATGTCGTTTGGGAAAAAGGACTATCAACTAAGAAAATGCCACCATGAGATTTTTCAATTAGTGATTGATGTGGAAGTGCCTAGCCCATTGTGGGTGGGGCCATCCTTGGGCTGTTGATTTTGGGTGCTATAAGAAAGTATAGTGAGCAGCCTGAGAAACAAGCCAATAAGCAGCCCTCCTCCAGGACCTCTGCATCAGTTCCTGCCTCCAGGTTCCTGCCTTCAGTTCCTTCCATGACTTCCCCCAAGAATGAAGTTTGACCCCAAAGCTGTAAGTTGAAATAAACCCTCTTCCTTTCCAAGTTGCTTTTGGTCGTGCTGTGTGGTTTCATCACAGCAATAGAAACAACCCCTGTCTTTCAACAGCTTATCAACAGTTCGTATTTTGCTGCTATGTGAGTGAGTGAATACTGACTTAGGTATTTACATACATGTGTTTATGTGTGCACCTATGTATGGAGTCCGACATCAGCCTCGGGTGCCTTTCCTCAGGAGCTGTCACCTCATTTGGGTGTTTGTCATTGGCCTGAAGCTCACTGATCAGGCTGGCTGCGTGGCCAAGAAGTCTCAGGGATATACTTGTGTCTGCCTCCCTAGCCCAGGATTACAAGTGCACACCACCAGGCCTAGCTTCTTAAATCTGGGTCCTAGGGGCCAAACTCAGATCCAAGGGAAGCATTTTTACCCCCTAGTAAAATTTAATGGGTTCATTTTCCAAAAGAGAAAACCTATGAGAAATCCTAATGTAAAATTATTGAATTTTTTTTTCCTAGAAATGAACTGGAATCTTTTGAAAGAAGAATAAATAACACAGGACACTTAACTTGTATCCTCTGAGGCCTACATGGGTGTTCTCATCCCCGGCTCCCATGCCACAGCCTCCTTCAGTGGAGAATAAGGAATTTCTTCTACTTGATCTTAGCCAAAAGGCAGGATGTGATAAAGAATTTCCTTTTGGAAATATACCTACTTCCAAAATATATATGATACAGTGGCCAATGTATTTGTTCTCCAACTGAGAATTTACACTTGCCTGTGTGCTCTGACATAGCAGAAGCCAGAAGGAACCAGTGTTCAGAACCGCAAGAGATTCCCCTCACTGGACAGAGACCAAAATTATGCCTTTAGCTAAATAATTACATCAAACATTAGCCTACTCAAATGTCCAAAGGGCTCCCTGAGCGTGAATCTGAGTTGGGGGATTGCCTGCCACCAAGGAAGGTTCACATCTCTCTTCTTTTTAAAAAATTTGATTACATTTTCATTGATTAGTTTGTAGGTGGGGCGCTCACACCACGTCGTGAATGTGGAGGGCAGAGGATAACCTCCTTCCAGCATGTGGGTAGTGTGTACCAAGCTCAAGGGCCTCTACCTGCTGAGCCAACCCGCCTGCCCTTTATCCTCTTCTCTCAACTCCTGAGTCAGTGCCCCCAAGTCTGACAGATTCTCAGGCCCAGAGGCTCTGGGCTATTCTTTTTGACTTCAGAGGAGTGTTCCATGCATAACTAATTGTCAAGTAAAGAAAACAAGCCATGGTCCCTCTTTTTCAGATCACAAAGCTACTTGACTGTTGTCTGTCATTGGAATTCCTCCTGGCTTTGTGACATCGCTAGTAGACACTAATGACAAGAGACAGCATGCAAAACAATGTTTGTACACAAGGTGGTGATGTTAGCAGCTGCCATACTTTTATCCTGCTCAAGAACACAGGAACAACGGCAGACTGTCTCCCTGAGTGATGGCCAGAGGGCACTTTCAGTCATTTGTCAAGATAGCCAGTCAGCAGGTGTCAGGGTTGCAGGAGGGAGAGAGGGGGTCACAGACAGCAGATCAAACCCAAAGGGAAAAAGAGTTCTTGCCCATAGTCAGGGCTTGGCCTGTTACCCACTGACTGTGGAAGCTCATGTTTGTATTTGAAATAGATCCATTTCCAGGTAGATTTCCCTTACGTGGCGTGGCCTTGCCTCAAAGGCCTCCCCTGCCTGTTCACAAAGTTTCCTATGCCAGTTCTTCATGCAACCTTGATCAGCTGAGGCCCCTTTCCCTCTCTTATGAACATCACATGTGGAAATTCAGCTTCTACTATACTAGTATAATTCAGAACCATTAAGACGTCAAAGGTTTTTGTTGTTGTTGTTTTGTTGTTTTACTCACAAGGTAAAGTGCTTGTCATGCAAGCCTTATGACCTGGGTTCCATCCCTGCAACTCACACAAAGGCTGAAGGAGAAAAACAACTCCACAAACTTGTCCTCTGCCCACCGCACATGCACATCATATAGATGCAACGTAAGAAACAAAAAGCATTAAAAGTAAAACTTGAGTCCATGTCATAATTTCATTTATGTCCTAATCAACACTGAGGTGTAAACTAACATGCCAGGTCATGTTGATGATGCCTACCCAGACACGAGTAATTAAATCTATTACATATTAGATGTCAAAATTCATATATTTAGTAGCAGCATGTATCTTTTCATGTATTTCTTCTGGAAAGTGGATGAGTGTGACATCAGGGAACAGGATCTGGTGGACACGGTGGACAGCCTGTGTGCCCTGAACCAAAACTCACAAGAAGCTGTGTTTTCAGCTTTAAGATTCTCTCTCCATGACAAAAGGAGTAGCAGGTTGCTATTGAAAAGCCAGAAAGAGAAATAACTGTTGGTAATGGAAGGATGAGTCTGAAACTTAAATACAAAGGAAATTAGGTAAGCGGTAACGGGTGCTGTCTGTACACTGTGGCCCTGGCTTCTTGTCCCCCATCTGTTCTGAAGTGTTGATGTGCTTGGGCATTCTGTCAGCCACCTCTCACCTGGGAGAAGTGATATCTTATCAAAGCCCAGACAGCTCCCCTTCACCACAGACAGATAACAGGGCCTTTCAATTTATCACACGGAAGTCTAAAAGAACCATGGGAACGATTGGTCAGCTGACAGCTTGACAGACAGCTTGACAGCCCTTAGAGCATCATGGGAAATGGCTGTCAGCTAATTTTCAGAGCAACCAGAAAGATAACCTTCAGAATGGGGAGGAAAGCAAGAATCTGAATATTTGTATATGATCCAGCAGCAGGACAACAGTGTTCGGCGGTGATAAGTGTGTGAACCGGACAGTTGGAAAGAGAGTTATCAAACCTGAGAGGTTCCCGGGTACAGGAGTATACCCCCATCTCCTTAGTGGTCTTTTACTCTTTATTCAGTCATTAGAAACATACATAATCTGGGCTTGTGACACAGGCTAAAGTATGCAGCTGACCACTGACAACGCCCTGGTTTTAGTCAGCTGTCCTTTGAACCCTACTTCCCATGTGTCGCTACCAAAACATAGTTTGTTCACTATACCTCTAAGCCAAAAGCCACTTCACACAGAGTCACATGGATCAGATCTTGTACTCTGAGTTAACTCGGCCCTGGAAGGTCACAGCCACCTTTCTCATGGGAGAAAGCAAGTAAAAGAAGCCAACTGAAGAGCTCTGAAGATCGCATCTGAGCCTAGATTTACTCATGCAGTCATGCAGCAACAAACACTGAGTGCTTACTGCACCTAAGAGTCTCTGCTGGATGCCTGAAGGGGGGGGGGGGAAGACAGAGGATGAAGAGGACTAGAGGAGGAAGGAAAGAAGAAAGCCCAGGTTTCAGGGTGCTCGTGGTGGTTAAAAGCCAGAGCAGTTAAGTGCTCAGTAGCTGTTAAGAGGTCAAGCCCAACCAAAGCTTCTGGCTGCTGAGACCTGTACTCGGTGGCCGACTGATCTCCTGCCTATGCCCTCGTGTGTGCTACCTAATGCCCTAACCGGAAGAGACGAAACCTGAAGAGTTGGTACTTCAAAGAAAAAGGAAGCACTCCGTATTTACACATCTGCCAAGAGCCACCTAAAGTCACAGCGTGATTTCAGAAGCAAAGGGATGCAGGTGGAGTCTCCACAATTGGAGGGGACCCTGGCATCACCTCAGGCCCTTAGAGAGTTGAGCTACTTGTTTTCAAAGCAAACACTCAAACTCCTTTTATTTTAAGATAGTATCCACCATCCTGAAAATTCAAAAGAGTAACACAAAGACCCCTCGCTGGCAGTTAGCAGTTTGCTACATTTGTGGTTGTGATACCTATTTCCTCTCCACCACATGTGTATAAAAACATTGTATTTTAAATCATATTAATAGTGAGAAATGAAGCAGGATTCCTGTCTGGCTTATGTTTGTACTCCTTCATAAAGTGATGCCTTTATATAGTAAACATGAGGGACAATGGATGACATTGAATGTAAACCTCATTGTTGATTTCTAAATTTTTGTTTGTGTGTAAGCTGACATATATCATCTTTCTATAACATGTCTATTATCTTATAAAATGTTCATTATTTGAGCCGACAAGGTAGCTCAGCAGGTAAAGGCCTACTGAATAATCCCCAGAAACTACAGGATGGAAGGAGAGAACCAATTTCTATTGCCCTCTTTCTTATACACACACTGAAGCATGCCCCCCACATAATTAGACAGACAGACAGACAGATAGATAGATAGATAGATAGATAGATAGATAGATAGATAGATAGGTAAATTCTAATCCCAGCACTTAGGAGGCAGGCAGATCTCTGAGTCCCAGGCCAACCTGGTCTACAGAGTGAGTTCCAGGACAGTCAGAGCTACACAGAGAAACCCTGTCACTTTCTGAAACGTCTGTTCAGTCAATCTGCGGATAAAGAAATGATAGTGGAAATGTCACATGAGGTTACAGAAATGCTTGGGGGAGGGCGTTGCAGGGTCTTTGTCTTCCTCCAGGACAAACACATCAGCCCTTCATGTTGGACGAGAAAAGCAAGGATCTTTCTGGAAAACATTCCAGTACTGTTGCCACCACTGGCGCTATCTGCACTGGCACCATTCGACCGTTTGACACTTTGAGAATAGCAATCCACTTCAATGGCTCTGGATGCTCAGACTCACATTCCAACACGGTCTTCCAAATCCAGAAGTATCTTAGCCAGATAATCCAGATGGGTTGTGAGAGTGCCTGGTGTCCTCTCACGGCCGGGGGAAGCCAGTCAATGACTTAGCTATTAACCGTCAAATGTTCTCCGTGTAATTCTTCACAAGAAGACACAGTGTTTGAAGGGAAGTGTGCGCCTGCAGGGTGCCAAAGACAGACGAAAATGTCTGGGCACCGCCCAGGCAGATTTAATAGGTGGGGGTGACCGTAAAACACATTGTACTTATTTCAAACTGGGAGAGCAAGATGTGGGAGGGAGATGAATCGTAACTGATCCATGGACCAGATCCAAGTGGCCACAGAGTGGCTGACTTCAGAATTCTGACTCAGAGCTACGGTTAACATGTCTTTTCCTTTCCCTGTCGAACTAAATTCACGAACATGGAGCCCTAACAGATCCCAGATGCAGCTCCTTGCTCACCTGATATGAATTAAGTTTCATTGTTAAAGACTAATGTAGTCATTCAAGCTGACTAAATGGGTAAATAGAAAGCTGGCACTAAATGGCTCATTACATATTTTGTAGTAACAGCAAAATTTGCTGTCTGGAAAACTGGATCCATCCCTGGAACTCCAGTCAGATTCACACTTTCACAGAAAGACATTTTCAAGCTCACGGTCCCACTGAAATCATGAAGTGGGGAGACGCTCATGAGGCCCCCCCTTTCCTGAGAGGGTTCATATTTGCTGAGGGATGGAGACGTTTTCTTGAGAGGTGTAGCCATGGATAAGGAGTCCATGTTCCTGACACTAACCCCTCATTCATACTCCTGTAAGCAACCCCAGTTAAGCTAATTGAATCACCAGAAAAGAAAAAAGAAAAGCAGAGGAGGCTAGTTGGAGAGAGGGGGATTAGCAAAGGGAGGTTAGTGGGAGTGAAGGTGATCAAAAGACATACGTGTATGTGTGAAAAGTCATATGGAGCCCATCACTATGTATAATTAATATATACAAATAAAAAGATTTTTTTAATTCCACAAAAGAATGATTAAGTTTCATAAAACCATTTAACTTGTGGAGTGTTGTGGCCCATGCCTTAATCTCAGCACCCCTGACGCCAAGGCAGATGGTTCCCTGTGAGTTTAATCTTTCCTGATCTACATAGTAAGTTGCAAGCTATTGGGGACTGCAGGATGAGACCCTATCTTAAAGGAAACAATAGATGTCACTTAGAAAATGCTCCGAAGGCAACCTCACTCTATGCTGTGATGCTCTGTGAGGAGCCGGAAGTCGTATCTCTGGCTACCAGTTGCTGTATGAGCTGTAGACTACCGCCACACGCACCCAAAGTCTAGGACATTGGTGATTGTTTGGCTCAGAGTATGTGTCACTTCCTAGATCCTTCCCTGCAGGGCCACCAGCCATCTCCATGACCGAGATTAGAATATTAGAATTTGTTGTTGTTGTTTTTGTTTTGTTTTGTTTTTAATGTCAGTTCTTTCTTCGCTAGAGGCATAGGGCTTCCAATGCAATTGACTGCATTGTTTGCCTTGTTTTTCAGACATCTGACCAAATTCACTAGATCATGGCATTTTTCAGCCCCTAAACCCTTTCTTTTTATCTTCTTATATTGTTGTGTGTGTACGTGTGTGTAAATGCACACATCTGATGGGAGATGGGCATGCCACAACACATGTGTAGAGGTCAGAGAACAACTTTTTATGTAGATTCGAAGAACTGAAGTCAGGTTGGCAGGCTTACATCATCGGGAAATGAGAGCGTTTACCACTGAACAATCTTTCTGGTTCTAGAAGCTTTTCTTTACAGTACCCCACACCATAAAAATGCTATGACATTGGGTCATTTTTAATTATTAAAAACTATGAGCGGGAGAGTGAAAAGTCAATTTAATAATTCAAAAATCATCTGGGACTGTTGGCTCATGCCTTTAATCCCAACACTGGGGAGGCAGAGGCAGGCAGGTCTCTGTGAGTTTGAGGCCAGCCTGGTCTACAAAGTGAGTTCCAGGACATCCAGGGCTACATAGTGAAACTTTGTCTCAAAAAAGAACAGAAGAAAATGAACAAAAAAAGAAGGCTTCAATATTCTGTTGGATGTAGTAAATCAAGCCTGAGGCATTCAGAATCATCCTTTGCTATATCCAGAGCTCAAGGCCATGCAATTCTACACGAGACCTTTTCTCAATTTGTTTTAAGTTCAAACTGTTCCATACTGTGTTAGTGTTTATGTCACCTTGACAAAAGCTTTAGTCATCTGATAACAGGCAACTTCAACTAAGAAAATGCCCATAAAACTTGCCTGTATAGCTGAGCACAGTGTTACACACCTGTAATCTCAGCACTCTGGGAGGCAGAGGCATGCAGATCTCTGTGAGGTCGAGTCCAGCCTGGTCTACAAAGAGAGTCCGGGACAGCAAAGGCTACACAGAGAAACCCTGTCTTGAAAAAACAAACAAACAAATGAATGGCCTGGAGGCATTCCTGTGTGGCATCATCTTGATTAGTGTGAGATTCAGGAGTGCCAGCCCACTGTGGGTGGTGCCATCCCTAGCTGTCTGTCAGTCCTGGGTCTTATTAGAAAGCAGGCTGAACAAGCCATGAGGAGCAAGCCAGTAAGCAGAATTTCTGCTTCAGCTCCTGCCTCCAGGTTTCTGCCTTCAGTTCTTTTGTTTAATTCTTAAAGGATGCATAGAAAAGCTCTCCAATTGTAGCTCTCTGAATACTAAAAAGTAACCACATCAGAGAATCTACCTGTGCTCCCTCTGTTATGTGATTGAAATTTTCTCTTTTTACAGCCAAAAAGATTTAATTTTTTTCAATAAAAAAAAAAAATTCAAGTGGAGCAAAAGAAAGGAATATGATATGGCTTAAACATTTGCAATTAAATTATTTAAACTGAATATTTAAATATCCCTGCCATGCTTTTAATGTGAAAAAGGGTTTCTGGCATTTTATGAAATACTCAGTTATGAGTTATAATCATTCAGAAGTATATAATAAAGTTTCTGAATTTGATGTAGTGAATAATCACAGGATTATTAAAAAAAAACTTAATCTATGAGCTAGAGCAATAGCTCAGCGGTTAAGAGCACTGGCTGCTCTTGCAGAGGGATCAGGCTCAGTTCCCAGCACCCTCACGGTGATTCACACTCACCTGTAACTCTAGTTCCAGGGGGTTCAACACCCTCTTCTGACCTCCACAGGCATCAGGCACACATGTTGTTCACAGACATACATGTAGGCAAAACACTCAAGTGCATAATATAAATTAAATAAATCTAAAATGCGTAAAAACTGAAATAGCCATTCATGGCTCAGCACTCACTTTAACAAATAAATCTTCATCGACCACCCTTTAAATGGGTGAGAGAAAAGTAGTGAAGTTAGGCCTACCTGATCCTTTTGATCTTGGTGCTATTAGCATCCCTGCTAGGGCCTTCTTCCGGGGTGGAACAATAAGGAGAAGGAAAGCTCAGATGGACAGGTACAATCATTGCTTATCCAACTAGCCATCGAATCTGCGCTGGAGCAGGCGAATGGTTCAGCTCCCACTCTCGGTATAGCCACTTTTCATCGTTTTGGAAACTTGCAGGCTGTGCTTTTCACAACTTACGGGTTCTGTGAGACACCCTGTCTCAAAAAAACAAAATGGAGAATAACTAAGGCAAACATCTGAAGTCAACCTCCGGTCTCTACATCCCCACTGAATATATGAGTATATGAACCCACAGGCACATGTATACACACAAACAAGTACACGCGCGCGCACACACAGGTGCACACTCACACATGTGCACACAGTCCCACAGGAGCACACGAAGGCACACATGCACACAAGAAATCATTTGTTCCTCCTCTCAGTTAAAAAAAAATGTTTTGTTTTTCTGCTATTTGTTTTCTCCCCACCTTCCTAAGCTTGTTCTTGTTCTCTGAGACTTCATGAAATGGAGACGGTTGTGCCTTGCTCTTGGGTTTCCCATGAAGGTTAGCAGCCCTGCCAGCATACTGAGACAGTCTCTTGCACAGATGGTACCCCTTTGATTAGTATCAGAGCCTTTGCTGGTTGTTCAGCACGTCAGCTAGCCCCTTTCCTTCAGTTCAGGGTTTCTCTGGGGAGGGTTTGGCTGTCCTGGAACTCTCTCTGTTGACCAGGCTGGCCTCAAACTTATAAAGATCCGACTTTGAAGTATAATACTTTGAAGTATCATGTGTTTGTCATTTGTGAAATAGCAATTTGCCTCAACTCTCTGTGACACTGATATATTTCATCATGTAACATTTAATAATCAAACCACACTGATTATGGCCTCCAAGAATATCCACCCCAAATCTGCTTACTGCTTAAAGATCTGTACCAGCCTCTTTCATGGACTGCATTCTGACCCTAGCAAGCACAACTGCTTTGTGGGTAACGTCCTGTAGGTCAAACAGAACTCTGGGAGAGACGTGTACTCAGGAGCTAATAAAAGCAGTGACTTTCATTGTTTCATCAGTGACATTAAGATTGGCTTTTTATTTGGGGTGTATAAGTAAACAATTCAAGAACTGTTGGTGCCATTTGCTTAGAAGTGCCCTGCCTTTTGCCACCAGCCAATCCCAATGCAGTATAGAAAAGGTGGTGTTACCACAGAACTAAGTTGGACTTCATAGATACACTAAAAAGGCATCAGAGATCCTCAGAGCACACTCTCAGAAACAATTACCTAAAATCATCCTCTCCTTCCACGGATCAAATATCTCCTAAGCAATTCAGAAAGAGTAGCCAAAGCCAACAAGAAAGCTGAGTGGGGGAGAGACCACTTTGCTCCTTGATTTGTGATTCCCCCTTACACTACAAAAGCTGAGCAAAATTTGCATTCTTCACATGTAACAGAACTTGCGTTCTCTTCTTAAATCGTCTGCCTGGGGTAGCATGGCCCCTCATCTGTGCCTGCAAATCACTATACCGTCTAGAAAGGCCTTTTGCAATACCTTAAGAGGAAGGGAGAATAAACAATACGGTTTCCTCCATCTGTAAATTAGTCACTGTGTACACACTGCTCAGCAGGTAAAGTCATTTAGGTCGATAGGGTGTCTTTTACTAATCAACCTCTACATTAATTTACTAATTTCTCTGTGCCTCCCAAAGTGAGAACTCTATTCAGATGTGTTATTTGTATTTCCTCATTTGAATAGATTATGAATATATTATGATGCAATTAAATATACACAGACTGTGCACACACTAGATCTTTGCCATAACTAATTCAAGAATGAAATAACGTATGTTGCTTTGAAACCAACCGTCATGACTGACTGACAGAAATGGGCTCTCCTTGAACCTGAGAGGAATTCCTTGAATGCGGACCATTGTACACTATTTAATTCTGAAGCTTTCTTCTTAAAGTAAAATTTAAAAGTTATCCTAACTAATCCTTTCTGAGTAAAGGTTAAGGACTTAATCCTCTGGCTTTATAAATCCGCAGTGTCTAACAAACGGCATACTTGTTTTGCTCTATTCAAATGAGCTCAGAAAGGTTTTCAGACGAGAAGGCCTGCAGCTTCGGTACAGACGCCTTCTGATCCATGAACCTTTGTTTCTGAGTTTTTAATATGTCACTGCTTTGTTAATTCTCTCTCTTTCTGTTTGCAGTCTGCTGGTGAGACAGTGGGGGACCTTTTGCCAAATTTTATTAGGTTATATCATAGTACAAAATAACTTTATTTGGAGTAACAATGTAACTGAAATGTTGGGGCTAGGGTGTGGCTCAGTGACAGGGTACCTGCCTGGCATTCATGGCACTGAGGTCAGATCCTTGACTTTGCAAAATAAGAAGGAATTTAAAATAAAATGTTACCGAAGTCATTCTTCTCCCGGAGGAGAGGCGGTGGGTGGGTAGAGTGGAGCTAAGGTATACCCACTGTTTCTCCACAATGAGTCCAGCCAAGACCTTCCCACACCTTGAAACAGGCCTTCCTGGTGGGGTGGGATTTTCCCAGGCCCCTGGATCTTCCTCCTTCTGGCCTTTGAGAACACCTCGGCAAGGGTGTAGACTTGGATGCATACCCCTTCCTGTGCGTATTTAGTCTTGAAGACTTTGCCAGCTTATACTAGAGAGCTCATCTGAGGAAGGCATCTCAAGTAAGGGTATATTGCCAGGAAGGGCCAAATGAAAGTTCACTGGAGGGCAATTTTCATAAATGACTTGACGGATACTCTGACGCCCGGTAAATCCGCAATGACAACTCCTTAAAGGGACTGCCCCAACAACATTGAAATACTGGCTACTGAGTAGGCTTTGAGGTTTGTGGTTTTTGTTTGGTTGGTTGGTTGGTTTTGTTTTTTTTCATTTGTTTGAGAGAAGGTGTAAACTTGTAGCTGTATACCACACACTTAGAGGAATAAAATGAGTCCTGCAGATCTGCCAGGTGCCTGAAGTCCTGACGCAGCTGTGAAACTGGACTTTAGTCAGAAATGAGAATTATTGTCATGATTTCTATGAGGGGGTTGGGTAAAACAGGATGAACGGTTAGGTAAAATGAAACTTGGGGCTTATGACAGTAGAAGCCTGAAGACTGTAACTCTCCGGTAACCTTCTTCATGCCCTCGAGGATTTAGACACTCTGGCCTGGTCTTCCTTTCCCAGGAAAATGGTTTCTTCTGTGGATTACCTGGAACTGTGGGCTCCCTCCACTGCAATTGCCCTCTTTTCAGGATGAGAGTAAGATTTGTGTGAGAACAGCAAGATGATGGTACAATAGTCCTCCAGGAGCCAGTCAGCAACCTCCAGTGACCTCGTGTTCTGAAATAAGGGTCCTGCCCTGGTCTCACTTTTCTGTCAGAGCAACTGTGAAAATATGATAAAATCGAAGCTGTTACCTGAGTTCATGGGAAATTGGTGGCATTTCATTTAAATGTTGCTCTTTTCTCCCAGTCTGCTATTTGTTGTTGTTTTTTTTTTTTTAATGTGATCCAATCCCATGGCATTTTAATAAAATTTTCTGCCTTCAGGAAATTTTAATGTAATTTGTATTATTGACCTGAGAATACGGGGACATCATCAGCAGATGGTAAGCAGCTTCTGAGTGACGTTTTGTTATTTCTCACAAAGGTTTCCCCACCATTTCCGGGCAGAGTAGTCAATTGTGCTGAAAGTGCTCTGTCTGGTGGATTGACGATTGTGGTACTTTCTCCTATTCTTTTAGGCATCATAAAGTGCATAGACCTGTGCTTTTGTGTCTATTTAAGTAAGGAATGTCCTCCTTTCTCTGAGTAGCAGGGAAGGCCAGTTCCTTCTCACGAAGCTGAGACCAGTGAGGCTTCGTCTAACATCTATCATTCCCTACAGTTTTTTTGCTGCTTGAAATTTCCAGAGGGATCTGCTGGCAAGAACTGATGGATCTGGGAGTGGTGGTGTACACCCAGCTCTCAGGAGGTAGAAGCAGGAGGCACAGCCTGTGTTACAAACAAACCAACTCCAGCAGTGTGCGCCATGGGCTTCCGATGGGCACTTAGGAAGGCAGCATGGGTACATGGGTGGATGAGGGTGGGAGTGGCCAGGGAGGCCACTTTCTTCTCACCCATCTTGCTTGCTGGGCACTTCCCCGGAAGTCTACCTGGTGCTGTGCCCTTATGCATGGGTCCCTGAGGTCCTCAATGACTACAAAAGAGTCACCCCGTAAGTCTTGATATCCTGCCAGCCTTAGTTGTTTGTATGGCTACTGATTCTTACATTTCTTCCTTCTGGGAGCTATGCTGGACTGCTTGAATAAGACACCAGATTCTCGTTTCATTCTCCTGATGTGTACGGGGGTGGGCGTTTTTGTTTGTTTGTTTTGTTCATAAGCTAAAATGCATGTTTCCATACTATATTTTGAAAGTTATGTAAGGAATAAATGTATTGGTTTCATCATGTTCATATTTTGTTTCAACTGTATTTTATGTGAGGGTACATGCATTGCCCAGTGAGTGCGGGCAGGGTGGAGCAGAACTGCAGAAGTCCGTTCTGTCCTTCCACTATGTGGGACCCAAGGGTAGAGCTCAGGTGGTCAGGTGTGGCAGCAAGTGCCTTTACCCACTGAGCCATCTCAGCAGCCCTGTTACGCTTCTTTTAAATTGACACACTAAATGATGAATATTAGACACATTGGTGGATACCATGCATTGTTATAATACATGCACACAAGAGCTAAGTTAAATCAGTTACACATTTATCATCTCTCTGCGATGAAAACTTTCTAGCTTTTACATGAATGGTACATTACTGTTTTCTACTGACAACAGCACACCAGAACCTTGTGCTCCTGTCCGACTCTAATTCAATATATATTAAGGACCCTTCGCCTGCTGTGGTAGCTCAAATAACAATAGATCCCATAATCTCATATGTTTGAATAATTGGTCCTCAGTTGACCGAACTATTTAGAAAGGGTGAGGAGGTGTGGTTTTGTTAGAGGATGGGCTTTGAGGTTTCAGAAACCCACATTATTTCCAGTTAGTTCTCTCTCTCCTCCCTCTCCCTCTCTCTCTCTCTCTCTCTCTCTCTCTCTCTCTCTCATCAAGATATAAGCTCTCAGCTGCTCCTGTCTGCTATCATACTCCTGGCCATGATGATCATGGACTCACCCTCTGAAATTATAATCCCCAATAAACTCTTTCTTCTATAAGCTGCCTTTGTCATGGTGTCTTACCTGGCAACAGCAAAGTGACTAAGGCACCCTCTATCCTCCTCCACCCCTCCCCAGTCTCTGGAAAACTCCATGTTCTGCTCCTCATCCATGACACAGCATCTTCAGTTCCACGCATAAGTGGCATGCATTGATCGTCTTTCTATGCCCGGCTACTTGAAATAATGACCAGCCATGTGTGGCCACAAATGACTGGGCACACAAGAGTCCTCTTTTCCCCAGCTCTTCCTTAGCATCTCTTGGCTTTAGTCTTTTTGATGGTAGCCATTCTTACAGGAGCGAGAGGACATCTCGCCATGGGTTTGATTGCATTTCCATAATAGTGATTTTTTAAACCATTTTTTAAAATGTAACTGTTGGCCATTTTTATATCTTCTGTTAGGGAATGTCTGTTTAGGGATATTGAGCATTTTTAAGTGAGCTTTGTTTTTCTCACTGAGTTCTAAAATTTTTTTTTTATTTTGAATATCAGCCCTAATCAAATGTGCAAACACTTTATTCCCAATCTGTAGATTTTCTCTGTATTCTTCTGATTATTCTCTATATCCCTGCTTTGAAGAAGCATTTTTGTATAGCATAATCCCATTTTCCCATTTGGCTTTTTTCCCTATATTTTTGTGGTGTTGTCAAAATGATCTTTGCCTATTGTAATATCTTGAAGCTTTTTTCTAATGTTAACTTTCGGTATCTTCATAGGTTTGTGTATTATGTTTGGTCTTTAATCAACTTTAAATTCATCTGTATTGAGTAGGGTCTTCGTTCTAAAACACATGGATATCAAATTTACTTCTCCAATGCATGTTCCCAGCTCCTCTATTGAAAAATCAGTAAATTATACATGTGAGCTTACTTGGAGTTTCTCCAGTCTGTTGTCCATGTGTCTTTAATTTTTGGCTTGAGAGAGCATCTCACTAAGTATCTCTGGCTCCCCTGGAACTCACTGTGTAGACTGGGCTGAACTCATAGAGATCTTCCTGCATTCAGGAGACAGAAGCAAGCAGATTTCTGGGAGTTCCAAGCCAGCTTGCTTCTACACAGTGATTTCTTGCTCTATGTAGTGAGATCCAGGCCTGTCAGGGCTGCACAGTGAAACCGTTTCTCAAGAAAATAAAATGTCTTTGGGCAGTATAGATATTTAGCAATATTGATTCTTTCAATCCATGAACATAATGTATCTTTCTAGTTTTGTATCATTTTCAGTTTCTCTCATAAATGTTTTATAATCTTCATTGTCAAGTCTTTATGCGTCCAGTTGAATTCATTCTTAGATTTGTTTGTTTGGTCGATTGGTTGGTTAGTTGGTTGGTTGGTTGGTTGGTTGGTTGGTTGTTTGGTTGGTTGGTTGGTTGGTTGGTTGGTTGGTTGGTTGGTTGGTTGGTTGGTTGATTTGGTTTTTGTAGCTGTTAGGAGATGACTTTTTGATTTCTATTTCAGATAGTTCACTAGTAGAGTCTGCACTGTATATGTTGATTTTACATCCAGCAACTTTCCTGAATTAGTGCATTAATTCTATTTACTTATTTTTCTTAGGGAAGTCTTGGGGGCCTTAACAGTGGCGAGTGGGCTGCTCTGCTCTGCTTGCTTTGCTGTTTTTCTTGATTGTTCTGGCTGGGACTCTCAGGCTATGTTGAATAACTGATTTAAAAGAAAAAATTAGCTCATATAATAAAAAAGGAATTTGAGGAAGATTTGTAGAAACAAATGTTTTTCTGTACAAAAACTTCACAAGTACTTAATTTTCTTTAGACGAAAATCGAGAACCAAATAGTTCCCACCATAGGCAATCGGTGTTGCTCTGGCTCAGTCTCTACAAAATTAAAATGGCACCCAGCTCAGTGGCATGTTCTTCAGACCTGACGCCAGTCATTCTAAATAAGCTGTGTCGGGCAGGTCATGTGGGCTCACATGTATCAATATGAGTTACGATCTCTTTCTACAAACAATGGAATTTTAAATCATCTTGGGTCAAGGATATAGAGATGGCATCAGACACAAAGACAATTCAAAATTAAGACATTTTTCTTTCTTTTGGCCATTGAAACTGTGCTAGAGAATCTGTGTTTAAAGCTCAGTGTCTAAGTCCGGCCATCTGAATAGCTAATCTCTCCTATTATAGGTTTCCATGCTATGCTTTTTCAATGCATTCATTCATCAGTGAGTTTTAAAGATGCAAAGTGTGATACAAGGATAAAAATAATACAAATAGTTTCATTATTGAATGACAGCTCTCAGGAGGCAGAGGCAGGTGAATCTCTGTATGAGGCCAGCCTGACCTACATAATGAATTCCAAGCTAGCCAGGGCTACAGAGTGAGCTCCGACTCAGAGAGAGGGAAGGGATAAAAAGATTGAGGTGGTTGAGATGTGGAGAACTTGCCCAGCAGATCTGGGCCTAGATTCACTTCCAAGACCAGAATAGGAGAGAGAGAAACAGACAGAGATTTAAGAGCACGAAGCATATGTCATTGTGACACATAGTGAGGGGGTTCAAATCACTTGTTCTTTGCAGAAGGACCTTTCCTGAAGAATGTTGTAGAAGTGAGGTGTTAATGTTCACTGTCACCACAGAAATAGTTGGACGTCAGGAGACCAGTAGCCCAGATCTGGTCACCTCTGCTAACGTTCTGCGTTGGGAATCTCTGAAATATGTAGGCAGGGTGTGAGCCATGAGGGGGTGGGGGAAAGCTGGACCTAACATCTGAGTGCTCTGTCTGTCACACTAGAGCTATGAACATAATTTTGAAAATGTAAGTGCAGTGAATGATTGAATGATTGAATGATTGAAACACCGCTCACAAAACAGAACATTTGTCCCTACTGCCCAGGTGAGAAATGGAGCCTAAGACAGCTAGGTGACCTTCTTCCCTGAGATCGTGGGGAGGAAGCGAGAACTTTATTTTTTCCATTTGGTTAGATTTGAATTATGCTAGGTGCTACAGAGGAATAACAGAAACAAAACCCCTTCCCCTTCATCAGGTCTTTTTAATCGGTGCTATATATATAGACATCATATAAATGAAATAAAGACATCATCTTTCCTGAAGAGAGTAAGAGTACACAGGGAAAGATGCTTCTGTCCTAAGAACAACAGGAGGTTCTCAGACATGGGCTCTCATGTACCATTCTTTGAATTATTCATATACATATAAAATGCATATACATGCAAAGCCACAAATGTGGTTTTAAGTATCTTATGTATAAAGTAAATGACTTCATGTCTTTTTGTGTGATTATACACACATGTTTCATGCTTGACTTCGTAGAGGGTGGCTTAGATATTTTCCATGCCAATGAGATGTGGGGTGACTTAGAAGATGATGCTTTTCGTTTCTGTGTAGAACTGATGGGATGACCTCAGAGAAAGCTGTGTGCTGTCTGGTGACAACAGCCATCATTTAGAAGCACTTTCTTGGCATCTCGAAGCCACTTACACATGTTGCATGTGTAGACCACAGGATGAGAGTAAGACAAGACAGCAGCGGCCCAGAGTTATAGTCACGTTGTCCTTCACAGTTCCACACACTTTGTAACTATATTGACAATCCATGTTTCCCTGTTAGCACTAGAACCATCATCAGGGGTAATCGCTATGGCAAGTAATTAAAACAAAGTCACAGGTTGGGCATGGTGGCTCATGCCTTTAATCCCAGTGCTCAGGGAGGCAGAGGCAGATCGATCTTTGTGAGTTCGAGGCCAGCCTGGTCTACAAAGTGTGTACAGGACAGCCAGGGATGTTACACAAAGAAACCCTGTTTCAAAAAAAAAAAATCACAAGTGTATTAGAGAGATGGCTCAGCAGCCAAGTAGCAGTCAAGTGCTATTGGACCTGAGTTTGGTACCCAGCATCCATGTCAGGTGGCTCACAACTACCAGTAACTCCAGTTCCAGGGGTCTGATGGCCCCTTCTGGCCTCCAGTGACACCTGCACACACACATGCACAAACCTACACACATACACACACACACACACACACACATACACACAAATACACACACATAAGTAATACATTTGTTTTTTATTTCAAAAGAATAACTCCCATTAACTCTTGCATGTATTAATTTTCTTCTTTACATCCACCCTGGTTCTGAGAACCTGATATTTTACTCAATGTCTCCAGGCAGTACAGGACCCAAGCTGGACTTGAGCCGGGTCTATGCATTCCGAGCATGCTTTATCAAAGTGTGCAGCCAAAGACAGGTGAAATTCATCTCACGCCAGCACCTGCTAAGGCAGGGTCTAGACTTAGCCTGAAGAGTGGCAGGATATGGTTTCATACTTGACTTGGGCTTCAGGAGACAGGGAATGGAGAAGAAGTGGGACCAAATGTTGAGCCCACAGACTTCATTTGGGGACACAAACTTGCCTAAGGCTGGGAAGTAACAAGGCTCACCAAAAGACCGACATCAATGTCCAGACTAGAGTAAGCTAACTTGTTATTTAATACCTCATGTGACGCAGAAGATCAAAATCCACAGTCATGCTCACTTAACTCCAGGAACTCGGTGCCCCGCTAAACAGGAGCAAGATAAGACTCCGTAAAACCTGCCTCCATCCAGCCTTCATTTCAACCAGGTTTCTGACATGCAGTTTCTCGATTAAAGCATCCTTGATGAAAATATGGCTGTATATCTTCTCATTATACAGAAGGAAGGATGTCAGAGAAATCTGGCACGACCAGTGTTTGCCACAGCCTGACACGCATTATCTTTAGACCACGCTACTCTCCATCCATAGTTTTTCTATGCAATTTGTTCATGTGCATATTTAAATGGCGTGCACTTAATTGAAATTACAGTGTGTTCAAGCTGTATCTGACACTGACTGGCAGTCCCCACGAAGAAATGCTTGAAACCTATGAAGGGCCATTTCCCAAATAGCACAGATGTAACTAGACTGACCCTGCTATACTTCAGAAGATTAAATCAATGACACTGCCCTGGAAGTCCCTCGTTCAATAGAGGTGGGATCATGTCTCCTTTGCCTCCGCAAAGCACAACTTCAGAACCACACACGACATAACAGACATGGTACCAGCTGCTTCCTCATCTTCCCACACAAACACTTCACTTGCAAATACAAGGGCCGTGAAAATAACTCGTAGAAAATGATTCACTCCTCACAAGCGTAGGGATTTCTTTCTCGTATAACCCACTGTTCATGCCATGGAACCCGCAGTGGAGTCCGCTCTCTCTTTTTCATCTGGCTCTACATCACTGGGGATGGACAGCTTCCAGTAACAGGGTGCAGATGCAAACCCACAGGGGGAGGTTCCGGACAGGACCACAGCCCGAACAGCTCAAGGGCCCAATGTGATGTTAGATAGGCTACGTTTTTATAAAACAGTGTAACTTATCCTCGGTCCTCCCTTCGTGCACACGGTTCCCATTTTATCCTGGACCATGCCATTGACCTCTCTGTGCCTTAAATTCCTCCGCTGTAAAAATGCAGTATTGAGCTTTGGTTACGATGCCCAGGCCAGGCGGTGGGCAGGTGACTACGTTTTCAGTTAACACTGGCCATCGCCGAGTTATTATTCCACAGTTAACTTACATGTCGTTTCTGGCAACTGCTAAGAAACACTTGGCATACCGCTTAAGACTATAAAATAGGTTGTAAATATAATGAGGGGAGACTTTGTATATATATCTTATCACTTTTACAGTTCTACCTTAAAAATAACGCAGTGGTGCTCCTGCTAAAATGTCCCGTTTGTTCACACTACATTCCATGATGTACCAAGTGTGCTCTGCAAGGAACCTTCAGTCCAAGGGCGGAACTACAGCTCAGTTGCTGTGAGTGTTGCCTAACGTTCACAAAGCTTAGATTTGTTCCACACACACACACAAAAAAAAAACTGGGAACACACACCTGTCATCCCGGCACTTGGGAGGTAGAGGTAGAAGAGCCAAAAGTTGAAAGTCATCCTTAACCACACGAGGTATTTAGGCCAGCCTGTGGTACCAGGAACCCTATCTCAAAAAAAAAAAAAAAAAAAAAAAAAAAATTCCCCCCTTGGATCACATCAAATCTCCCTATAATGCTTTGTTACAGAGACGATTGGCCATTTTGCCCTCTTCACATTTTTCCTAGTAGCTACTGTTTGTCAGTGCAAAGTATTTGGGGTACACATGAGAGCTAGCATTTGTGGAAAGCTCCTGAGCCTGGGCGCTCTGTGTTTTCGCATATGGTCCCACCTGGTCTTCTGAGACAGGAGATTCTCTTTGTGTCTCAGCAGCATTTGTCAGACCCTAAAACCAGGTCAGTCTCTCTTGGGCCCCTTCCCTGTTTCCGTCTGTGTTCTAACTACTTTGGGCTGGCTACTGTAATCTAATGTCTAGCAATCTGCCTTTTCAAATTATCTGAGAATCATCTTTAGAATATGACATCAATAGCACACACACATAAAAACACTGACAAAATTTTCTTTCTTGATGACTCAAATTAGAAGGAGATTTCTGTGTGATTCTATGGGATTCTGACAGCATTTCTACAGAGGAGAAATTCTTAGGTAACAGCTGTGGAGAAACCTCCATAAACGGTTCGTCAGATGTTCTTGTGGTTTCCATTAATGCAAGTGTTCTGCACACCCCAGGGATGTGGACTGTGCTCCGAGAAAAGGAGCGAGCTGCCAATCAAAACCCCACAGGGGAGCTTAGGAATCAGACTCCCGCAAACGTTGTTTGTTTCTTTTCAGCCTGAACTGCATGAATTATTTCATACAGAACTCTGAGCCCCCATCGATGCTGAATAGGTCATCTGAGTGGCAGGTGATTTGTTGCCAAAGTCTATGACTTTCCGGTTTGAAATAGCAGTTTTATGTGGCCCCTGCAGTTTCTTGGCCTCATTATCAAATGAAAGCTGGTTCAACCCTGTTTTAGGTGAGGTATGAGGTACTGGGTGTTTCTTCTGCTGGGATTTTCCTCTCGAAAGGGACAGTTGCAGAGGGGGTTTGGGAAGAGGTGAGCAGAGCAGGATCATGCCACAACTCCCAGGCAAAACCACCTATCCTAAAAACCTGGCTTCACATTGTTGCTCTCCTGCTTTCTTGGTGGGTGGCTACACAGGATTGCTTTATTTCTCTGAGACCTAATTTCTCGTATCTCAACAGCAGCAATGATGGGGGTATGAGTCCGCATCTCTAAAAGGCACAGTGCTTCCTAAACCCAGTACCACCATTCTGTCATCAGTGAACAGTTACACACACGTCCCACGCTACTCTGAGTGTGCACTCTGTGATAGCGGTCAGAGCTGACGCCATTCATGGAAACAAAGGCTATACTTGTGCCCTGCTTACCAAGACCAGCCCAGGGCTGTTCCTCCCCAACTCAGCAGCTGTATCATGTGAATGGAAGCTCACATGCCCTCTAGTATCTTCTATAGCGAACTCAGCCCCCAGGAATCCACGCAGCACATCACTGCAGACAGGCTGACTAATTTCCAGCATCCTGCCATCTACATCCAAGGCTGCAGAATCATCTACGTTTAGGCATGAGTAGAACATAGACTATGCATGCATGATGGAAAGAGTTTGTCTTCAGAGGCATGAAAGTCGGACTCAACTAGCACTGCCATTTTCTCGAAAGCACTGTGGCAGGTCAATGAACCCACTTTTAAATCTAGGCAGATGGAATACTCTTCAACATTCTCCTGTCTTTCCGTTCCATTGTTCTTGAATTTTATGTGTTGGTGTGGGGAGGTACACAGATGACACAGCGCATGTGTGATCAAAGGAGAACAGGTGTGAGAGGGTTTGCTCTTCTGCTGGCCTCGCCTTGCTGATAAGGAGGCAGCATTCATCCTGAATTGCCAGCAGTATGTGTTATCTCTAGACTTGTAGTCAATGTTCGGTCCAGGGAGACAACATCACCTTCTTTGCTTTCGGATCCCCAGCACACACATAAAAACCAGGCATCTTAATTTTGTTTCCTGTTGCTATGATACACCTGGCAAAAGTAACCTGAGAAAGAAGGGGGTCAACTTGGCTCACGTTTCCAGGACACAGGCCATCACTGTGGGAAAGTCAAGGCAGGAACCTAACGCAGCAGGTCAGATCCACAGTCAAGAGCAGACGGCAATGAAGTAATCACGGTGCTAGTGCTCACCTCACTTTTCCACACAACATAGAATCCTCTGCCCGGGGAATAATGTCACCTGTAGTGGGTGGGTCTTCCCACCTCAATTAGCACAACTCAATCCCCTACAGATGTTCCCACAGGCCAACCTTACCTAGAGGACTCTTCCTTGAGGCTCCCTTCCCACGTGATTCTACATCGAGTCATGTGGGGAGTGGATGAAGTCCTGACTGAATGTATTTTGTCGACATGAGTATGACCCTGTCAAGGACCCCAGTGCCTTAGACCTACGGAAAGAGCAAGGCTTCCCTGGGTCAGGCTCGGGGGAAGGGCGATGCCTTTTCCTGGTTTGAGTGTAGATGTCAGCAATGTGTGCAGAAGTGTCAAGCTCAGCTTCCTCCTCCTGGATTACTGCAGAGGCTGCTCTCCACAGAGAGACCTCCTACCAAGATTACCAATCCTATCCGTCCTCATTTGTGCTGTAGATGAATCGGGGTGACTTTCAGGATTGCTGCTGGTTCATCTCCACCTCCAGTTTGTCCTATGTGCGTCTGTTGTCTCTTTATTTCCAGCCATCCCAGTTAAGTCAGTCCCTAAACTGTGCAGGTTGTGGCAGAGTCATGTTGACAGTTGAAAGCTAACTAGCACATTGGCGTGTTGTCTATAACACTGGGGCTGGGGGCTGGGGTAGAGACAGGCTCAGCTGGAGTACATTGCCTGGCCAGCCTAGCCTAGTGGTGAACCACAAAGATCTCTCACAGAACCTGCCTTAAAAACTAAGGTAGAAAAGTAGTGCATGGTGGTGCACACCTTTAATCCCAGCACTTGGGAAGCACAGGCAGGAGGATCGCTATGAAATCAAGGCAAGCCTGGGCTACAAAGCAAGTTCCAGGACAGTCAGAGCTGTAATGCAACAAATAAACAAACAAAACCGTCTCAAAAAAAAAAAACAAAACCCAACTAATTGATTGATTGATTAACTAATTAACTGATTAAGTAAGTAGAGAAGAATAGAGGAAGACACCTGACTTGGAACTCTGACCTCTACACACATGCACATACATGCCACCTGCAACTGTGCACAGACATGCATATACAAGTAAAATACACACACTTACATGCAAACATACATACAGGCAAAGCTTACTATTTATTAAAGTGGTATTCAGATAATCAAAATTCAGAAAGTACTGATCCAAACCACTTGTTGGGAAATGTTAGCCCATGCTAACCAATACTATTTGATGTAAGAGTTGGACCGCCCAGCAATGTTCTGGGAATTAAAGTACCCAAGGGAGTAGGAAACAGGACAGTTGCTCTGCAGTCAGTATTCTGCCCCATTAAACTGTAGACAATTATAGGACACATATTCCCCTCTGTCATTTCACACCCTGATTTACTGTCTCAGTGGAGCAAAGAGGTATGAGAAGGAAAACAAACTGGAAAACTACTGAAAAAAAAAAAAAGCCAGACAACAGTTTTATTTATTTGTTTGGTATAGAAGGTCTTTCATGCATGCGATGTGCTTCAGAAGACCTACAAAAGCTATCAATTTGGATGGAACATTTTTATTAATTTCGGCATTATAAAAAAAATAAAAATGAAGAGATAATGTTAAAAGTGGGGTAGAAGTTATTTGTAGTGCATATAACAAAAAAACCTGATTTTTCTACAACTTTTAAAAGTTCCTACAATAACGCACTAAACAAATTACTAAAGAACAGTAGAGGACAAGGGTCACAAGCCCAAGTCACAGACCAGAAAAAGAATGTGTGCAGTTGGGGGTATGCAAGTGGAGGCTAGAGTTCAACTTTGGGTGTCTTTTTCACTTGCAAGATCTCTCAGTAAATCTACACCTTACCAATTTGGTTAGACTGGTGTCACAGTTAGGATTTCTATTGCTGTGTTAATACACCATGACCAAAACAACATGGAGAGAAAAGGTTTTATTTCATCTTACAGATTGTAGTCTATCAACCAGGGAAATCAGAGCTGGAACCTGCAGGCAGAGACTGATGCAGAAACCATGGAAAAGTGTTGCTCACTGACTTGCCCTTTGCGGCTTGTTCAGCCTGCTTTCTTATAGAACCTAGTGGTAGCACGGCCCACAGAGAGTTGTGCCCTTGTCTTAGGTAGGGTTTTATTGCTGTGAAGAGACACCATGACCACAGTAACTCTTATAAAGAAAAGCATGGGATACAAATTGAATAAAGTGTAGTTAATAAAAATTTAAAAAAAGAAAAGAAAAGCATATAATTGGGTCTGGCTTACAGTTTGGAGGTTTAGTCTGTTACTGTCATGGTGGCATGCAGCCTCTACATCTGGATCTACAGGCAGCAGGAAAAGGCAGTGACCACAAGACCTGGCTTGAGCTTCTGAAACATCAAAGACCGCCCCTGGTGACATATTTCCTCCAACAAGGCCACGCCTATTCTAATAAAGCCACACCTTCTAATGGTACCACTCCCTATGAGCCTACGGGGGCCATTTTTATTCCAACCACCACAGCCCTCCCACATCAATGATCAGTCAGGAAACTATCACACCTGCTTGCCCATACACCAATCTCAATTGAGGTTTTCTATTCCCAAATGACTCCAGCTTGTGTCAGGTTAACATAAAACTAGCCAGCACAACTGGTTGACCAGCAATCCCCAAGGATCATCTTGTCTCCACCTCTCCAGAGCTGGGATTACTGGAAAACTGTCATGCCTGACTTTTTGGTTGGTTGCTAGGGATCCAATTTCAGGTCCTTGTGAGTAACAAGCTCTTTGCTGACTCAGCCATCTTCCTGGCCCCATGCATAGCTTTAAATACATAAAGATAAATGTTAAATTATTTTAGTGGTACCCACTTGCAATCCTAGTGTTTGAGAGACTGACACATTAGGATGGTGAATTCAAAACCAGCCAGGCCCACAAAGCTAGGACCCTGTCTCCAAAAACGAGTGTTTGATTACTCTCATAAGAAATTAAACAAATAAAACTACAAAAATGTCAATTTTTAACTGATTGACAAGACATTTGGTAAATACATTGATAAGCACATTGTATGTTGTAAACACAAGGTCAAAAATAGGCATGTGTCTTATAGTATGAAAAAGAGGATGAAAATAGAATTCGCATGGCTGTCCATAAATTTTTATCCTTTTAGAATTAGAATATATCCTGAAGATACCTGGTGTTTGTGTTGGCTCTGCAGAGGTACACAGACTTTTATCTTATCAAGACAAGTCTGTGCTGGTTCAACAGCACATATAATACACTTGAGACAAGGCCAATATGCCCACACTATGTAAAGACAACACACAAATGCATGACCAGCTCCATGGCTAAGGATGGAAAACATATGATCAGTTCAATAGATGCAGAAAAGATCTTTGACAAAGTTCAGTATCCCTTCATGACAAAAAGCCTCAAAAAATTACAATTAGAAGAAACACACATCACCAAAAATAAATAGATAGATAAATAAATAAATAACTTATAGCCAACATTATTCTAGATGGGAAAATACTGAGATAATTTTCTCTGAAACATAACAAGGTTGTCCATTCTCTCCAGTCTTATTCAACATTGTGATGGAGGTTTTAGACAAGAGACATGTATATATGAACAGGAAAGAAGTCAAAGTATCTCTTTTGTAGACATGATCATATCAGTAAAGACATTGCAAGCCTCTTAGATCCTGCAAACATTTTCAGCAAAGTCAACACACAAGATTATATGCTAATAACCAAACATTAAGAAACATCAGGGAAAAAAAAAACTCATTCATAATAACTTCAATAAATAAATAAGTAAAATACCTAGGACAAATCCTAACTAAAGGTATAAAAGTGCTTTACAATGAAAACATTAAGAAAAAAAATTTTAAATAAAATAAAAGATGGAAAGATCTCCCATGCTCAGGAATTGGCAATATTACTATTGTGAACAATCTACGAATTCAATGTTATACCCATCAAAATTCCAATGACCTTCTTTATGTAAGTAGAAAAGACAATCCTAAAATTCACAAAGAAGCACAAAAAAAAGCAAAGCAAACAAACAAACAAACAAAAAATCCCAAACATCTAAAACAATCCTAACCAGAAAAGGCGATGCCAGCAATATCACAATACCTGACTTTAAATTAGACTGCAGAGCCACAGTGACGAAAACAGAACAGTACTAGAAGAGACATGTAGGCCGATGGGATCGAATAGAGGACCCTGAAATTAACCCAAAAACATGTAGTGGAAAAACACACTCTCTTCAACAAATAGTTCTGGGAAAGTTCGATTTCCACATAAAGAGGTTGAAAGTTGATCCATATTTACATCATGCACAAAAATCACTTAAAATTGCTTGAAGACCTTACTTACCATTAGATATGAAACTTTGAAACATCTAGAAAGAGGAGAAACAATAGTCAAGAACTTTGCCCTGGGATGGAAAATAATCCATCTGAGAACTGATAAATGAGATTCCGTGGCAGTAAAAGCTTCTGCACAGCAAAGTACACAGTCACCAGAGAAAAGAGATATGTGTAGGTATGTCCAACCCATGGTCTGAGCCACACTCAGCCCAAGGGTAGTGCAGATGTGGCCCAATACAAAATCATAAATTATTAAAAGATTTTGAAATGGGGTGGGTAGAAGAATGGTTTTTTGGGGGGGCAATTTTTTTGTGTTCGATTGCCTCGTTCTTGAGTGTTGAACTTTGTAGATGACATCATTTGCAGCTAAAGGTTGGATATGCTGTGTACACAATGGCAAGAAATCTTTGCCAACTACATCTTGGGGTGTGGAGTTAACATCTAGAACATATAAAGAACTGCAAAAATTGAACTCACACAATGGGCCATCCCAGTCAACAAGCGGGCTAATGACTGAATAGAGAGTTCTTGAAAGAAAAAAAAAAAACACACAAATGGACAATACATACTTAAAATAATGTTCAAAATCCTCAGCCGTTGGGGCAGGAGATACAAACTGGAAGTGCGTTGAGATCACCTGCCCCAGTGAGAATGGCCAGCATGGAAACACATGACAGCAAAGGCTGGCAAGGGTTCAGGAGCGCCAACTGTTTGAACCACTAGAAGTCAGCGGAGAGGTTTCTCAAAACCTAGAAATAGAACTTCCGTGTGAACCAGCGCTGCTGTTCCTTAGCATATCCCCAAAGGGCTGTAAGCTAATATGCCCCAGAGACATCCACACGTTCATGTTTGTGCTGCTTTATTCACAATAGCCAAGATAGAGAACGAGGCTGGCTGTCTATCAACGGAAGAATGGAGAAAGAAAATGTGGTACATGTACTCAAAGGAATTTTAGGCAGCTACGAGGGAAAATGAAATCATAACATTTGTAGGAAAATGTGTGGAGCTAGAAACCATTACATTAAACAAAAATAAACCAAACTCAGAAAGACAAGTGCTGCGTGTTCATTTTCATGTGTGGAGCCTAAATGTAAATTTAGCTGTGTGTGTGTGTGTGTGTGTGTGTGTGTGTGTGTGTGTGTGTGAATGTAGTGAGAGGGCAGTGAGAGAGGAAGAGGGTAATGAAGGAAAGCAGCAGGGTGACCACGTGTGTGGAGCAAGAAAATCAGCCGGAGAGGGGCACAAGTGACAGAAAAGAGCAGCAGGGCATCAGGGGAGGGGAATGAATTAGAACAAAACATGATGACAAATCTGTATCAAGATGCCATAGTGAAACTTACCACTTTGTATGTGACTGGAAACCATTTTAAACAAGCAAAAATCCAAAACCTTCTGCCTCGTCTGGATTTGCGTTTTGTTACTACACCATGATGGCTGCAGAACTTTTCTGTGATAAATATCGGGGGGGAAAGGTACAGATAACCAGTTGCCACTGAGATGTTCAGCAGGTAAGGCCCTCAGAGCCAAGCCTCGCAACCTGAGTCTAAAGCTATGAACTAGCACAGTGGAAGGAGATATCAACTTCTGAAAGTCATCTCCACATGTGTGTCATAGCACACCCACACCCAAACCCACACAGGGGAAGGGAGAAGGAGAGAGAGAGAGGAAGGTGGAGGGAGAGAAATCACTTTGGAAAACAAAAAATAATAATAAAATAAATTTTAAAAAATTACAAATACAAAAAAATCAAGCAAATGTAGGTACTTTATGTACATATGTAAATACTTTTTTTTTTTTTTTTTAAGAATTCAGAGAATTGAGAAATTTTCCAGCAGTGATTTCCAAGCCTCTTGACACTGAAAGCTGAGCTATGGGTTGGGACAAGTGTGACCAGGGCGGGACTCTGCAGTGTGTCCTAGGCCTCAGTCCCCAGCATCATACCACAACATACGGTTGGAGCAAGCCCTCAGGACAGAGTGACCCAAAAGATCTTGAGGTACAACCAGCAGGGCCTTGGGCCTTATAAGCTAGGGAAATAAGAGAGCTGAAATGTGGTGCGGGCTGTTATGACTTGACAGGACCATTATGATCTCTTAGTCTGTGTGGGTTGTTGTGAGGAATTACCATGAATGATATCTCGTAAACATCTAAAGCTTGGTCCTCCCAATGGAAAGTAGACACTCAGGATGCAATCATGACAGATTTATAGAGTTTGATGAGGCTCCTGTTTCAGGGTTTAATGCTTCTCTGGTCCTGAAAGGGTGGAGAGGGGCATGCCTGCTCTCTGTGGGGCCTCTGTGACAAGAACACTAAGCCTCAAGAAGGAAGAGTCCTTGCGCTTCCCAAAGGCCTCCTAAGACTATCTACTGGGAGTCAGCCTTCAACACATGGTTCCTGAAGAGACAAACTTGCAGATCTGATGGGTGGGGCCTCTAGTTAGATACGTGGGTTCTACCCAAGCTGTTTCTCATGCGTCATAGGCTGTGTGTGCTGGGTTTGTTTGGGATTTTTGGTTTGGGGTTTTTTGTTGTTGCTGTTTTGTTTTTACTTTGTTGTTGTTTTTACTGTTTTATTTTTGCAGCACTAGGAACCAACCCAAAACCCCAGAAAAGATATTTTACATTTATAGTTTTTATGTTTTAATTCAGATTATGAAAGTAACTTTTCAGCCAGGTATGGAGGCACACGTTTGAAAACCTAACTGCCGAGGAGTAGGTGTGTGCTTGAGGCCTTCCTGGGCAATTTAGCCAGATCCCCTCAGGCAGAGATGGAAGAGTACGGGAGGGAGGAAGTTGGGTGGGGAGCTGTTACGTGATGGGAACTTTTCTTAATGAAAAAAACTTCAGAAGAATATTAGAACGCCATAAATGCACCTGCCATTCTGATTCAGCTAGCAAAATAACAAGTCAGAGACCTGCCTTCATGACAAAAGGCTTTAGGAGCAAGTATTGCCCTGTGGCTATTTTCCACAAAGCGCTTTAGGGCAACAAAGACCATGGAGCACAGAGTCTAAAGGATTTACTACCTCCCCCTTTCAGAAAAATGCAAGCCCATTTCTAATTCTCTGAAATCGTCTCTTAATTCACTTGTGTACTTTTGAGAAGCTATATTCTTGATATGCATTAAGTAGTCAAAACCTTACTATAGGGGCATGAGAGACGGCTTAGCAGTTGCACAGAGCCCTGGCTGAATTCCCAACACCCACGTGTTGACCCACAACTCCCTGTAACTCCAGCTCCAGGGGATCTGCCGCCCTCTTCTGGCCTCTGTGGGAAGTTCACAATGTGGCGCAGACACACATGCGGGCAAAACACTCACACACATGAAACAAGTCAACTCTACACAAAGAACTTCAGGCAGCTAACGAGCATTGAGAGTGGGACAAATTGTCTTCCCCAGGGAAGAGGATGCCAATTAGTTATGGTCAGTCCTAAAACTATATACATACATGTAACAGTGGACAGACTGAGCAGGTTGCATTTATGTATTTAGGGATATATATGTATATACACATATGGATGCAACAGTGATTAATGACAAAAAAACAACCATAAATCTGAAAAAAGAGAAAAAAAGGAGTCGTTGAGAGGGCTTTGAGAGGGGAGGAAAAATGATGTAATTATATTATAACCTCAAAAAAATAAAAGAAATCATTTTTAAAGATACTTCTAAAATAATTTTAAAACCATACCCTAGCTACTATGTTCCCAATTCCACTTACACTGGCCTTTTCATATAATGAACATTCATTACAAAAGATTGTGGGGCCGTTATTTTAAATTACACTATAACATCCCGTCTAAACCACCACTGTCATCCATTAGATAATACTTAGTTTATTCCTCTATTTTCTGACATTTAGATTTTTAAAATTTTATTATAAAAAACATGAATATCTTTGAGTGAAACTGTTTCTGAGGCCTTTCTGTGTTTATCTTTTTTTGTTTTGTTTTACTGTTGCCCAGGCTGCCCCTGAGCTCTTACATTCTCATGCTGGCCTCCCCTCAGCCTCTCAGGAGCTAGGGTGGCAGACACCCCTCACCTTCCACAGCATACTGTTTTGTGGAAGCCCCTAAATCATTGGTTCTCAACCTGTGGGTTGTGACCCCGTGATGATCAGATGACCCTTTCATAGGGGTTGCCCAAGACCATTAAAAAACACAGATATGTACATTGCAATTCATGGCAGTAGCAAAATTGAAGTTATGAAGTAGCGATGAAAATAACTTTATGGTTTCGGGTCACCACAAACATGAGAGACTGCATTAAAGGGTCGCAGCATTAGGAATGTTGAGAACCGGAGTCCTAGAATAAAGTGGCCAGGATCAAGGTGTACAAATGTCCTGTAGAGTCCCAGTCAGCACGTTGACACTTGGTATCACTGTCCCTTGGACCTCCCACCGTGTCTTGAGGAGCCAGAAGAGGCTGGGGGGCTGTCCTAGGGAACACTGCTTTTCTTCCTGTTTGTGCAGACAGCATGGTTCTTTGAGACTTGCCTATATTAACTCAGTCCTCACAGCCATCCCCTGGGAAGTTGCATTTCTCCCTGCTCTAGTGATGGTGGGGTTCAGATCTAAGGTGCTGCCGGCTGAGGACCCTCCCTCATTTTGACACCCCTCTGTCCTTTTAAGGGTTGTCCAATATTAACTTCACAGAAAACATGCTTTCCTCTCAGTTTGGTGGCTTCAGGTTGGGAACGCTGTCTCCTTCGAGGCCTGCGGAGGAGGAAGCTTTGGTAGTTTGCTATCTCAAGCCTCCATTACCCTCTCTCCAGGCACTGCCTGCTCTCAGGGCCTGGTTTCTCATCTCTGTAATTTTTTTCACCAGCATCCCTGAGTACCTATCACACTGGTACTGATGACGGTTGTAATGATATTCCTCTCCTAGTCATGAACACAGAGGCAAAAAGAAGCTTCTGGAGTCCCCAGCAAAAATGGTATCTCCTGCTTCTAAAAAGGACACTCAGACACCCCTTTTCAGTTTGACGTTGTAATTACTTCTCTCAGAGTTCTAGTTAATCTTAAACAAATTTACACCAAAACCTCAATGATAATGCTAGCCAGTGATCTTCCAATTATTTTCCACTGGGTAAGCCCCACTTCTTAATTTGTTAATTAGCAAACCTATGAAAATTAATTAAAACTGGCATCAAGCTCCAAAATTACATACCACTGATCCTTGAGTATGAAATCTTAATAAAACTGTTGAAAAAGGTGAACTCTGGCTGGTTTTGATAGACTACATACTTGCTTGAGGAAGGAAATAATAAAATCAATGAAGGCCCTTTCCAAGACATCTACAGGATCTTTCTATTAATTTTTTTTTTAATTAGCTTGCAAGATAATGGGTCTCATCCTGACATTTTCACTGTCTATCACTGCAGTTTGCTCAACCCTCATTACCCTCTTTTGTCCTTCCTCCCCTTCGTGCACAAATAACAGGAACCACATGATGGTCCTCTCTGCGTTCACATCATATGTGTGTGTTTAAATCTAGAGTCCAAATGTGAGAAAATGTGTAACATGTGTCTTTTTTTTTCTCTCTCTCTCTTCCATTTTCTCACCCTCATTCCTGAACTCCCTCCCTTTGCGTTCCTCCCAGACTTGGTTCCCTTTCTACTTTTCATGTGTCCATCTTAACACCTAGATTTCACATGATAGAAAACATGCAGAATTTGTCTTTCTGGATCTGTCGTATTTCACTGTCAGTCGTTTTCACTGTCAGTCGGCATCTCCATGGGCCTTCTCCAGTGGAAGTCTTAGGACCGCCCTGTAGCTCGGAGGATGCCAGCTTCTTCGTGTCCCGCTGCTTGTTTTAGGTTTGCGGGATGGGCTGATGGTTTGTTGTTTTGTTCTGAAACAGGGTCTCACCAGGAAGCTCAGGCTGGGGTTGAACCCACAATCCCCCTGCCTCAGCCTCCTAGATTACTATGGTTTTCGCAGGGCTGTCCATCCTGATAAGGGGGGAAGCAATCTTCATGCACCAACTTTACAGGGAGACTGAACATGGCCATAGCCTGGAGAAAAGACCTTCAGGCAAAGGAGAAAGAAAAGAAATGCAGGGTTGGGGGTGGGGCTTGATGGACAGGAAAAAAAAATGACACTCTTACTAAGTGTCAGGTGCAGGGTTGGGAACCATCATGTGGTTCCTGATCTTTTTGTAAAAAAATAACTATATTGCTATGTGTTATTGTTAACTTCATTGTATCAGCTGCAAAAATAAGATTTTAAAGGGATTATCTGATAGACAACCCTTTCTCTCAATCCCTCTCTGTCATTGAATGCTCACATTGTATGGGGAGAAGGGCTGGGTCATCTTTCCTAATGTCTAATGCAAAACTTGGTACACATCATGGTCACTGAAGGGAAGAGGTGATCATGAGAGCTGGCTCTTGAAATGGGAGTAGGTCATGACAACGCTGGCAATGATGGGGCGCTAGAGTTCGCGCCATGTTAGGCTGTTTCAGATAACCATCTCATGTCCCACCTTCGAATGAGGCAGCTCCTCCCATTGTTTGCAGATGAAAAACACCCAGTCACCCACATTCTAGTCTTGGCATCATACTGCTAATATGGTCTGAGGTTTTTATTTATTTAAATAGTCTAATTCCAAAACCAAGGCTTTTTTTTTTTTTTTTTTTTTTTTGCAGGGATTCATATAGCCCAAGTTGGCCTTGAGTTTGCTGGGTAGCTGAGGGTGACTTTGAACTCCTGATCTTCCTGCCTCTACCTCTAGAGTGCTAGGATGACAGGCATGTGTCATCACACCCAGTTTATGTGGTGTTGAGGATCTAACTCAGGACCTTGTACTTACCTGCTGGGTAAGCATTCCACCCATTGAGCTATAACTCCAGCTCTAACACTCAGTCTTTTAACCACTGCTTGGAGGACACAGTCACACAAGCATTTGCACACAGGTACACAAGAGTGCATGCATGATCATATAGAAGTATGCAGTTTGTTTTATTAGAAGACAAGGTCTTGCTTTATAGCCCAGGCTGTGCACATCTAACTTTATAACTTTTTAAAGAATGCAAGTTTTTTTTGGGGGGTAGGGGAGCAGTAGTTAAGAGAACGTTTCTCTGTGTAGCTTTGGCTGTCATGGACTCACTTTGTAGACCAGGCTGGCCTCGAACCCACAGAGATCCGCCTGCCTCTGCCTCCCGAGTGCTGGGATTACAGGGGTACACTGCCACACCCTGTTAATCTTTTAAAGTGAAAGAAAGGCTTGGTGCCTAGCACCCAGGGGCTGAGGACAGAGAATCCTAGGCTTAAGGTCAATCACGGCTATAGAGCAAACCCTGTCAGAGACACAGAGAGGGTGGGAGAGAGGAAGGCTAATCCCAATGGGAGGAAAGAAAACTGCTGGGAGCTATGGAGACTGACTCTATCACAGCCTGGCCTAGCGGGGCAGAAGGTCACTCTTCAGGGACTTGTTTAGTTGGGCTTAGGTCTCAACACAGCTCAGTTCCTTTCTAGCGTTTCATCTGTTGGTGTAAATATTACCAAACTGGGCTTTTTGGGGTGATGAAAATTATCAGAAAGACATGGAAGCTGTAGGGGAACTGTAAGTAACTGTAGGGGAAATGTGGAAGCCGGCTTAATTAATGCACAGTTGGAACAGATGAAGCTAAATGTGTCCTACTTCTCATTTCAACTATATTAAAAAAAAAAAAAAAAAAAAAAGTCAGCGTTTGCAGGTGTGGTAGTACAGGCCCGCAGGATCCAGAATTCAAGGTTGTGTTCAGCTACATAGTGAGTTTCAGGGCGGCCTGGGCTACCTCAGACGTTGCCTCAATGGCCTCTTCCCCAGAAAGAGTGAATTATGAAATTATGCTACCCAGGGCACCGAGGCAGTTGCGGAGTGCTTACAGGCGCTCAGAAGTAACTGTTTCTTAAGAGTGGCCGACCCTTCCGCACCTGCTGGTCTGCATAAAATGCTTTGAAAACACGGCGCCCGGCTTTTATTAGGGGCTGCTTATGCAAACTAGACCATTCCTCAAAGGCAAAACCTGTTCTGTGAGAAGATCACCGCTCCCACTGACTCTTCCTACTACTGTTTTCCTGTTTCTGTGTGTGGTATTGTGTGTCTGTGTGTGCCTACACAGAACCCATTGCACACACACAGAACCCATTGCTGTGTCAGCGCTGGCAGAGCACAACCCCACAGTAGCTGCACCCACAGTTGTCTCCGTGTGTTAGGAACCAACACAGCTTTCCGGGTTCCTGCCCTCTGGCTCCTTGCATCAGATCTGGTCCTAGGGGAGATTTCATTTCATCAACCTGTTTGGAGGTTGTGGGGCGCTCGGACCATGCCTCCAGGGGAATTGGCAAGGGACTAAGTGAGATAGAGCATGTTCAAACCCCGGAAATCTCAGACTTGAGATTTAAAATCTCATCCTGAGAATGGAAGGTGTGGGAAACAGCTCTCTCCTTGTCTCAGCGCCTGCCTGGGGGGGGGGGGGAGCACGTGACACCACCTCAAAGTGGCTCCAGGCACTCAGTCGATTGTCACCTGTTACCTTTCCTGTTGTAAACAGAGTGGCCCCAATCCTGAGTCCCAGCCAATGGCATGAATGCATCCTCAGAAACCCTCCCCACTGCCCAAGGTTTTTAAGTCCCTGTTTCACATGAAATAAAACGGTGACCACAATCTACCTCAGCGAAGGATGACGGAGACTGGCTTTTTATTCTGAGCTGTAGCACTGAGGAGAGAAGGGCCTCCCTTCTCCCTGAAGAATTCACAGTTGGACCTCTGGACTGAAGTGCTGGCTGGGCAGTCACCACAGAACTGCTGCAGTCACCACTAGAGCTCACCCAGCTGCTGCGGTTTCCTGGTTGCCACCTGACTGGGTCTCACTGTCCCCTGGCCTGGTGCTGGCAGCTCAGCTAGAAGAGTGGTAACTCTGATTTGGGGGAAACCTCCTTTTCCTGAACCCCAGGCTGGACTGAAGATCTTGTGACACAGATCTTGTTTCATGTTCACTCGGGACGCCTCGATTCATCCTTTTCTGCCCAGAGACCAATGCTGCAGGACCTGGAGAGTAGAAGAAGCAGGGCTGCATCTCAGACTAACATCACTGACTGAGAATGGAGGATGGCCCAAGCGGAAAGGATGGAGAGATGGAGAGATTTGTTTCGAGCTCATGAGAGACAACAGAAGACTAAACTTGGAACAAGAATACAAGAAGTAAAACTGATCTTAAAAATGGAAAACTGCTAGGTTCCTGGACTGATGAATGAGAGCACTTCATTGAAGCCCATTTGGTTGGGGGACCACAGTGCTGGTGGTGATGTGGCCGGCAACCCCCTCACATGCCAGAGATAGTAGTGGACACAAACAGCCTTACAGGAACATGATGAACAGTTTGATGCACAGTGAAACTTGGGTACCAGAGTTCCTGTGGACAATTAAATGCACATCTAAGAGCTGGGATGTTGCATTGCTGGTAGTATTTGAATGCTGGTAGCATTCATGAAGCCATGGGCTCCACCCCCAGTGCCATGTAAATGGATTGTACTGGTTTACACCTGTAATCCCAGCACCCTGGAGATTTAACCAGGGGGACCTCACGCTTGTCATATTCTCAGCTGCATACAGAGTTCAAAGCCAGCCTAAACTACCTGAAACTGGTCTTAACAAACAAGTAAAAAAAAAAATTGTTTGTAAAAGAGGAAACCTCAGATTTAGAATTTAAGGGAAAAAATCCGAGCTTGCATTGACTTTCCTAACCAAACTAATAAAGACGCAGATATTTCAGAATGCTGGACCATGGCCCCCAAGAGCATGTAGGAAGGGAGTATCCTCTAAAACTCCCAGCAGCCAAGTCAAGCAGGACAGAGGTTGGGACCGGAATGCCAAGAAATATGTGCAGAGGAGACAGCCAGCACCCAAGCAGAAAAACACATTTCTTTGCATTCTACCTTTCCTTCCTGTGTATCCCTGGCTACCTCCACCATCTCCTATCCAGGATTGCTTTGATGCCCTAGTGAATGATTTTATTCCCACCTTACAAAGATGCTTAATGATATCAAGCATAACCTATGTCACATGCTACCATCTCTGCTTCAAGGCCAAAGCTGAACCTTTGGCTCCTGCCAGATTCGAAAGCAATTCAACACTTAACTCTTCATCAGTCTTTGGAATAACTTTTTTTTTTAATTACTGCCACTCAGGACCCATTGCCAATCTATTAACTCAGAATATCTAGTGCTAGGTTGCATAGGTAGTCCTAAATCATAGGCTTAGAAGTCAAGGGCAGAGATATTCCTCCTCTCATAGGCACAGGAACTTCACCCTCTCTTCCTCAAAGGACTGTGGAGTCTGTTTCTCTCTGCTGTGACAAAAATACCTAACAAAGCCAGCCTAAAGAAGGAAGGGTTGATTTGGGTCTGCAAGGTTTGGCATGATGGTTTACTCCATCTTGTCCCTATGTTGAGGAGGCTGTTCACGCTGTATCTGAGGTCAAGGCCAATGTTCATACTGTATCCGAGGTCAAGGCCACTGTTTACACTGTCTCAGAAAACAGAGCAGTGAGCTGAAGCTCAGCCACTTTCTCCTTTTTATTCAGTCTAGGACTTCAACCCGTGGGATGTTGTCCATTCAGGATAGGGCTTCCACCTTGCCTAGAAGGTCACCCACAGTCATCCCCTGAGCTTTGTCTCCTTGGAGGTTGTAGGTCCTGAAAAGCTGATAATAAGTATCATAATCCAAGTTTCTATGAAATAACATACAAAAGCATGTAACTGAATAGACGCCCAGAACCCCCAACCGACTCTCCAAAAGAGCACGGATAGAACCTGTCAAGTGAGAGCCCTCTGAGGACGCTGACGCTCAGGCAAGCCTGGATGGTCTTGTTACACATCTTATTACTTGACTCACACCACCATCCTAGTGTACTACACTGAAAACTCAGCAGAAAACACCGGCACCAAGGCCTGGAGTGCTCAGCCTCACAGATTAAGCTTTTGTTGCTTGGTTTTTGTTGGTTGGTTGGTTGGTTGGTTGGTTGGTTGGTTGGTTGGTTGGTTGGTTTTGGTGTGTGTGTGTGCATGCGTATGCGCGCGCGCTCGCAAGCATGGACCCATCATTGGAGAAGCCTTGGACCTGGAAGCAGTAGCTGTTCTCGATAGGAAGGGGAACACATAGAGTAACGGTCCCTAGAGAAGATGCTGGGAACTGAAAACATTGAGGAAGGCATCCGGGTCACTAAGGTATGTTCAAAGAAAGAGAATTCAGAATAACACAGAGACGTTTTGACTAAGGCACCTCAGGTTGCTTCTGTGGGGATAAATGCCTTCCTCCCTCATATTTAAGACTCACTCTCCCGACCTTCACCTAAGAACCAATACTGTATGCACAGTGACTCCTCCTAGCACAGGAATCTTAGAGCTCAACAGAACTGAGTGTCCATCCCAGACCTGCTGTTTGCTGAGTAAGCAGCCTTGAGAGTTGCCTTCTGCAGTCCCAGCTTCTTCTCTTTGGAACTGTTTTTGTATTTATTTACTTATTTATTTGGAAAGAAGGGTAGAGAGAAAAAGGTTGTGGGCACGTGGGTAGGTTAGAGGATTACGGAGTCTCCTCTCTCCTTCTGCCATGTGGGTCTTGGGATGGGACTCAGGTCCTCTGGCTGAGCAATGTTCTTTTGCCAAGCCACATCCTGTATCTGAGCTCAAGGATATAGTGCAAGGCCTATCTGCTTATCTGGAGAGTTACAGTGACAGTGACAATGTTTGCCTCCTGAGGTTAAATGAAGCAATTTACATAAAGTGTTTATTGAAGTGCTTCTGACTGCTGGGTTTTAGTGGGAAGAGGTGTTAGATACTATCACAGTTACAAACTAAACAGGCATCTCTTGGCCTGGCCTGCAAAAATGTGGCTGTTTCTACAGGGAATTCCATATATTCCAAGTGATTGGTTTTGAGAAGATGCTTTTATGTAAACTCTCAGATTCTTGCTTTTAAGGTCACCTATAATCCCTGGACTCATCAAGGCTAAAGCCCAAGCATTGGGTGTTTAAGGCCAGTCTGAATTACAAGAGAACCCGTCTTAAAAGTTAAATAAGAGCTGGGCAGTGGTGAGGAACGCCTTTAATCCCAGCTCTCCAGAGGCAGAGGCAGGCAGATCTCTGAGTTCGAGGGCAACCTCGTGTACAGAGTGAGTTTCCAGACAAACCCTGTCTCAAAACATACACACACACACACACACACATATACATGGATGAAATAAACAGTGGATCTGGGGAGATGTCTCAGTTAGTAAATTGCTTCCTGCACAAAAATAATAGCCTGGATGTGAGTTTGGATCGCCAACACCCACCCACAGGGAGAGGTGTAGGAAGAGTCTCATTACCAAGGAGATCTTGGTAGGGTAGCGACATGGAACGTGAACTGAGTGTTAAAGTCACTAATCAAAACACCCCTGATAGATCTGTGCACTATAGCTTCAGGGTCAACCTGACACGCCTGGGAAGAAGGGTGCCTCAAGGCAGCAGTGTCTTGGTTGGAGTTTCCATCGCTGTGATAAAACACCATGATGAGAAACAACTTGGGGAAAAATAGCTTTACTTCATCTTAGAGCTTACGGTCCCTCACCCAGGGAAGTCAGGGCGGAAGCTGATGCAGATGCCGAGGAGGAATGCGGCTTCCTGCTTTATGCCGCATGGCTCACTCAGCCTGCTTTCTTATAGCACCCAGGACCACAAGTCCACAGTAGGCTAGACCCTCCCACGTCAATCACTAGTTAAGAAAATAGAATGCTAGCCGGTGCGGTGGCAAACACCTTTAGTCCCAGCACTCAGAGAGGCAGAAGCAGGCAGATTGATGTGAGTTCGAGTCTAGGACAGCCAAGGCAACGCAGAGAAATCATGCCTCAGAAAAAAGAAAATACATATGTGTCTATATGCTAATCTCTTTCTCTCTATATATATATCTCTTTCTCTCTCTTTCCCCCCCCCCTCTCTGAGACAGGCTTTCTCTGTGTAGCCTTGGCTGTCCTGGACTCACTTTGCAGACCAGGCTGGACTCAAACTCACAGAGATCTGCCTGCCTCTGCCTCCCTGAGTGCAGGGATCACAGACATGCGCCACCATACCCCGGCTACTATAGGTTAATCTTATGGAAGCATTTTCTCCAGTCAGAGCCCCTCTTCCCAGCTGACTCTAGTTTGTACCAGTTGCTACAAACCTAACCGGCATTTTCTTGATTGACTGTTAATTGGCGTAGGAGGGTCCGGCCCACTATGGATGCTGCCACTCCTGGACAGGTGGCCCTGAGGCAGACTAAGCAAGCCTTGAGGTGGAAGTCAGACGGCACCATGTCTCCATGCGCCCTCTGCCTCCAGCTTCTGCCTTCCCTCCTCAATGGACTGTACCTCGGAAGTATAAGCCAAACAAACCCTTCCTTCCCCAGGTTGCTTTTGATCAGTGTTTTACCACAGCAATAGAAGGCACCGGTAGGGGGCTATAAAGACTCTAGTGTACCTCCAGAAATGGAGGCAAGAGAAAGACATCCATTTCTGGAGGTACATCCCAGAAACACATGTGTATATCATACATACATACATACATGCATATAAACAGACACACACACACATCAACACATGCAAAAATAGAATGCATGGTTTACACTAGACATGTCCTAATAGTAAGGACTGGGACTCTGGACTGTGAGGAATGAGGAAACGCTGATGAGAGAGGCTGTGCTAGAACTGTACCGTGAAGAGGATTGGGGGTAATAAGGGGAGCTTAAGGTTGATGCAACAAGTAAAGGATTTACACGGAGGTTTTCAAACCTGGTGAAGCAGGGGCCGGCCGGGTGGCCATTTCCGCAAACAATGATTCTTGGGCAGAGACATAGCCAGGAACACTTTTGCAAATGAGTGTTTGCAAAACACGGGTGTCTTTAGAGCTCACCTGTGAAAAGTGCATATGATCGTTCACGAATTCCACCTGAGGAGCGTGAATAATCAGTGTGTGACCATGTTCAGCAAGGCCAGGACAGTCTAGACTATAAATCGCTAATGTGGGCCCAGGATGCGGCTCAGCGAGCGCATGCTGACAGAGCCCTGACTTGGATCTCTACCACGGCATAAAACGGAAAGGGCACACCTGTACCATCCCCACAACTCGGGAAACTTGAAGTGGGAAAATCAGAAGCTCAAGGCCATCCTCAGCCTAGAGTTCAAGAGCAGCCTGGGCTGCTTGAGACCCTGTATCAATAAAAGAAATGAGCAGAGTTCCTCAACGTCTTTTAGTGTTAAGTGGGACGTTCTAAAGCATTTAGATGCTTAATAAAGCCTGTGTCTTGTCTACAAGTGTATTTGCTTTCCCTTGGGCTTTGATTTTTGTTTCGTTCCACTTTAAAGATGTAATAAAATAGGAATTTTCCATAGCAGAATATTTACTTCCAGGGGTGTGGGGGTGGGACTTTAAGTGCTTAAGTGTGTAAAAAAAAAAGTTTGATCAGGGCCTTTTGTGTAAGAATGTAACCCAATCCATGTTTACATGTATGAGAACACACCTTTACATGTATGAGAATACATGCCATGTTTACAGTGAGCTTAGATTTGGATCAGATTCTTAAGAGCTTGTCTTTCAACATATCCTCTGGAGGAGGAATGTATCAGTTTTTTCACAGCAGCATCTGCTGGAGCTTGCTGAGCTGGGGTGTCTTGCAACTCTCAAGAAGGTTGAAAAATTGAGAACTCGCACCTACTCGGAATAAATTGGCTGTTCAGAACCTGTGTTGTCACTCCAGTGTTGAAAGATAGTTCAGAGAGAAAGTCCAGGTCCCAGGGAACGGTCAGTCATGGGAGTGTTATTATAGAGCTTATCTGTACACCATGTTTAATTTTTTTTTTTCAAACGCAAAGAACGGCCACTCACTTGAGACAGGCCCAGTACATCCTTTATCCCGGCTCCTTTATGCTCCCCTTTTAAAGAAGCTGTCAAGTTCCCTTTCTGCAGCTGACAGGAAAGGCCAAATCTGTGATGCTGCAAAGCAGGCACAAAAAGAAAGTTTTTTGTGTTGATGTTTTTACCAAGTGAGCTAAGGAGAATTTTAGAATCATGTAATTTACTCCGGAGGCATTTACTGTACATAGTTATAGTGATGGTAATTTCCCTCATTGTTGGACTGAAAAGATAACCATCAATCAGTTGTCAATTGGTCAATTGCAGAAGTGATGAAAAGAACCCAGTTGGAACAATCACTTCTGTGGCTACCTAGACCATTGGGAGGCTTGAGAAAAGCGTGGGAACTGGATTTCGCTTTTAAAAGGGATTGGGCCAGATCACCAGAAAGGTTAATGGCCATCCCTGCCTGGTAAAGAGTGCCTTTACCGTTATGAATTTTCAAGCTGGAAAAAAAAAATTGAAACATAAGGTTAAAAGTAAAAATCGTTCATTAGTGTGGTTACCAACCCCCACCTCAACCCTGAAAATTAATGTTCTCTTAATAGAGGAATAAACAGTAGCTCCTTCATAACAATTGAAGTTCATAAGAATGACTCTGTCATCTTAGTCTGATCCTGGGGACTTTGAAACAACTCACTTTCCAGGTATTTTTTTTTTTTTTAAAGTAAGGCATGGGAAAACCAAGTTCATTTTGAACATTAATTTTAAACAAGCATCTGCAAATAATTTTGCCGTTAAAAGCCTATTCACATAAAAGTTAGGGTAGCAGTAGGTTTAAAATTTATTAACTTGCATGAAAGGGAATGACACCTTGGGACTTACTGCTGGGGAGGAGACGTTATGTTAATTTCTGCTATTTCTAACAATAGCAATGTTATAGATTTATCCTGAGAGAGTCCCACACACATAGTGTTGTTTTGGGGTTTTTTTGTTTTTTGTTTTTTGCTTTTTATTTAACTGTGGTAGGTAATAAGAGGGATTACAGGCCCCAAAAGGACGCAACATCATCAGTGTGCAATCCAGCCCATGGTTTCTTGGATACCGTATTGTCTATTCTGTTCCGCTATGTGAAAAATGTTGAATATCAACAATGGGTTTCAGTGCTGTATTGTTGAGTTTTGTATGAACTAATCTAGCTTCACTAAAAAAAAAAAAAAAGAAAGAAAGAAAGAAAAAGAAAGAAAGAAACGAAAAGAAAAAGAAAAGAAAGAAAGAAGAAATAAAAGAAAAAAAAGGCAGCTTTGGACAAAAGTCCACAGCCAGTGTGTTCCAAGCCCCTGCACAAGGCTGGCTGTGGCAGGGGACACTCTCCTGCTGGCTCTCTCTGTCCACACTTAGCTGGCTCCTGTGCTCAGGTGCACGGCCACACCCTTGCACCCAATCTTGAGCCTCTAATGGCGAAAGTCCCAGGACTTGTCAGCTGGGACAGGCCTCACCCCCAAGAGCTCTGTGCAGTGCTGAGAAGGTAAGCGGTTGATTGCTCAGCTTCTCTGCCCCGGGTGGGCTGGCCCAGCTCGGAAACTTTGTGGAGAACCATGGATTTTTAACTTTCACTTCTCTCTCCTCTCTCTCTCTTCTCCTCCTCCTCCTTCTCCTTCTTCCTCTAGCAAACCTGACAGATTTCTCCAGAAAAGTGGCCATCCGTGGAATGAGGGAAATATTCTTTCTATTCCAGTAAGTAATTGACTTGTAACTAAAAAATTGAAGTGGCTGCCGTGTCAAGTGCAGTGTGAGCGGCTGCTGGTACAGGTGCAGGTTGCTTTTTAGCATGGGAAGAAAAAGGGGCTTAACCTGTGATTAAATTTCAAGTCAATTGACCTCATCATGATAGCACATAATTCTCCCTTGCCTCCCAAAAGGCCCAGGTTCCTGTTTTGACCCTGGTACTGACACCTGTGCTTTTAATGTCTCATGGTGCAAAGGAGAGGGTTGCTCTTTTCATTTAAAAATACAGCGAGTGCAGGGGAGTTCAGAGTAAATACCAGTGGTTTGAACCATAAGCTATCTTTGAAACAGGGCTCGGTGGGGGTTTTTGTGAGCTTTTTTTTTTTTTTAATGTATTAACTCTACGTTCATCAAAATTATTTTGTACTTTTTTAAACTCAGAATTTATAGGCAATTTCATTAGCTGCTAGGGATGCAAAAAGTCTGGACCAGTGGATTTTTGGCAAGTGAGGGTGTGAGAAAGTTGATGTAAAGTGCTTTTGAGTGCTCAGCCCTGATATACCCCATTTTCCAAGCTGGACATGCCTCAATCTCTGCTGAGGTTCTGAGCTCTAGAATGAATAGCACTGTTTCTCCGAGTTTCTGCAAATAGGAGAGAAGTCTATTCCATGTACACTGGATGCCCTGCTTAAGTTTTGGAGCCGAACAGCTATGGACTAGGCAAAAGCGGAATAAATCAGTGACATCCGAAATGACCACCCTCTGTTCTTTTTACATAAACTGGTTGCATGCTAAGAGTCCCTGTAAGATTCAAGCAGCTACAGGCTGCTGTGTTTTCTTCCTTTTCTCAACATTGGAATTAGAAGAACAAGCTGACGATGGCTACTCAGCCCCATTTTTGGTGCCTGGCTGTGATGCGCTTTCTGAAGCCATCTCTGACCTTCCGCTTGCAGCAGCGAGCCTGAATTTTCCTCCTTCCTTGCCCATCACTGTCAGTCAATTATAGGATTGAACTGAACCAGAAAATCTGGTACAGTCTGGTAATTAGTACAAAGGGTTTCCAGTCTAGTGTGAAGCCGGGATGCAGGAGCCCCGGCAGCCCCAGAAATCATTTTGATTGGACATGGACATTGCCTTTTAGTGCTGCCTGGTGGCTTCCTAAAGATAATACCTCCTGCCCTACAGGTCTTCCTTCAAGTACATTACAGGCCTTTTTGAAAGTCGTGTGTGTGTGTGCGTGTGTGTGTGTGTGTGTGTGTGTGTGTGTATGTGTGTGTGTGTGTGTGTGTTTCTTTTTTTAGAACCCACTTCTCCCATTTTTAGACTGTCATTTTTGCCTATCAAACAGACACATTTTGACTTGCCCAACAAAGAACCAAGTTATCAACACCCGCAGAAGCTGACATTTTTAATTCAGGCTTCATTATGGCTTTGAGTTATGACAGTGAAGTACAAAGACATTTTAAGGGTTTTTTTGGTTATTTTTTTAAATTCAGCGTTGGGATGTTTATCTTTCTTTTGTAGCCACACTTCCCTCTCTACCTTTTTTGTTGGTAATATATAATTAGCATTATCAAAACCATCAGCTATCATCCCCTTTGACTTCTGACCTGTATTGTTTTTTTTTTTAGTATGTCTCAAACTAAAATAAGAAAAAAAAACAACAACAACAAAAAAAAAAACATAACAGATCTTAATTAACTATTTCAGGGTTGTTAAAACAATGACACGTTTTCAGGTGTGGATCTCTTAAAATAGAATAAGAAAAGGTAAATAACAGATCTCATAGTAAAATAACAGCAACAAAATTAATCTCATGAAAATTATTTTGTGAACGGATACTAGGTGAAGTGTGGATGTACTGTGTTTATTTCAGCACAAATTTTTAACTTATATTCTGAGGATGTGGGTTTCATAGCCGTGCTGCTTTGGGATAAATTGTGGGTGATTTAGAGTGTTGGTTTGTTTGTTTTCTTTTTCTTTTCTTTTCTTTTCTTTTTTTTTTTTTTTGTATGTGTATGTGTGCATTTGATTCAGAATCACAATGACCTAATCCTATATCAGATAAAATGAAAGAGTTTGGTAACCTCTCAATGTGGCTAATGCCTACCTCCAAAAGATAGATATATGTCTATGTAAGAACAAATTGGAAGACGCTGGGTACAAAATTGCAGAACCAGCAGGGTCCGAACTAAGACAAGCAGAAAATACAAGGTTCTTCATTTCCAAGAATCTTGTCTTTAGAAAAATCTGCGCAGCAATTCCTCAATACACACGTGTGTCCTGAATCCTCTAAAGGAAGATTAACCCGTATCTGGCTGCAGTGTTAAGTACGTGTTTCATTCTGTGTACCATCTTAAGAAAATGGCTGTTACCATCCTGCTGGTGATCCTTATGTGTCTGACTTTACCACGCCCGCTGGAGAGCCTTGCATCTGACTTTCCTCTTACATTTCAAGAAGGTTAATGTTGCTTTTATAGCTCCGCCAGGAGTAAAGCATTTTCCCAGTAAACATGTCGTGATTTCCAAGGCTGTTTGTGCAACAGTATTTCTGTTGGAATAGTTCTGTATTCATTTCTCCATTGTTTATTAATCATAGCACAGTGTTATGCTTTGAGAATAAGCATATTTATGTAATTAACACTTTTTGTTTTTAGCCAAACCTTGCTCATTAAAAACTAAGAGGGTCTCAGAAAACAATATAAATAGGCAACTTCCCTGGAACGATATTTACATTCAATTTGAACTTGCTGTCAAGTTTACATGTTCAACTGTATCCATAAATTCTCTAAGCACATTCTGGTAATATTTGCCTTATTTTTTATATAAATTTAAGCTCTATGTTGAAATGACAAAGGTGCTTGCTACATGTAGTTCAACATAGTTTTGTACTCCAAAAAACTGAAGGCTATGTGGGTCCGTGTAAGATTCCAGGCATCACAAGCTTTAGTATAGATATGAACATTCTTTTATTCCATTTCATTCTTACTCCAAGAAGCAAGAGTAAAATTGTTTTATGTCTTTATTTTTCAATCAGCACATAATGTGTCATATACCACCATAACATGTTTCAACAGAACGTGTTTTTATAGGTCTCCTTCAACCCTGTGTCCTCTACACCCCCTGGATCCTTGTTGTCCCTTGTAGCATCCCCTATCCCCAGAATCTTTTCTGCTTTCATGAAAGTACAACTTCCGAAGAACCTTAAAGGTTATCAAGGCTTGTGGTTTTCAAAGTAAGTTTTGCTGTGGACACTGAGGCTGTAGGGAACAGAGGTCGATAGCCGCTTGGTCCCTCGAGCCCAGAGGACCTGTGCCATTGACTGCTGGGCGTACATGAGAGGTGCAAGGTGAAGAATGGCTGAGAGCACCCTCTAAGTAGGAATGTACAACATACCCAGGATTGTCCACTGCCTCCGTGACATTGTCAACTTTGTTTCTCAGTCTTGAACTATGGTAGACTTTCCCCACATCACGGGTCATTGTGTAGACATCCTGTTATTATAAAGCACACACTGAGAGAGAGTAGTCCTGTGCGCAAAATCAAGACATAAGCCCATACCAAAACCGACCCTTTGTTTCAGCAGTATTATTATTTCTGGGTACATGGTTGTGTTACTAAAGCTTTGATTCGTCTTATTTCTTAGGAAAGTAATATTTTGGAGGTATTATTTTTTATATCTGAGTGTGTTTATTAAAAGGCACAGAACAGAAAGGTGACCAACATAGGCATTTTAAAGTACATGGCTCATTGATTTTCACTAGGAGGGATTTTTTTTTCCAAAGTGGAAAAATGTAATTAAGTCTTAAGTTCAAATATAGAAAACCTAAAATTAGAGTAAATTGAGGTTCAAATTTTTCCCAAATGCATTTGATAAAATACAATTCCCGCAAGCTTTGCCACATGACAGGATAACATGGCTAAAATAATAAGGAAAGTAGAGCGTGCCATGTCTTTATCTAAGCAATTCATAGTGAAAGTTGGAAAGCACCAGGGAAAAATTGTGTGTGTGTGTGT
>NW_026596073.1:27969486-27970758 GCF_907164565.1 Psammomys obesus
TGTGTGTGTGTGTGTGCATTCTAGAATATATATATGTATATGTATATATGTATATATATGATAACATGCATAGTCACTTTGAGTGTATGTATATATCATCCCAAACTATGTGTTCCACAGGCTTCATTACACACACACACACAGCTTTTGTGCAAATTTACCATTTTTATTCTTCGAGCCTTATATTTTATTGAATACTGGGAACTTTTTGAATTGAACTTTTGAAGACAAGCAACAGCCAAAACAGAACCCTATCAAGTAATTTTTACGTTATTTCTGTCAACTGTGTGTGTGTGTTAACCCATCCTTTAACTTCATCCTGTAGAAAGTAAATCTCATTTATTTATCCACTCAACAAATATTCAAACGCAGAGCAGCTTGAAAAGTTCTGGGTACTTTTGACATTGATAGGTTTATCTGGCTGTGTTTGTTTTGTTTCCCCTGATTCCAAATTAAGAGAAAAGGGAAGGTGGAGCTGGGAGTCCCTAGTGGTGCAGAAGGCTCCTGAGGACTACCCATGCTCCAGGAGATGCCTCTGAGAGCCTTCTGTGGTTATGCACAAAATGCGCACATGTTTAGAAAGAAGAGATGAAGGGAAGGAGGAGGGAAAGAGCAAGTGCAGCCCACTTCCTGACCTCATTCATCCCTTCCTAGGCTCCTTAGCTGTTGCGTTGTCTTCCAGACACAGAGAGTCCTTTCAGGGTCCTTCCGAAAAAGCCTGCGTATCTTACTTGTCGGCCCATTAGGTCCGTTTCTTGGTAGTACCATGGTCCCTATCTCAGAAAAGTGTTTTCTCTGAATGGTCATCCAACCGTCCCTCTCAAGCTGTACCCTTCACTGGGGAGGACAGGGGGGCTCCACTGGAGTGGCACACGGCACAGTCAGACCATGAGCACAGTTAACCTGCGGTCTTCAGACCGTCTTCATGTCTCTGGCACAGGAGAACAGAAAATGTGCTATTACCCAGAGAAGCTTCTGGAAGAGGCAGGAGAACTCTGCCTTCTTGTTGGACTGATCCACCCAGAGGCAGAATATTTCCTCCTGTGTGCATGCTTTTGCTCGAAGATATCAAAAGCTTTAGAGACATGAAAAGCTGTAGAGATTTTTAAGTTGAAAGGGGAACATGCTCATAATCAAGAGGAAATGAGTCCCTGTGTCCAGTCTAACACCTGTCTGTGTCCACGGTAGCGTCTGCCTGTGCTGTCACAGAGTCCCTGTGTCCACCGTAGTGTCTGCCTGTGCTGTCACAGAGTCCCTGTGTCCTCTGCAGCA
>NW_026596073.1:27970768-28057725 GCF_907164565.1 Psammomys obesus
CCTTGTCCACTGTAGTGTCTGCCTGTGCTGTCACAGAGTCCCTGTGTTCTCTGCAGCATTTGTCTGCACTGTCATGGAGTCCCTGTGTCCATGGTAGTGTCTGCCTGTGCTGTCACAGAGGAATCAAATGGGAGTCTCCCAGCCACCCTACCTTCTTTGGATGTTGTGACTAGATTTTGTTTGTTTGCTCCCTCTTATTCATCTCAGTGTTTCTATCCATGGAACATTGTTAAAAAATATGAGGGAAAGACTTGGGAAGGAATTTGGCGGGGGGGGGGCCCTCAAGGTAAAACCAAGAGTTCTGTCTACTTCCATCTAGTTAGCTTAGATCAATTTTCTAATCTATTCTCTTGGGCCATCTACCTATTGACACATGCTAGGCCTCAATGTGCTGGCTTCTTTTTACTCTTTTAATTAACTTTTTAAATCAATTATGGTTATTTGTATAGATTCCTATTCTGTCTTCTTTTTGCCTTTGCATGGCTTGGGGTTTTGCTTTGTTTTGGCTTTTTGGATTTTTACTTTTGTTGTTGTTGTTGTTTCCACTACCCACTGTTGTGAATTAATGGTATCTTCCCTTCCACCTCTTGAACTAGAGAAACTATTAGCTAATAAGAGGCTAAATGATCCTGAGAGTATAGGGGCGCTGGGATCCCTGAATTATTTAAATTGAAAAATGGCTGGTTTTACAATCAGAAAAACTCAAGTGGACTGTAAGCCCTACTTGACCGTCCCCTTCTCTGGATGATCCCCTAATGACAGCTGGAGTTATCTGCCGTCCACATCACTGCCCACAACAGCTGCTGCTTTCTCCACTAACCTCTCCTGCAGCTCTGGGGAGATGGAGCCCGTTCTGGACCCTGGAGGATGGGAAACTTTAGCGAATGTGAAACTGGCTCTAGTGGCATAAAAGCTCAGTGAAAGGCAAGGGATCCAACAACACGGGCCAGGAGGGAGCCCCCACCCCCAGAATGAAGGCCCAGCAACTCACATATGGAAGGCTAGAGGGAAGCAGATGGAAGGCACAGAGCAAGGGCTGGGAGGGACTCAGCACAGTTGCCTGCTTTGTAAGGTTTGCAAACTCCCCACAAGCATCCCTGGATTTGTTTTTAATTGTGTATGTTCTGTGTGGTGTTTGGGTATGCACACCTGTGGAGGCCAAAGGTTGCCACTGAGCATCCTGGTCTATCACTTTACACCTTACTTTTTGAGACAAGTTTTCTAACTGAGCCTGGACTTCAGTGATAAGGCCAGACTGGCTGGCCAGTGAGCTAGGATTACAGGGGAACACTGGTAAGCCCGGTGTTTATATGGATGTTGGAGATTGGAACTCAGGTCCCTGTGCTTGTCTGGTAAATGCTTTACCCACTGAGCTATCTATATGGTCCCAGATTTTCTCTTGGCAAGTGATTTACACTGAGGCCAGCACCTAGTCATTGTCTGAAATTCATCACTGCCAACAGCATTAAACCATAGATGTTAATAGACAGACACCGGTCACACTATGGCTTGAACTCATCAGTGAGACTTTTTACTTCCCTCACTATGACAACAAGGAATTCATTCATGTATTCACATACATACAGGAATTACACACACACACCCCTACATCTTAAGTGCATTTTCAATTGTACTACAATTGTACTACAATCCAAATAAGATTGTGACTCACTTAGCTCAAAACACTAATAAATCAGAATACTGAAATTAGAAGTGTACCTCAAAAATACAGAGTAAAGTCCAGGTGACGTTAATTTGAAAATACTAGGTTTCCATAAATCTCTTATTCTTCATTTTATATTTAAAATTTAGGAACAAATTCCCACAAATGAAATTCAAAACCGTAGTCTTTTTGTTTTGTTTTGTTGGAAAGTAGCCTGTTTCCTCTTTCACAGCCCTACTTTAAAAACATTTGTCAGGAAACTTCCAACGCTGTCATCGCCATGACAACCACCGCCAACAGCCCTTAGCTGAAGGCTGGCTATAATCTCCCATCTCTATTCTCTTCCTCCAAGCCTTGAATTCAAGCTTCATCTTAGGAATTGGGGAGTGGGGGGCTAGTGTTAAAGTTAAACTACCCAACCAGTAGCCCCATCTTCGCATGCAGCTAACAAGCTCAGGTAGCAAGTGAAGGAGCAGAGTGAAGCCGTGTAACTTCACATAGATGTTGCCATGATGACAGCTTAGGCCACAAGGTCCTTGAGCAGCTGGATAAGCCAGCCTGTCCATCTAGCCATCTAGATTATAAGGGCTTCAGCCCTTATAATCTCATTTTTTTTCCTAAGTTCACATGACATATTTGTATTTGAATTTTGGTGATGGAAGATTGATGAAGTTTTTTAGGACAGTTCCTTTTTTCTATTTTGGGTTCAGACATAGCATAGCATGTGATACCTTGACTCCATTCTCCAGCTTAAGAACATAAGCCCCTTTCTACTCCCACACCAAAGTGCCACAATAGCAGAACATGGGAGGCCCTTTTGAAGGTCCCTTGAGCCCCCCATTAGGTATGTACTGGTGGTATACTACTTACAGGAGAAACTAATTTGAGGCTGGTTCTTACATGACTTCAAGGTTTCTTACTTAAGGATACCTGTGATAGGTAGAAGTCGCCCCAGGCTGATTCAACTCCAACACTGTCTCCCATTGTGACAGCATATTGAGGGTAAATGAGCAAAAGCATCATGATTTCAAGGTTGACCTTGAATTTTCTGTGACTGAACACTGAGAACTTCAGATTATTTCATATTTCTTGCAAGCTCACTGTTAGGACTGACCTCATGAAATTAAATGAGCACACAGAGACAGAGAGACACACATATATACTCACACCTACCTTTGGGACTGAGGAGATGGTTAGGAGAACTTGCCACCCTTGTAGAGTTTTCGTTCCTAGTATCTGCATGCCATCTTACAGCCATCTATAACTCCAGTTTCAGGGATGGGACCAGTGGCCCTCTTCTGTCCTCTAAAGGCACACAGTGTACATACATACATGCAGGCCAAACACTCATACACATAAAATAAAAATAAATCCAAAGCTGGGCATGCTAGTGCATGCCTTTAATCCCAACATTTAGGAGGCAGAGGGAGAAGGATCTCTGTGAGTTCGAGGCCAGCCTGGTCTACATAGTGAGTTCCAGGACAGTCAGGGATACACAATGAGAACCTATCTCAAAACAACAACAACAATAATAATAATTTTAAAAGAAGAAAAAGAAAAAACACACTTAGAAAGAAGGAAGTAGAAACTTAGAAGACACCAGTGAGGGAAGGCATTATTATGATGATGATGATGATGATGATGATGATGATGATGATGATGATAAAAACAAAAGTGCCACAGCCAAGCTTACAGAGGTAATCACAGCAAGCCGAGTTCTGGGAGCTCTCCTGAGGTGTGAGCTGCGCCTCTCAGTGGTCCTCGGGCGCTCCCCTGGGCCTCCTCCATTGAAAGCTGTCTTTCCAGCCTGAGTCTCCAGGGAGCCACAGTGCTGGCAACTGTGAGTTAACAGTGTGAGTTAAAGTGGGTGCCCAAGAGTCATGTCACACCACAGGGTTGTTACCAGATGAACATCATTATTCAATCAGGAGAAGTTTCGTCGTTTTGCTAATTGTGCTGTTGGTGTGTGTTAGTTTCGACTTTACAGTGAAAACACAGCTACTTTTAAAATGTTTACTGTCCAAAATGCAACCATTTTCTCACAGTGGTTTTAAAGTCTGAAATTGAGAGTGTGGCCAAACTCATTATGTCAGGAACACTGAGGATAAAACTCATGTGTATACTCTGAACTCTACTGTCAGCCACGCCACAGAGCCACAGGGGCAAAGAAAGGCAGGGTGGGGGAGGGGGGGCTGAAAAGAAAGGGAGCTCGGGTTATATGGCAAGAGTTATGTCTGCATGCTGTCAGTTTCTCAACCTGACATTCCCAGACAGTCTCCACTCCTCGCTTCTGCGCTGTGGTTCTTGGGTGCTCAATGAGCCGGAGGCAAAAGGAAGCTGTAGCCTCTCCATAGCTTCAGAATTCTTGTTAAAGAGAAAATAAGAAAGAAAGGAAGAAAGGAAGAAAGAAAGAAAGAAAGAAAGAAAGAAAGAAAGAAAGGAAGGAAGGAAGGAAGGAAGGAGAAGAAAGGAAGGAAGGAAGGAAGGAAGGAAGGAAGGAAGGAAGGAAGGAAGGAAGGAAGGGAAGAAGAAAGAAAGAAAGAAAGAAAGAAAGAAAGAAAGAAAGAAAGAAAGAAAGAAAGAAAGAAAGAACAGTTGAGGGAGATGGCTCAATGGGTAAAACACACAAAAGGTGAAGACCTGGACTCAATCCCTATTGTCTACATAAAAAGCTAGTGTGTATCTCTAATCCCAGCACTAGGAAGGCAGAGACAGGAGGATTGCTAGGACTTAAGAGCTCTAGGCTTAGTGAGAAACTGTCTCAAAAAGATAAGGGGGCTGAATGTGGTGGTGCTTGCCTTTAATCCCAGCACTTGGGAGGCAGAAGCCAACAGATCTCTGAGTTTGAGCCAGCCTGTCTACACAGAGAGATCCAGGCCACATAGGGAAACCCTGTCTCAATTATTAATTTAACTCATTAATTAGTTAAATTAAGTGAAGGCCAGCCAGGTGGTTCACTAAAGGTACTCGATGCCAAACTTAAAAAAACCAAATTCAATCCCTGGAATCTCCATGATGGAAAAAGGAAACTGACTCCCACAGGTTGTCCTCTGACCTCCACAGGCACCTGCATACACATCATGCACACACGAGGGCAATAATAACATTTTAAATTAATAACAAGGTGGAAAGCAAGCTAGGAAGACATTTGACATCAAACTCTGGCCGCCACACACATGTACACACACATACAAGCTCACAACGTATTCAGTCCCGTACATCTCAGAATTTACCCAGCAAGGCCACTGCCCACGCCTCTCTCTATCTAGACAGGTAGGCAAATCATAGCAGAAAGCTCCTACGAATATATATATTTATATGAGATCCTTAAACATATTACAGACAATGAGGAAGATAGGAAACTTTTTAAATTACAGAGTGTCCAATGGCAGCTGTTCATCTGAACCTTATTCCAACCATGTAAGAAAGGCTCTGGCTGCACCCCCATTTTACAGATGAGCCACGGTGGAACTGTGGATGAAGAAAGCTGTCTGAAACCTCAGCGCCCCGTGTGGGCCTCGTTCTGGAGTTCTTACCCTAAGACAGATGGAAAATTGACCAGGGGTCACCCTAGCTATTCACGGACAGCTGTCTATGTCAAAAGAATCTTCCATTCTTTAGGTGGAGAATCAAATTAGTATGCTAATTGTGTCCTGTGTCAGTTCGTAAGCGGGCATTATATTCACAGACACAGGGAAGAGCCTTACTATGCCGACACCAGCATGCCATTTGTCCTCTTTTGAGGCATCACCACTCATTCTCATGACCAGTTCGAGACTTTTAGAGTTTCTTTGATTTAGGAAAAAAAAAAAAAAGTTGGAATAAATAAGAGCACCCTGCTCTACCAGCATCTCTAAGCCCAAGCCTCAGTGAAACTTCGAAAGTAGGGTCCCACTCCTTCTTAGAACACTTCTCAAAATGGAAATCAGCCTGAATGAGTAGGATAGAAAAAGAGGCCAAGTGTATCCAAGAAGCCCTGGAATATAGGAGCATAATTGAGATTTGGCTTTGACCCAAAATGGTTACAGCCATCTGTCTCGTTTGCGGCAGACTTCTCAAGAAGAAATTTCTAGCTACCTAAGAGCAGGCTGCGATGGGGCCAACTCTAGGCTAACCCCCCCAAAAGCAGCCAGTCCTGTGTACTCACCGTCATTGCTTGTGTCTATTCCCCGGGCGTTCTTCCAGATCTTTCTTCCACTCCCTTCCTACCTGGCTGCCACTCCTTTTCCCGCTTCTGCCCTTGCTCACAACAGCCTTGTCCCTCGTGCTCTGTCCTGCCTTCAAAGTCCTCCACACCTAAGAGAGACAGGGCAGCTCTTGACAGCTTTTCTATTAAGCTGTGTTTTCCAAAATGCTGTGCATTTAATGGACACAAGATCCTTTAAGCTGGGAAACTGATCGTGGACAGTGGCTCCTAGAGACAGCAATGCCTTCTCCAGGCTTCTGTATAGACCCAGTCCTTTTCTGATCTGCATCCCACATACTCAGCATTTGGCAGCTCAGTGATGAAGGCGGCCCAGACAAGGCAACAAGGCCCAGGGCTGAAGATCTTTGAATGGGAAGAGGCCGGATTTGTTTTGAGCCACCTGGCCTCCGAGGAGGCCAAGAAGGGCGCTGAGAATAGACAGCAGAGCTCCCTCATTTGAATTCTTCCAAAAGCCAGTGTGAGTTTTGAGAGCCTGCTGGCAATGACAAGTCTGATTTTGCTTAGGTCCCTTTCAGTTAGTTGTATTTGAATTTCAACCACCATCAAATTGACATGTAAATCAATCACTTATGAAGCATTTATTTAACACCTACTGTGTACCAGAACACTGTGAGGCAATATGGGTATTCCAATTGGAAATCTGGCTTCTGCCCTCAGGAAGCTGACACACCACTGACAGAAGCAGAGAGAATCTGTTAATTATATAGTTCAATAAAAAGGAAAGGTACCAGGTTCTAAGGAAAGCCTGGAGAGGGGCATGGTCTGATAGAAAAGATTAAGCAAAATGTCTCGGGGTAGGGGCCATTTTAGAGTGACAGCAGAAAGTCAGGCAGCAGCCAGCCAGGCAGGAACCTCACGGAAAAGGAGACCCAACCAAAATGCTTCTCGAACTGTGCGCGGAGCTGGCCCCCCAGGCAGACTGAGCTGCCGAGAAAGGCCGTGGTTCCCTGTTTTGGCGTCTTGAGGTTTCCATGACAAGCTGCCTGTGCCACACTATCTGCGAAAAAACATTGGCACGGAGAGAGACAGCATTTCCTACGCGCTGGCATCCTCGTGAGATGCACGGGCTGTGAGATGATCCCTCCCTGCTCTACTCCGCATGCGCAGCTGGGTGTTTGTGCGTCTGATTTATCCACGTGCGTGCCGGAAAGCAACAGTTTCCAGTCTGGAAATGCCCACCAATGGGACTGCTTTGGCTCTGTCTAGAAACCTTGGGTGAAAAAAAAAAAAAAAAAAAAAAGCGGGGTGGGGGCGTGGAGATTAGAAAAACAAAGTGAGTCGAGGAACTGCAAATGCCCAGAGAAGCCTTCTCAGCGGGTCTTCAGGGGTAGCCACCTGCCTCTATACTACCCATCCCTTTTGTAGTCAGGAAACAGCCTTCCTGACTCCACCTGTATTCGTATTAACTTCCTTGTCCCCCTCCTCAGCTAATTAAATTCTGGCTCCGAAAACCTCGGCTCTGGCATCCCCTTGCCCCATGAACCCACCTCCACTGTGCTCTCCTGGCTTCGGTTTGTCACCACTAAATCTTCTCCCAGCTGTTCTAATAATAATTGATTTACTTATCTGACTCATCTACTTCTTGAGGGAGGACTCTCTTCTTAAGGGCAAGACTCATGTTTTAATCATCGCCGAATCCCCTGGTCCCCAGCAGAGCGCTTACAAAGGAACCCATTGAATGAATTAGTGTTCAGACACGATGGCAACTTCTCTGCTTCTGGAAAACACAAAGCTTCTCATTCTGTGTGCCCAGGAAACAAGGCTGGGCTTGTATGGAGGAAGCTTCTGACCCAAGCTAGGCACATTCTTCTCCGCTTATGGATAAGCCTGTGCCGTGGTTTAGCTGGGCTGCTGTTCTTCAGGCTTCCTTTGAAAAAACCCCTTCAAAACTAAATAGTCCGGTCGCCGAGTTCCCCGTTGACCACACCTGCTCCGGAATGGAACGGTTGAAACGTGATCTCCTCAGTGCAGCTTTTGTGTTAGAAATTACGTAATTGCCGAGCTAGACGCGAGGAAGGAGTAAACTGGGGCTGGCAGATCTGGCCATCAGTAAATACTTAAAACTTACCTGGTTTTAAAAGGAGGTGCCGGGGCCCCCAAGCCTGCTGACCTAAGTTTGATACCCTGGATCCAGAGAGAACTGGCTCCCACAAGTTTTCCTCTGTCCTTTCTAGGCGCAGCCTGACACACAAGCACTTGTGCGAGTGGGCGTGCTCTGGCCCACACAAGATTAAGCCCTATCAGGACCAGGACATCTCTTTTTTCCAACCAGGCAACACCTAAAACCTATATGGGAAAGTTAGTTAAAGCCAGAAGTGTGTTCAAGAGCAAGCAACAGCGGGGCTTGGTGGTGAACACCTTTACTCTCGGCATTTGGGAGGCAGAGGCAGCTGCATTTCTAGGAGTTCACAGCTAGCTGAGCCTACACAGCAAATTCTAGGTCATTCGGGGCTACACAGGGAGAGAGGATCTCAGAGAGAAGTGGGGGTGGGGGCAGGGAGACAGGGAAGAGAGAACACTGACTGAAATAAAAAGAAGACGCTGAGGATTTAGAAAAGATGCATTAGCAATTCCAAAGAACCCCAAGCTTTTGCCTTCAGCTCCCTCACCCGAGCTAGCCTCTCATCTCCCCAGGCTCCCACAGCCTGCATCCCGGCTGTCCACTCACACTTCCTTCGGCTGTATTCTTAATTCCCTTTCCAGTGTCCCCACTACACACTTCCAGGTCCCTTTCCAGTGTCCCCACTACACACTTCCAGGTTCCCCCCCCCCCAGTGTCCCTCACACCTCCCCAGCTGTCTTCTCTCACTTTCCGTCTCTTTCTCTTTTTCATTATCTTTTCTCTCTCCTCCTCTCCTCCCAAGCGTCCTCTACACGATGGCCCCAGCTTTACCCTCACAGACCTCCAACTGCCCCTCATGTTTTCCCCAGTCTCCCTCTTACTTCCCCCAAGCTTTGCTCTCTCAACCCTTGAGCATTTTTTACAAACAGCCCCCAGCTTTCTCCTTCACATGTATGCACAGTCACCATTTTCACACACACACACACACACACACACCAATGGTGGTCATGTATACTTGCTGTTTCTTGAAATAATGGATTTTTAAGAAGGACTCGGACTCAGTGGTAAAACAAGAGAAGGTTTCCTTCAGGAGCACTCTCTCCTCTTCTCCCTCCCTGCCATGGTCCCTGAGCCCCAGTGCCAGCAGGGCTTGCCTCTTTGCTTTGACTCTCAACACCTTGTCTCGCTCAGTCAGCTCTACCCTGCTTTCGGGAGTAAGAACTTTGAAATGGGCCTTCTTCAGGTAGGATGGAGGAGTGTGTGCCTGTAAACATGGCGTCCTGGAGACTGAGGCAGGGGGATGGTGGTTTGGAGGTCAGGCTGGACTATACAGTGAGACCTTGTCACCAACAGAAGAGAAGAAAAACAAACATTTGGAGGCACTATTGTGCACGCCAGTAATCCTGGTACTCGAGAGGCAGGAGGATCAGGAATTCACAATCATCCTCATCTATGATGTGAGTTCAAGACTAGCCTGAGCAAAAAGAGCTGCAGCAGCTGCTGCTGTTGCTGTTAAGAGAGAGAAACAGGGTGCTGTCCCTGTGTCTGGCCTATTTTAGTGCCCCCCCAATCCACTCCTACCACCACTTAATTTTAAGTACTTGGTAAAAGGAATTCAGAAAATGTTTTGTGAATGGAAAAAGGAAAAAAAAGTTTTCCTTTTGAGTAATAAAAGCTTATTGTCTTTTCTTTTTGCTTTTGTTGTGTTTCTTCGGTTGCATTGCTGTACTTTGTTTTATGACAGGGTCTCACATAGCTCAGGCTTTCCTCAAATTTCTGGTGTAGCCATGGCTGGCCCTGAACTTCCACTCTTCCCCCTGACCTGACCTCCAGAGCACTAGGGTGACAGGTGTAGCTATGGAATCTAACCTTTGTCTGCTTTATTCTGCATATCTCCCCCATCCTTCCCTCTGTGTTAGAGAGCCTGTCTTCCCCACACCCTTGCAAAGGGCACTCTTCCCAAGCAGTAGCTTGGAGTCGCTTTTGGCAGCCCCATGCTCATTCTCTCCTCATTGACACAGTGACATTTCACGGTAAGTGGGTCCTGTTCAGACCTCTCTAAGCTCTGCTCACTTCACTAGCTCCCAATCGCCAGCCTCTGGGGAGGCCCTGCGCCTGCTTGCTGCTATTCTACCCTTGTCTGGCTGGTTAGCCTCAAGCACACTCAGGGAATATGAGACCTGGGGCATACCCACTTCTTGTCCGTTTTCTCTCCCAGAAAACCCAGTTTGCCTTTAGAAATGAGAGCTGGAAAGGCAACAGTGAGATCAGCTTCAGTCAGTAGCTTCCAAATGTCTTTCGTCTTCTGTTTATTTTTATTTTTTTCCTATGACTGTGGCTCTCAACCTTCCTAATGCTGTGACCTTTTAATATAGTTCTTCATGTTGTGTTGACCCTGCACACACACCATAAAATTGTTTTGTTGCTACTTCATAATTGTAATTTTGCTACCATCATGATCCGTAATGTAAATACCTGTGTTTTCTGGTGTTCTTAGATGACCCCCTGTAAAAGGGGTCATTTGTCCTTAGGGGAATCGTGACCCGAAGGTTGAGAACATCTTGTCTATACGTCAGCTCCCTCCTTGCAGACTGCAAAGGTGATGCTGACGGTTTCCAGCCAGATACTGATATGTGGTCCTCACTACATCCTCCCTCAGAACCAAAAGTGATCTGCGAGAAAACTGAGCGACTGAGTATCTGCCATCCCTAAAGCATGATGGACACATTTTGTTTTGCAGAGGGAACTCACATGGGACTGGCTGTGAGCCTGGAGGCCAGGGGTTCCCTCAGCACCCCAGCCCTTAGCAGGCGCTCCACAGCACCTGCTGCTTGGCTCATCAGCCTTCGTAGCTCCCTATTATTCCCCAAAAGACAGCATTTTCAAGACTTTTCTGATCTACAATGAAACATGCGTTTTCTTAAAGCGGTGGAAATAGAATAATTCATATTGCGAGGTTATTTGCCCCCAGCCAGGCCCTCATCTTGCTCTCCGGGGCTCTCATAATCACCTATTTCAGAAGCCATTAGCCTCTGTGTGTTCTAAAGGACTCTCCACCGAGACCCTGTGCGCCTTTGTGTTCTTAGGGGAGGAATGGTGCGCGCTGAAGTAACAGACCTCTGTTGACCAAGTAAGGACGTCTTTGATGCACAAATAGTACATTAAATGCTTTTATTTGATAGTGTTGAAATTAAACAGCGTGTGGAATTCCTGCCCAGGTATAGAACATGTAAAAACCTTTTGAGAATATGCCTGCTCATTCAAACGTTTAACATTTATGAAACACAGCCATGTAAGAAAAATACACATTGAAATAATGTAATAATCAAGGCTTGACCACTTGCAGGGGGCCAGTGGGAGCCAAGTTTAACTTATTGATTTTAGAACTACAGCTAGAGAGAGAGAGAGGGGTGAAATATTGCCTTTACTGTTTTCAGATAATAATGACTGTTGTTGCAAATTATAAAATTTAATTAGCTATATAAATGCCAGAGGAACAAACGGTATGCCATTGTCTTGATATCTTTCCAGAAATTAGTCTTTTAAAATAAATTTGCCATATTAATCATCTAAAAATATTTTTGATCACTGAATTAATGGTTTTAGGCCTGTTTTCAGGTGCTCATTGCTATAGGTGATTGCTTCTTAATTACTACATGGGCTCTCTATTCACTCATATTAATTCATGTTTGCTGGCACAGTCCCAAAGGCAGCCTGCCCTGGATCTTCTAATTACTTCTATAATTGAATTTGCCCACTTTTTCTAACCTATTTTTTAAACTGACTGTGTTTGTTCCAGGTTTATTGTGTCTTTTTTGTGTCAGTTCCCCGCAAGCCGAGTGTACATTGATTCTTTCCTCGTTTCTCATTAATTTTCAAGAGCTTGGCCGCATGTCTGTTTTTTCAGTCTGTCAGACCTATTGCAAAATGGAAAAAAAAAAAAAAAAGAAAGAAAGGAAAAAGAAAAAAAGGACTTTTATTATTAAAGGTTAGGTAAAATAGACTGAAGTTAATTAATTCATTAGTAACTCTGAGCCAATTACTGAAGGCTCCTCTTATTTATATACTTGTTAACAAGACGGAAACGAGAAAGGCCAATTACAGGCACATGTCCTTCAGAATTTCAGCCACCTTGGCGCTTACACTCTCGGCGACACCTCCAAAAGCTCCACGTATGGATCAGATGTGTGAGGTCACTTAAAATAATGTTGGGACAGGGGCATCTCTCAAGCCTGTCCTGTTTAACACCGGTGAAGGATTTCCCCCAGCTGTTCATCCTGATATGTCTAACACTTACTCCTTTTAAAATTTTCCCAAAGAGTCTTGCTCAGCCTCAGAAAATTGGAGAAATAAAAATAAATTTATTATTTACAGAAAATGTTTTTTAAATTTATATTTTGTTTCTTCGCAAGTATACTTTAATTCTTGAATTGGGGTAACTAATTAGCAGAGTCAGACATTAGAGCCCTTCTAAATATGTTCTATTTGATTTTCAAGGCATAACGCCAAAGCTGTGTAATATATGGAAAGGCAGCTTTTTCTAGATTTTTCTTAAATGATCAACAAAGTGAAAGTTTCGCTACTCACAGGGGAATCCATCACTGCGTAATCCACGCGGTGCTGCGTGCCTGCTCTGCCGTGCCTAGGCACTTCACTAATATCTCTCTAGGGCCTGCTCTACCCTGCCTAGGCACTTTGCTAAGGTCTCCAGTGTCATGAGGCAAGGGAAAAGGATTGATCCGTTTCCCGCCCATCTATATTCTCTTCTCACATTTATGCCAGCACGAAGAGAAAAAAATCAACAAAAAGTCAATTGACACTAATGTTTCAATAAATGTACTGGTTGTTGGAATGAAAACCAGTGGGAATCATGGGAATTTTTTTTCCTCTTTTTTTTTTTGCTTTATATAAACAAAGCTTATCATGGTTAAATGACACTGGGGGAAAAAAAAAACATGGTACCTGCAGTTTCCTTTTTTAAATCTGTCCTAAGAATGTTAAAATGTGATCAGTTGTTTTTGCATCATAACAATTATAATCAAAGTGTCAGAAGAAAACAAGCTCACCCATGGTTTAATCCAGGTCCTTGATTCTTTAAAAGACAAAGTTGAAAAATCTATAGACTCCTTAACCTGGGAGCTTTTTCTCAGTACCTTCTGTGTTCTTAGAACCTTTCTTGTATTCCTCCCTCTCCTGTTTACAGCTATTCTAGTTTGCTTTTCACTTTCTCCCCAGCTTAAATAATTTGTGACCTTTTCTCTGCTGAATGAGTGACTAATGCAGGAGAGTCACTGTGGTTTATGTACTTTGTGGTCCCAGAACTTCAGCACAATGCCTGGCAGACACGTCCTCAGTAAATATATGTCGTCCCTAATCCCCTCAGCGTTTAATGCTCCCCTTCCCGCCCCCATTTCTTCTACCCCCCCCCCCAAATACACACACACACACACATCTCAGGCCTGGGTTGATTAAAGAAACTCTTGCTTTAAAACCTATTGATGTATTTTAATTTTCTTCAGCAAATGCCCTAAACTGGTAACAAACTTCCCATTATTTCTTCATTATGAAGCTGTCCCTGTCCCTCCTCTAAGAGTAAAAATCTATACTAATTTTTTTTCATCAAATCAACTGTTTTTCGTTTTTTTAATTATTATATGAGTTTTAAACTCTGTGTGTGTGTGTGTGTGTGTGTGTGTGTGTGTGTGTGTGTGTTTACTGATCTCAGAGGTATTGCTTTAGGGCAGAACCATGCAGGCCCTGGTCACTGTGCCTACTTCAGAAACACCATGTAAACCAGAAGTTTCCTGACCCCAGTACTTGGCATGATGGGGTTTTGCATTAGTTCTTCTTCCTAGCTTTCAACAAGCCAACAGTCCTATTAATATGTGAATGTTGGTGGGGCCTTCTTTATATACTTCCTTTCTCTCTCTTGCCTCCCTTTTCTATTCTCCCTTCCCCTTCCTCTTTCTTCCTCCTTCCCCGTCCTCCTCTTCTTCTGCCTTCTTCCATACTCTCTTCCCACTCCTGAAATAAGGTAGTTTTGTATACAAGATCTTTTCACAGCTGTTATTACAGCTAAAACTCACTGTTAAATGATGGGCCCAGGACCACACAATACTTGCCTTTCTGTGAGACTAATAGGTCGTTGGTCTCCTTTTCTGAATGAAGTCTCGTCCCCATCCCCCACTTGACGAGAGTAGATGGGCTAATGTCCCAGTGGTTTCTCAGGTGGCTTCTGTATCGATCATTAAAATGAAGAAGACGTGTGTGCTTGAGCAAGGTACCGCTGTTCAGACATCACTGTGCACACAGGGTTCCCTCACCCTTGGGAGGAGGGGTGCAGGTCTTCTGAAACTGCTGCCAAGCAGGCCATACCTGAAAAATATAAGTCTACTACACAGAACTGAAGTCCTACCATTCAAAGCCCTCACCCTTCAGTTTGTTCCCGGAACCTTGGGCAAACCCTTAGCACGCTGAGTCTTAGCCGAGGATAGTGATGCCTGTGGTGGAATCTCGGCGGAAGCCAGCTGGCCTATGGGAAACTGACTGGATACTCCGTGCCACTTCCTCATGAGTCTCGCCAAGCCTCCTCTCCCCGGAACTTTCCAGTGAGCCACAAGATGGAGATTCACATACAGACTTCTGCCTCTGACCTGAAGCCTTCAATGTGGCAGCCATCATCATTCCTCCTATCCGCCCTTCTATTCTTACTTCATGCCTGTAGCCTGCAGTCTAGGCTTGCTGACTTGATCCCTTGATCCCCACTGTCCCCTCAACCTTCTGTCATGTCTACAGAAATGCTACCACTCTGCCACCCAGGCCCAGAGGGAGCATGTTTCCTGCTACCTATCTCTTCTCACTTCAGAAAACTCGCAGGTGTCTGGGTAGAAGCCACATGGTTTCTTTTTTAATATAACTGAGGTTTTGTGTAACTGCCTCAGCTCCAGTCAGGGTCTCTGTTGTATGCACATGAAGTCTGGGTGGCATTCAGGTAGCAGCAGGAAGGAACCCCAAGACACCCCCAAGCCTGAGTGGGTCCCTCAGCTCTGGTGCTGGTCTGTGCTGTTATATGCCCATCCGAGCAGTTTCACCTGTGATACACACAGCTGCCAGGAAGGAATTTCATATTTAAAAAAAAAAAAAAAACTTAAAAACCTTCCATGGTACCCAACACATAAGAAGGGTTCAGACCAGAGGAACTGAGTGGATCTGAAATGGCTATTTAATCCCATCGCAACACAGACTTTCATTCTAGCTGTGTGAACAGCCAGACTGAAGCCCAGACCTTCAATCTGTGTGCACTTGAACATTTTTCTTGCTCACGGCATGTCTGTCACTGTTGAGCCTTATCGCAGTCTCCCTGTTCACCCATCTTGAAATTAAAGTCCATTTGTTCACCTGGCTGAAATTAATATACAGTGATAATAAGGAAGTAATAATGCCATATTAAAAAATAAAAGCATTGGTTTCAGGGCTGGAGAGATGGTCAGGGTTAAGAAGAGCACTTGCTGTTCCTTGTGGGTACATGGCAACTCACCACCATCTGTACCTATAGTTCTAGGGAATCCGACACCCTCTTCTGGCCTCTGTGGGTCAGATGCACAGATGACGCATGTACACACAGGCAGGCAACCCACTTGTACATACAAAATAAGAACAAAATATTTTTTAAAGCACTGGTTTGTAATTAAGCCTGGCTTTGACTCTAGTTCTTTAGTTCATTCTCTCCCGACAATGATAATTCAGTAGTTATATCTGGGTGGGTTGTTTTATTTTATTTCGTTTTGACTTCTTTGGATTTGGAAAAGGATTTGAGGCAAAACTTCAGTCTATAGCCCAGGCTATCCCAGGCTATCGGAAGGCTAACCTGTAGTCTGTAGTTGATCCTCCTGCCTCCATCTTTTGGGGGCTGGCATTATAGGAGTAAAGTTAGCTGAAACTTTTTTACTAGAGAAAAGTAAATACAAAACATTATCAAAATGATGGTCTAGTGTTCCTTCAGCTCTGCACATTAACGTCACAACATTATCATGGTGTGGCGAATGGCTTTACATGCCCTAAATATCCCCCCTTACAAGGCAAAGCTACACATTTAGGCTTTACACTTCTATTTAATCTAAATGTGTGTTTGATGCCTATTTAATTACTTAATTATTTTTCTATATAAAAATTTTGATGAAGGAATTTTTTTTTATTTTAACCACTAGGAAGATACCCCTAAAGAAAGGGGTGTGTGTGTGTGTGTGTGTGTGTGTGTGTGTGTGTGCGCGCGCGCTTGTTGTGGAACTGTGCTTCTGTATTCAGTGTGTATTCGTGTGCAGGCAGGTAAGTGCAGAGGGCAGCTGAAAGCCTCAGGTATCACTCCTCAGCCCTGCCTGCCTTGGCTGTTGACACGGTGTCTTCCTGGCCTGAAGCTCGCCCTTGCTGGCGGTTGGTTTGCGTTGCAAGCGTCAACGTCTCAGTCTGACCCCCAGGATCTATGTAAAGTGGCTTGGTGTGGTGGTGTTCACCTGAAACCCAGCACCGGGAGATAGATTCCTAGAGCTAAGTGTTCGGCCAACCCCATACATGGGAAGTTCCAGGCCAGAAAAAGCCTATTAAGTAATCATAATAAATAAAGTAGACAACACACACACACACACACACACACACACACATATAAAAATGAAAATAGAAAACAGGGCAAACCCTGTTTTAATAAGGGTGTGTATGGAAAGAAAATTAACTGCTGGTATTGGGCCCATTCTTCTAGCTAGCCAGTGACATTTGTGCTGAGTCTCTAGAGAGCCTCGCAAACAATGGCTCCCAGAGCTTAGAACAGGAAGGAGGTGGGTTCTGCGCAGGAGGAGTGCGACGCAGAGATGCCGCCGCCGCAGCCGCCACCGGTGCAAACGGAAAAGCCCTGGGACTCGGACTCAAGTACGTATGTATGCACCTTATGTTTCTCTGAATTGCGGGTCTTAATTGCTAGAAATATTTTTATGAAATCAGTCTGCGCTTCCTTAAGCCTTGTGGGGTCTGGCGCGCTCACTCTGAAATCTCACTTGTGCTACAGCTTTGAAACATCTTGAGCGATTCAAACTAGAAGAAACTGTCCGTTGTTTGCAAATGAAGTAGCCAGCCAAGTAATGTCTTGGAAACAAAGGTCTTACTTTATGTGAGCGGAAAATGTTGCTTTTCATTATAAGCTGAAATAAGAACTGACTTGGGGACAAAGAGGGAACAGACGCTGGAAGGCACACTGGGGAAGTGGCCCCACAGCCCACAGCCCACAGCCCACAGCGGAGCAGTGGCTTCTGGCACCTCGGCCGGTAGAAACCATCTCACAGGGTGATCAGATCAAGAAGAAGCTCTTGGGGATTTGGCTTCCCAGCCTCCAGAAGCAGACATTTCGTTTCACATTATGCAGTATGAATGTTTACTAAGTCATTCTATGTCACATGGCGAACACTGAGGCCTTCAGCTAAAATTCTCTCTATGTGAGTTTTGCATCGACGCTATGTAACTGAGGGATCTTTGACGACCTACCTTGTCTGCAGTATCACTGTTAAGCCGGGTTACATCTGTTAAAATGCATTTTTTTTTTTTCACATTTTGGTGTATCTGATAGCAAAACATTAACTCTTAAAACAACTAAGATGTCTTCGTTCAATTAAAATCATCATTTGGTCTCTAACAAATATATAAATTATGAAATTATTAACTCCTAGTGTGTGAAATGAATTATTAAAAAGCGTTAACACAGGCATCATGAGATTAGGGAGATGACTCAGTGGGCCAGGTATGTGCTGTATAAGCATGAGGACCTGTGTGGGTCCCCAGCACCCATAGTTTCAAAAACAAGACTTGGTACTCGGCATCTGTACATCCAATGGGGGCTGGCAGTAAAAGGAATGTCCCTGGGACCTGCTGACCAGTCATTCTAGCTGATAAGCCCCAGCTTTATTGAGAGACCCTGCCCGAAAAAACTAAGATGAGGCACAATAGAAAAGGATATTTGATGCCTCTCTGCCACACATGGGTGCACAGGGGCACCCAACAAACAAACAAGCAAACCAGGGACTTATTTTAACGTGTGACTTATGATCATGATTTTAGACCTTACCCCTAAGCCTGGTCTGTGACAGGCTGCCAGTAGGACATACCCACCAAGGCTGTGCAGCATTAGTTTTGAAATCTCTGGCATTTCCTTTCTCTGTTAGCCATAATTTATGTTTTCTAGCAAGCTAGGCGCTAATTCCTTTGCAAAATTTCTTGCATTGGCACAGCCTGCCTGCTGAGTTGCTCATCAATTTCCTTAATTTGTCTCTTGACGTGATCCTGACCCTGAGGGCAAGCCATGCCACATGGTCAAAATAAAGGTTCTGTGGCATTCCACATGGCTCTGCTCTCTGAGTGTATGCTGACAAAAAGAAGCAGAAGCAGGAAATTTGCTTCCAAGGGGCCTGGCCTGTTGTAGGCACCATGCAAGTATTATTAGTGGCAGGCCTAGAGTGGTCAAAGGGCCTGGCTGGGGAGCCACACAAGCTGCATTCAAACCTTGCCTTTCTGTCTCACCCCTGTGTAACCCCAAACAAGTGCTTGATGTCTCCATCACCTCCGTTTGTGTGTAAAAGGTACCGTATGGGTTTGTCATTTGTGGTGGTTTGAATGAGAATGGCCTCCACAGGCTTGTGATATGTTTGTATATTTGCTTCCCAGTTGGTGAATTGTCTGGAAAGGATTAGGAGGTGTGGCCTTGTTGTAGGAGGTGTGGCCTAGAGTTGCCTCAAGTTTGTGGATCAGTTGTAAGTCCTCAGCTGCTGCTTCAGAACTATGACTGCCTGCTTACTCTCCCTACCGTGACAATCATAAACTAACTGAAACTGTAAGCAAGCCCCCAATTAAATGCTTTTGTCCGTAAGTTGCCTTGGTCATGCTGTCTCTCATACCAGTAGTACAGCTACTAAGACACCATCATTAAATCAATCCCTCTTTTGTTTAACTTCCAAGTTAAACGAAAGTTTCTGCTGCTAGGGAACTCCCTTCTGATAAAGGGAATGTTGCACTAACTAAACTTTTCAGTCGGATAATTATTATAATCTTAACTCTGAGTCTTGTGGCACTTGCAAAGAGTTCCTCTGAAATGCTTATAACTGGCCATGTGCCTAGTTAACAAGGCTGGCCCATGCAGCCACAGTTGTGAGCCTAAGAACAGAATGATGGGCTGGTCTGAGATTGCTCCTGGCCACTGCTGCAGTGTCTGCGTCAGACCACTTTATCATGACTTAAAAGTCCAAGTAACATAGGCATCTGTCTCAAAGTCATGACAACTAGTAGGAATGTTTTGTTGTTGTTGTTATTTAAACTTGGATATTATTATGTCAACCAGGCTGGCCACCAACTCACAGATATCCACCTGCCTCGGTCTCCTGAGTACTGAGGTTAAAGAGACATACCAACCCACCCAGCTGACTGGCATGGATTTCAGAAGGGCCTTCGGGTAACATCTAGAAGTCAGGATCTGTGTCATTCTAGTGCCTTTAAGCCTGTTCTGGACTAACCATGGCCATCAAGCTTACATTTCTGAGCACTGAGCTGGGATGAGGATTTTGACTTACTGGTCATGCAGTCCACACACCAAGCCAGCCCCAAGTGAAGTCCAGCCCAGGTAGATTCACCTGAAGGATCGAAATCGGGATTATCTCTTCAGTTTTATATTTTCTTTTCTCTTTTTGTCTTTTTAATTCAACCCTTCTCCCAATATCAAAAGTAAGAGACCGTAACAGAATGTGTTAAAAAAAACCAATGTCCAACATTTTGGCTCTAGGACCCAATTCTATCGCCCATACGATCCCAAAAGTTCAATAGGATTTTTCCATGAAGGCTGGGTGGCCTTCCTTTAGTCTGTTGCTCTGCCACCTGTGGCATATCTTCTAAGGTCACCTTCGGTAGGAAAAGTGAGAACTGAAGAGCCACAAGTCCTGGAAAGGGTCTGTGGCATGTCCTGCCCACTCCAATGACTAACACACAACCCCAAAGGCCCCTCCAGTTTGAAGGTAACTAGGAAGCGGCGTCTTTGCAAGAACCCAAGAAGAAGAAAATATCACAGTGTGGCAAGAGCTGTGAAGCCTCTAACTTCTCTGAGGCACTGAGCTACCTATAATGACTTTATAAAATGGTTATACATTCTAATAATCAAGCATTTCTCCCTGGGGGCTGCAGAGATGATTCTGAGGTTAAAGGTTTCTCCCTGAAACACACACACACTCACCCACACACACAAGTGAATTCCCAGTCATTACCCCTGACTGATGCTCTCTACCTTCTGCTGGCTCTCCCGGCATTTCTAGTGCAGGAGAGACTCTTGGCACTGAAGTGAGACTTCAGCATCATACAATAGGGGCTGGGCAAGGAGGAGCAACCAGGATGGGACTAGGGACTCTGGTCCTCAAGGAGTCTTGATAGAAAATATTTCAAGGTCATGCATCAAAGAGGAAAGAATGGGGCTAAGAGATTGTTGGGAAGGTACTGTTTTTGGCAAGCTTGAGGGCCTAAATTTGATACTCAGAACCATGTTTAAAAAATAAAAATAAAAAGCTTGGTAAAAGTGTTTGTCCTGGGCCTGACTGCCTGAGTTAAACCTCCCAAATTTACATGGGCAGGAGAAAGGAGGAGAAAACTGACTCCAAGTTTTCCTCTGGCATCCAATCCACACACATGTTGTAGTGCACAAATCATTTTTAAAGGATGGTTGTGGTGGCACAACTTAGTGTTTGGGAGTCTGAACAGGCTCTCAGTGTGGGACTCACTTGCCGGCCATCCTAGCTTACCTGGTAAGCTCCAGACTAGTGAGAAACCCTGCCTCAAAAACATACAGCAAGGGATCCTGAGGACCAACACCCAAGGTTGTCTCTAGTCTCCACCTATACACGGGTGCACACATGTACCTCACATGCATGCATGAACACTCACACACACCCAGGGGTGGGGGGAAACTCACATACACACACAAGAGGGAACAGTCACCAACTGAAAGCTTGTCTTCAAAGAGCCTCCCAAGTCTCAGCAGAGCAGCTCCCAGTTAGGGGAACAGCCAGCATCCCCACCCTCAAGACTCTGAGGAACATAAGCAGTGAGCTAGGACTTCCTCTCACTGGTCCCTAGGCTTAATCCTGGACCCCAGTTTCCTGCCAGGTTAAAATAACTCTTATGAGCTCTTGGCCAAGAAGCAACAGAACCGGTGTTAGGCCTTCAGCCTCTAGGTGCCATGTCATTTTGTGCTGGCTTCTCCTATTCAAGGTTGGCTGAGTAACAGTAGGTCTCGGGGAGCAGGCAGAAAGTTCTTCCTCTTCAGAGGAAGGAAAAGCAGACCTTTACTGCTTCAAGCAATGCCCCTTCTCCTACTTCCTATGTGACCAAAAGCTCACCTCAAGGTCAAATGGTACAATGCACTTTCCTTGACTCTCTCCCAAATACGCACAAACACCCTTGCCTCTCTATATTGGCCATTCACTGCATTGACAGAAGACGTGTATGTGAGTGTGGTGTGTGTGTGTGTGTGTGTGTGTGTGTGTGTGTGGTATCCACCTAAACATGTGTGAGATCTCCTCATTTGGGACATGGAAGATGGGATGGTTTTACTGAGGTTAACCATGACCTGTGTGGAGAAAGCTGATCCGACTACAGGCCCTGCCTCCACTCTGTCCAAATGAAGTCCCCAACCTCTTTAGCCTCGAAAGTGTGGGAACTGGGCCCATGCAACCATCCCACAAAATGAGCTGAGTGCCATTCCACGAAGTGCCCTCAGGGCATCCAAATGCATCCAGACAAATCAAGGTATTTGGGGCTCAGCATTTTACAGGGCCGGTGTTAAAACAGTAGCCGAACGGACATGCATATGCGTTCAGATCTCCAATCTGTCAGAATGCATTCCCTTGGAGCAGTGAGCAGCTGACTCTCCAGTTTCAGCCCAGCCTCTGCCTCTCTTACCCGTGCTCACTGGGATTCAACCTGATAAATGGTGCAGCACAAAAGACAGTGGAGTGGCTCAGCAGGCCTCTCTGACTCCAGCATATTCTTTAACATGAATTTGCCCAATCTACGCAAGAATGAAAGACAAGAAGGTGGAGAAGTCTGGGGTACTCTAGAGCCAGACCTGAGCCTGTACAGGCTGACCTGGGGTGAGTTATTCCGATGCGCCTCAGGACCCAAAGGGGGAGGTTAAAGATGCTATCTTGGAAAAGTTTTCAAAGTTTAAGCAATGTGATTTTTTGCAACACACTCAGAAAAGTGTTTGGCACCTAGCGAGAGTTCTGTTCTCCAGGAAGGATGTCAAGGATGAGGGAAAGAGAGCAGAGAGAAGAAGGAGCCAAAGCTGCAGTAGTAAAATGGATAGCAGGCACAGAGTGGCGTCATTTCTCTCTCTAGTCCACATGCCAACCCCTGACCAGTGTCCAAAGAGGGCCTGTGTTTAATCTCCCTGAAGAGTGTTGTCCACTCGGTATGTCGTGCAACTGGAGATTCTCCCTTCCCCTCTTCCTCCTTCTCCCACCCTATTCTCCACCCTACCCTACGTGTGTGTGGGGGGGGGGGGGGGCGACCAAAAGGTAAACTCAGGTGTTGTTCCTCAGGTGTGGTCTGCCTTGTTTTTAAGACATTGTCTCACTAACCTGGCACTCACCACCAACTAAGCTAGGCATGCCGACCAGCAAGCCCCAGGGATCCTCCTGTCTCTGCCTCCCCAGCGCTGGGGTTACAAGTCCTTGTCAGGTGGGTTCTGGGGATCAAACCTGGGTCCTTGTGCTTGCAAATCTCCCCAGTCAGGTCCTGCACATCTGGCAGGCTGTCAGGCAGTGCTGACACTGGAGGCTTAAGACATCACATTGAGAAGCAAAGGTTTTGAGCTCCCCTTGTCCCCGAATGCCACCATGGCTCTTCCTTGAGGGTGAGAAGAACTCCATAGGGGTCTCTCCATTTACCTAACCCCTTCCATCATGCTTGTCACACATCAAAAAATATTTAAACTCTCCCTAGGGGAAGCTGGAGGTGGGCCTTGAGGGTAGATATGATCATACTACATCGTGTACGTGTATGAATTTCTCGAAGGATAATATTTTAATTTATAAGAAAAACATTTAGAAGTAATTAGTGCTTTAGAGGGAACAGCACAGATCGTTTTGAATTACATGAAATGCTTTTAATTCTCAAGCACTGAGGCTTTTCTCCTTAGAACAAGAATTAACTCTTCCTTTCTCATCATTAGTTATAAAATAAAGGACTGAGATGTTTCTGAGTGGGGTAAAATAGCCCCATCTACTTCCTAAACTGAAGGAGTGAAGGCAAGCAGTCTCCCGCCTGACTTACGAATTCCCGTGCAGCCACGCCTTTAATTCCAACTTCATACACAATCAAAGGACACAGGACCAAGACACTCTGTTGATACAGAAGTCATTGAAGTTTTTGTTTGTTTAAGAAATTTGACTGTTAAAAAGCTTCTAGCTAAAACAGGTGTTTTCTTTCAGGTCAGAGCTGGGCCCCCACAGACACCTAAATTGGATATTGTACAGATTTGAAAACTGTAAATTTGGCAAAAAAAAAAAAAAAAAAAAAAAAAGAAAAAAGAAAAAAAGACATGATTTACCTTTCCATTTCACAGCTCACAGCTTCAGATTAAATTAATTTTTAAGCTTCTGGTCCAGCCCATGCGTGCTCTTTGGTTGGTGGTTCAGTCTCTGTGAGATCCCCCAGGGGCCCAGTTTAGTTTACTCTGTAGGTCTTTTTGTGGTGTCCTTGACCCCTTAATTCTTACTTTTAATTCTACCAACAAGTTCACAAGCCAGAGCCTTGCGCTAGGACTCATCCAGCTTTCCAAGCGCCAAATAGGGCACAGCGCAGGCGCAGCTGGTTGGGAGGCGCTAAGCACCATTTGCTGGGAAGACAGCTGCTGCAGGAACCACACTGCAGCCAGAGTCTGAAACCACAGGGCAGTTTCCATGCCTCTCTGCCAGCTTCTGCTCAACCCCATCCTGGCCATCTTCGGCCTTCGTGATCGGTGTCACCCCCACTCTGTCTTCACACAAGCTCCACCTACTAACGCAGATCCGCATCCAAATCTGCAGGAGGAGGAGGAGGACTGAGGAGTCTCCTCAGTGTCTGAGGAGGCGCGTCCCAGTGACTCAAAAAGCCTCCATGCTAGTGTGTGACTGTGGTCTCCTCTTAGAGGGAATGCGTGTTCCACAGCCCTGCCTGTTACTAAAAGTCCCGTTCTGGGATAAATAAGGGGTTAAGACATGAATGTATAAATTGGGGACGGCGAGGGCACAGTTCATGCCACATGATACTGTCTTAACCGCTGAACTGTGTGACCTCGAAGCGCAAACGCAGCCATATAAAACAAAGACAGAGAAAATGGCTTACACTTGCAATCCCAGCACTTGGGAAGCAGAGGCAGGAGGATAGCTGCGAGTCTCAAGCCAGCCAGGTTTACACAGGGAGTTATGGACCAGCCGGAGAGTAAGAGTCTGTCTCAATTAAAGAAGGGTAAGGGGTTGGAGAGAAGGCTCGGTGATTAAGAGCACCTGTCGCTCTTACAGAGGAGCCAGGTTCAGTGCCCAGTACCTACGTGTGAGGCTGCCAAACTTTGTAACCCAGTTATATCCGGCATCGTCCTCTGGCTTCCGTGCGCATCAGGCATGCTCTGAAACACATGTATACACACACATAAGACACACAATTACATAAAAGAAAGTTTGTTTGTTTGTTTGTTTTTTTTAACTGAAAGAAGGAAAGTTAGGATGGAAAGAGGAAGGAAAAAAGAAAAAAAACATACATAGCAATACTGCAATTTTTATGGCTATACATCAGCAAAACTCTATCCGCAAGGGAAACATCAGCCTACAGGTAGTGTTCACTTCTGTGTCAGAGCCTCACCTTTGGATTTTGGCACAGGAGGAGAAGAAAAACAGAAAATTTTAGGCATAGCTGCTTTATATTTTGTGTTCTGGTCCTAATGATTCACATTTAATCCTTAATGTTTTATCTTTGTATCCAGATGGTATCTGAATAGTTTCAATTAAGCATCTCCTGTCAATTTCCCTACAGTGACCCTGATAATCAGCACACAGTTTGTTTTGCAGCAGAATTAGAGAGAAAGATGTTTGCCCTTAGCATTGTACTGCACACTTGAATCCTGAGTAAGTGTATCAAACGCCGACCATCATTCTTTAGCTTTTTAAATTGCTTCTAAGGTGCATGCACAGTTGTTCTCATGAAATACATGTGTTTCTTCTGTATAATGAATATTCTGAGTGTCTTCCATGGTCTGTATCAGGCTGTGCACAAGTGTTGTCTCCAGGGTCTTCCTCTGCTGTAGCATATACACAAAGAACATCAGTGTCATGCAGACCCGTCCACTCCTGAAGGCTGCCTGGAGCCATGTACAGCTATGAGTACAGCCCAGCAAAAATTGGAAATTTACTTAGGATATGAAATATTTACTTAGGACATGCTATTTTTCTTTTCCTTCCTTCCTTCCTTCCTTCCTTCCTTCTTTCCTTCCTTCCTTTCTTCCTTCCTTCGTTCTTTCTCTTTCTTCTTGTAACTCAGTTGCACTGTTCTCAAGTGTGAACTTTGTAGATGATAATATGGTCATTGTATTTCTGTGTCAAAAGATTGGATACACCTGCAGCATAGAGCAATCTTCATGTACCATCCAAAGAGCTGCATATACCCGGTCATTTGGGAGGAATGGCTTCCTTCCCCTCTACTGCACAAACAGTATAGAGAAGGCAGAGTTTTTTCTCACGCTACCTTGGACAGAATGAGTCAGGGGCTCCACATTGGACCATGGGCGTAAGAGCAGTTGAAATAGCTTTCATGGACCGCTAAAATGATAACTATGCCCTAAAGAAAAGCTATCAATCAGGGTATGCATGACCTAGATTTTGCAAATGTATCAGGGGTCAGAGCCCCATTTAGATTCATGTCAGTGTGAGCTCACTACATTGACAGACCTCTGAATTCTGAGCATTCCTCCTGTGGATATAGAGGTGCCCAGATTCAGGGCCAGGTTCTGCTCAGATCCTGAGGGAACTTAGGAGTATGCTGCAATAAGAGGTCTAATGGGGGGGGGGGAATGAAAGGTGGAGTGAGCCTCTTCAGGACGTCAGAGTTAGATGTTGGGGCTCATTTGGCTTCAACAGAGGTAGACCAGGTCACTAGATCACTTACTAAGACTGCCCTAAAATATTTAGAATCTGAAAGAAATACCCACTGGAGGGCTAACGTACCTGCAGTGTAGACATGAAGACCTGAGTTCTATCCTTAGCACACACATGAAAAACTTGCTGTAAGGGCTGGATGTCACTGTTCCCAGTGCTGGTCGTAGGAAGTCAGGTGGATGCCTGGTACTCACTGGCTTGCCAGTCCAGCCAAATTGGAAAGATCCTCATTAACTAAGAGACTCTCTCAAGAAAAGAAAGAAATGATGGCTAGTAAATGAGAAAAACACAAGCCCTACACACACACATTTATACACACAGACATACTCACACCCACACTACGCACTCACATCCACACCACCATTCATCCATACCACACACACATACACACACTCACATACACACCACAGACACACACACACACACACACACACATCCACAGCATGCACACACACACACAAGAAAAATACCCCTTATATTACACCTATTATAAAATAGGTCTAATTTATTCACAATATAAGTCCCCCTTAGGGACTGGCACCTTTAAGGCTTTTCAGTTTATACAGAGACTTTCAAACGCTGCCAGTCACACTGCTGTGCATAAGATGCTACCTAAAATGTCCAGTTTGTGCAGTTTTGACAATTCTAAGTATCAAGTCTGAAGAAATGCAATTGGTTTGTGTGCGTGTGCGATTACAATAATTCTGTCTCCTGGCTGATATGCCTCCACCCTTCCATAACGCAAGCCCAAAGCTTTCTGCGTACCTGCAGTTGCTTATGTAACTCCAGACAGTTGACTTTGGGTCCCTGAGATAAGAGTCTACAAATATATAGTAACAGCCATCACCGGCTGGCAGGATGGCTGCAGCACTCAGGAGGCTCCGGAATGTAAGAATGACGAGGGCAGCTTAGCGGGATTCTATCTCAAAAACAAAATACCAAAACAAGAACCCAGGGCCCAGGGAGAGGGCTCCTAGCTTAAGAGCATTGTCTGCTCTTCCAGGGGACCCACACTCCATTCCCAGCACAAGCACCTCTAATTCCAGTTCTAGGGGACCCAGTTCTCCCTGCTGGGCTATGCGTGCGGTGCACAGGTGACAGGTGAACACACAGCTGAAACACTCACATACATTTGAAGTAGAAAAAGAAAAGCAAGAAAGCACCACTAAGTTGTTTTAATCTGGAAACTATCAATGCTGTTTTCTTCTCCACACCAGGCCATTAAGTAGGCAAATGAACCACATCCCCCAGTTCCATTATTGTTTATTTTACTTGTCTTTAGCTTACATCAGGGCTTCACTAAGTTTCTTAAGCTGCCCTTGATCTCACCCTGCGGCCTAAGCAAGTGGTGAACTTGTGATTCTCCTGAGTAGCTGGGACCACCCGCCTGTGCCACCAGATCAGGCCTAGAAACTCTTTAAAATCTCTTCTGTGTCCCGTGTTGTGTCTGTCCCATACCTCCATGCCTCCTGCCTGACACTTGGAAGCTTATGTCTTGTGCTAAGAACTGTCTCCATGTTGTTTGAATGTCTAATTTCTCAAAGTTTCTTCTATATTTACTCCAATAAAGGGAAAGATTTTGCATCTTCCCAGAACTAAACAAGAGGATAGAACTAAATAACTTTTGTTTTCTTCTCAACACTTTGCAAACTTACACGGGGAAATAAAGCACTAGACAGTGTCGATAAGGAATATTGACAACATTAATAATGATGGAAATGATGGTAATGATGAATTAGAATGTTCCTCTGAGCATGGTGCCGAAGCCCAGGGGTAAAGCCTCTCCCCGAAGAGCAGGGTTCCACAATCAGAGAAGGGCTCTCCTCCTGTCTCACCTCTTCTTCACAGAGGAACAAATACTACTAATGTGCGCCTCACCAGGGGAAAGCCACACTGGCCTATTCAATGGCCAATTAGAATAAATTGTAAATTAGCACAAATACGATAGGTAATACAGAAATCAAAAGCTCTCGAAAGAAGCAGAACAAAAAGCCGAATAAATAAGCTTAACACTCCATTGTTTGTGGGGGAGAATGATGAAATTATCATCAAAATATTCTACGATTTGAAAAGAAAGATAAATTTTTGTGTGTGTGTGTAAAAAGATTTTGTAGGAAAAAAGAAACTACCTAGAAAAGTAAGACTTCTATGACTAGCATTAGTTCTTGTCAAAGGCTATTGGTGCTTTTCCGTTAGCGGGTAAAGTTATGCTTTGTGTATTCTCACAGAACTAGTCAATGGAGATTTGTCGAGCTAACCATATCCAAGGGAATGTTTACACGAGGATTTGGACATTAACACTCTGTCTGCTGTGTCTCCGAGAGCTCGCTGATCACCCAGGGTCTAGACCATTGAGGTACAGGTTTTCTTTCTTTAAAAGCAATTTTAGGGACACAGGCTCGCTGCCTAAACACTATGTAGTGAGACCAAAATTCGGATCCCAAATCTGGGTCCATCTGCTTCCCTGTGAACTCTGGGTAAGCTGTCTCCGCACTCAGTGACACGGGTCCCTGGAGCTCAGGGGGGTCTTCATTTGGCCAGTGTAGCTTTCAGACAACCCCTTCTCTTATTGATTTGTTTTCTCCTGTCTCTTTTCTCCTTCTTTTGTTTCCTTATCATAGCTTCAGGTTATTACGTGCGAGGTATTGATGGGGATGGACGGTTCTGGTCGATAGCTAGCTAATGCATCCCTAATCCTGCTATTGTTGCAGAGTTATGCTTTACTCTGCTCTCTGATGGGGGAAAGGAGCAAAGCTGTTGATCCTAGTTTTATTTGTCGCAAACCCATCCATCAATCAAGCGCACGCATGTCTGAATGCCGAATGACATGTGGCTCTCAGCTGAAAAAATTCGATAACAGAGTGTTGTCAGGTCTCTTACTCTCTCTCTCTCTTTTTAATAAGAAATACATTTGACTGAAATAGATAAGGAAGCACTACTAAAGACCTGAAGAGAGAGTGACATATAGGCAGAAAAGGTTGTATATCTTTGGTGTTACTAATACCTATGAGTAAATAAAACAGGAGGGGTACCTGCCCCAGAGACACACAACACCCTAAGGCTAGGCCGTGCTCAAGGATTGTCACTGTAGGATTACTTCTGACTTTCAAATGTTACCATTTCACTGGTAGCTACCCTGGTAAAAATGCATGTCAGCTGATGAAGAGAAGGTGATGCCGGGACAAAACATTATAAACAGACCCCCATTGATCAAGTGTGGCAGATAAATATCATGAAATATTTCTGTGCATGTATGAGCTCATATGTTCACAAGTGTCTCCTGTTATGAGTGAAAGCACTGGGATGGGTGAAGCTTTAATTATTTTAAACTGAAAATATATGTGCATGTCATCTAATAGTGAGTTAACTTATAATTACAGACTCAAAAATGGATTCTACGGGTCCTCGCTATTCAAATTACTAAATTAGGTACTTTAGTACATACGAAAGCCTGTCTTTTCTGTTATATCCAATATTCTATTCATAGCTATTTCAAGTTAATTGCATTTGGAAACAGTTAAAACATTTTAAAAAAACAACATTGGTATAATATAATTTTAGAAGTGAAATTAATCAACAAATCAGAACATTTTTAAAGCTGTTTTATTCCTTTGTCGTATATTAGAGAAGTGGTTTTTAAATGACCTTAAAAGGCCCATTTTTTTTTTTAAAGCCACAAAATGAGAGTCTTGAACTGGAAGACACGAAGACCATTTGTAACCTTGAGTGTCCTGTGTCTAAGAGTCAGCCTTTCCGGCTGCTCTGCTCACGGGGAGGGGGGGAGAAGGGGGGGCAGGGGTGAGTGGAAGACAGATAAGTGAATACTGGGGCCTTTGGGTTTGCTGGGGAATTCCATGCATACACACACACACACACACACACACCCATTAGCCCTGCCCTCTGCTCTGTAGAAGCTAAGGTAGGAACGGTTCCTGTTGACATGGCTTCCATAGATCTAACTAAAGTGGAGCCCACAGTAGAGCAACTTGAGTGAGTGGAACTCCTTAAATCCCTAACTCCTAAGTGACTCCTGAAATTAAGGGAAAGCTCTGCAATTGGAAGCCACGGCAGGAGACAGACTGAGAAAAAGAAAAGAAAGAAATAGATCAAGAGAGAGATCAAGTTTAAGTTCTAATTCTCCTTACTTTATGGTTCTGTTGAGATGTTTATATAACATCTTCAGTTTTTGTTTATTGAGGCTTTGGGGAGTTGTTTTGTACAGTTGGTTTTTGTTTGCCTGCTTTCCAGCTTGCTTTGGAGATAGGGTCTCACTATATAGCCCAGGCTATTCTGAAACACTCTGTATAGGCCAGGGTAGCTGACACCTCTGAGATCTGCCTGCCTCTGCTTTCTGGATGCTGGGATTAAAGGTGTGTGCTGCCACACCTGGGTGTATAACATCTCTAAAAAGATGTTCTATAGTAGCTCAGGGCAGCGGCATGTGCCCCGAATTCTAGTACTCAAGAGACATCATAAGTTTGAGGCCAGCCTGGGCGACCTAGCAAAACGTTGCCTCAAAAAGCAAAGACAACTGGGCCGATCATGTAGTTCAGTTAGTACAACATTTGCCTAGAATGCCTGGACCCCTGAATTTGATCCCTGACATGCGTAAACCAAGCACAGCTTTGTACACCTATAGTCCCAGCATTCAGAAGGTAGCGAGGGCCAGAGCCTTACAGTTACCCTTGGTTTTCAGCCTGTCTTGCTTTCCTTCACCGTGATGTGGAGGCTGCTGGGAGTTTGGCTTCTGCTTTTATAGAGCATCTGAAGCCACCATAGGGTCCAGTAGGGACTCAAGTTTCTCTGGACTGGCTGTTCCTCTTGACACTACCTACCACTGACACCGTACGCCCCAGACAGAAAAACACATGTATGCATAATACACACACATGTACACATACACATGCTCACACACATTCACGTTCCACACGCCACACACAAACCACACACACCATACACACAGACACATATATGGGTAATACATGCACACACATGCATGCGCATGCCACACACACACACACCATACACACAGCACACACACAAATTCACACCCGCCACGTGTGACACACCACACACACATATCAGACATACACAGACTAGTGGGCTTTTCGCTTGAGGAAGTGTTCGGTGCTCAGCCTGTTTCTCTGTCCGTGCATTTTACTCTGCATGCACTGTGGAACATAACTACAAGCCTGCCTGCTCTTGCCTCCCCTCCATCCCACTAGTCAGTCACGTCTTCCACGGAAGTTTGTCCTTTATTTTGAGTTAGTCTGTGGCACTTTCCTTTCCAACAGGATGAGCTCCCGTTCCATCATCCATCTTCCTGAAAATGGAGTAAGTTCACTACTGATGGCTGAATGAGACATTACATTTTACAGTAGATAGTGCACGCCCATACATAAAAACATCGTTTTCTTTACCTTCTTATGTGATTTAACGTCGTGGCTATTGTGGACGGCACTGGGGTAACGCAAGTGTGCATGCGTCTCTCTCATGTGCTGACCTCCTACCCGGGAATGGAATGCTGGGTCATATGGTAGATGAGTCTGCATGGGTTGTTGAGGCCTGATTCTTGTGGACACTGAGTTAGCCTAGTATAATAACTGTGTCTGTAAACAGAGTCCATAATGTTCCCTTCAACAGCTAAAACTCTATCACATGTAAAAGAAAACCGGTACAACAGTTTTACCCAAAACAGCCCTTCAGGATTTCAAAAGCAGACCAAAGAAAAACATTTCTCTGTAAATAAGGCCATCACATGGTACTGTCCCAGTTCACTCTGAATTTCCTGAATTTTACCAGACAGTTAAACAAAGAAGTGGACTAGCATAGAGCCTCCTGGGAACACTCTGGGAATTCTTACATGGCTAAGGTTTATTTATTTTATGTTCTGTGGGTGGGTGTCTTGCTTGCATGGGTGTCTGTGTGTCATATGCAGGCAGTGTGCACAGAGGCCAGAAGAGGGCAGTGGAACAGCCATGTCGGTGCTGGGAACTGAACCTGGGTCCCCTGCAAGAGCAGCGGGTGCTTTTAACCTCTGAGCCATCTTGCAAGCCTTCCACTCTGGGAATTTAAATAAACAAAAAATGCTCTTGTGCACACAGCTGCTGTGGTTGTAAAATTAGATTGAGCGAGAAGACCCGAATGCCTCGGTCCAGCAGGGTGGTGTGCAGGCAACAGCGGGTGTGGTGCAGTTCACCCAACCGCACAAAAGAGTTTGAAAAGTTTTACCGAAAAGAGAGAATAGAGACAGGAAAATTGCTGAAAGTTCAAGGCCAACTGGTTTACATAGCAAGTTCTATTCCAGCAAAGACTAGATAGAAACACTTTCTGAAAACAAAAAAGAAAAGAAAATAGGCCAAGCATAGCGGTGTATACTCATATTCCCAGAACTTGGGAGGTAGAGGCAGAACAATCAAAGGCCATTCTCAGCTACGTAGTGAGTTTGAAGCCAACCTGGGCTACATGAGGCCTTGCCTCTACAAAGCACAATTAATAACAACATCAATAATAATAAGCGTTGAAGGAGAGGTGCAAGTTTAAATCTGGTTTAAACATTGCACACTCTATTGAAACGTTGTGTTACCCACTGATACATACAGTCTTTGTGTTTTTATTCATTTTAAAAATAAATAAAACTGGCAAGTCAACTGAGAAGGCATTTTTCGCAGTGTCTAGTAAAATGCAAGACACGTTCAGCCCGCTGACCTGACACTTCTTCTCCATGTCTCCTGAGAAACTAGAGTACCCACCAGGGCCATTGAGGCAGAGGTCCCAGTAGTAGGCTGTGTCATGAAAACCCTGGAAAGAGAGCAGCAGCAGAGAAGTGACTGAACTCTGCAGGAGTCGCTCCACAAATGTAATGTGGAAACAGGAAGGCTCGAGTCAAGCCCTTTTCTCTATTAAAAACGATCGCCAACACATATCGTTGACTGGGCTGGGTATGGGAGATAGCAGCGGAAAGGCCACGCCAATGCGTACCGATCTTTACCTCAACCCATCCAACAGATATATTTCTAATGGGTTAAAAGCTTAAATGTGACTTTTTAAAATTACCGAAGGGATATGAAAAAGAAGCCAGAAGTTTATTTAATCCTAGCATGAAACAACTCAAGAACTCACAACAACAACAAACTACTGGTAGTTTTAACTTTATGAGAAAAGTAACAGCTTAAACGTAAGAACTGGCAGGTAACATCATAACTGACAATTAAAGAAAAATCACATGGAGAAGTTAACATAGAGAAGAGTTCTCCAGTTACACTCATGTGCACCCACCTATACCTGAGAGATATTCACCTTCACGAGATTCTGCCATGGAAAGAACTGTGCGGGAAGCAGCATTCAGCAAGGTAGTTTGCACAGATCGCTAGACTGAAACAAGGGGAATAATAAACCAGGCCGTGATGCTTCTGCACGTTAGAATACTGTGTGGCGATTATGATGGCGATGTTAGCTTTAACCTGCGTGTGTACATGAGGTCTTAGGAATCGAACCCAGGGCTGTACAGGTGCTAACCAAGCCCTCTGCCATGGAGCTGTGTGTCCTCGGCCCTCGTGTTAACCTCTATTACGTTTCTTAGACGCATTACTTCCTTCCGTTCTCTGAAAAGTGATTTTTGAGGTTCGTAGGAGCAGACTTCCCTTTAAATGCATTCGAAAGATAGTTTGGTCTGGCGAGGAGAAGACCCCACAGCATCTGGGTCAGCGCTGCTAAGCTGGGGCTCTTAGCTTCCCTGTGCACTGACGCAGAAAGACGCTGACAAAGCTCCTGTGTAAAGAAAGGGCAGTAGGCTGTGGAGGTGTCTCCAGGGGTAAAGAGTCTGCTGAGGAAGGCTGATCGCCTGAGTTCAATCCCTGGGAGCTACAAAAACATAAAAGGAGGGAAGTGATCCCATAGAGCTGCCCCCTGACCTTTGAATGTGCTCTGAAGCACACGTGCCCACAAACATACAGTGATAAATTAATTTAAAGAAATCTCTAGAGATAAGGCAGGTAAAGAGTATTGTGCGGGTGGGTGGGGGACGCGCGCTGTCCCCCTGCTTCCTCCATGCATGTGAACTGGGTGGTTTTCTACCTTCTTCTTATCGAATTATATCTTCCCCTTTTTTCAGCAAGAGGTATGTAATTATCTATGTATTATATATATTTGAACCTTTGAAAATAAACTGAATATGGAATAAAATGATGTTGGAATTTCGAACAAATAATAATTTTTGTCATTGCAGCAAAGATAAGATTTGGAGTTGAATGAGAATGGGCTCACAGAATTGAATACTTGGTCCCCAGTTGATGGAACTGTTTGGGAAGGATTAGGAGGTGACACACCTCTGGGGGAGGTGTGTCATGGGGGAGGACTTTGAGATTTCAAAAGCCCATGCCATTCCCAGTTAGCTCTCTCTGTCTTGTGCTTGTGGATCAAGCTGTAAGTTCTCAGCTACTGCTCTAGGCCACACCTCCTTGCCTGATACCATGTCTCCCACCATGATAGTCATGGAACCCCACCCTCTGGAATCATAAACCTCAGACAAAGCACTTCCTGTAATAAGGTGTCTAATTATGGTAACTTTTCACCACAATAGAAAAGTAGCTAACCCAGATGGGTGCTGGAAATGCAGTGTGCTGAGGCATAGCCTCCGCAGTGGCCATACATCAGGCATTGGGAGATGCTATGAGTTAGAACATGAGAAGCCAGGTGCCTGTTATAGTGATGAAAACTCAGTAAGCTTGCTGAGACTTTATGAATGTTCTTTTTTTTCCTATGTGGTAGTGCTCATGTGAATGCCAGCACTCTCCTCAGGAGGCTGAGACAGGAGAGAATTGTTATTAGCCAGAGTTACACAGGAAGACAATAAATTTAAAAATAATAATAATAAGTAAATAAATAAATAATCAGTTAAAAGTAAAACACAGAATAAAGTTGATGTTTTTTTCAGGGCCTAATCACCCAGCATCTCAGGTTCAGCTTTCAAGCATTTGGAGTTTCAGTTTGTTCACATAAATTACAGGTTTCTTGACAGAGAGGACGACCAGGGCAAGCTACTGTAACCCTATTGTGTGCATTTTCCAGAGAGCATCCTTAGAAGCACTTTCTTTTCAGCAATGCCACCCCGGGGGTACCCCCTGGGATTGTGGGCTGAGCCTGTCATTTCAATGGATGGAATGTGCACTTGTCACTTTGGGAGGTACAGCTCTGTAGACAGGGTTACCATGGAGCCCAGCCCCCAACCCCCCCACACTCCTAGCAAGCATGCTCACACTGTTTTCTTTTCTCTGTCTTCTTCTTGTTGTTGTTTCTTTTCTTTAAAAAAAAAATGCAGGCTCATATTAAAATGAGTCTGAGGAGACTAAGGGTATAGCTCTACTCAAGGAGTAGAGTTCACAAAGACTTAGGTTTCATTCTCTGACACATACATTAACCAGGCTGGGTTTCACACACCTGTGATACCAGCACTTAAGCAGCAGAAGCAGAAGAATGAGGAGTTCAAGGCCAGCCTAGGTTTCATGAAGCCCTGTGTCACCAAGAAAGAGAAAGTATCAGCAAAGTTCAAAGGTACTGTAGTCAAATAGCACAGGCCTCCTCTTGGAACACAAGCGGTGAATGATCCCCTGGTGTCAAAGGACCCTCTCAGTCCTACAGTATGAATAGAAGCTTGGGCTGTAGCTCAGGGCTGCAGGGTCCTCCTGCATGCGTAGCTTCTGACTGGATGATACTTACTCATGCTTCTGGGTAAGAAGGAGGATCGTATGTACAACATAGAGGTTTTACCTGGGGAAAATGGCAAGTGGAGGAGAGGATAAGGCAGGTCCCACGGCTGTGGCTGAAGATGGCAAGAGCTCCAAGAGCCACAAGGGCCTGTGGCCCATTCTCCTTTCCCCTAAGCACATATCTCTGTGGGTGACAGAACAACAGCCAAGACTGTGGACTCAGGATGTCACGTGATAAGAAAGGCGCTCAGGGCTTGGAACAGAATATATGAATATGGGATAGTCTGTATCCTAAAGGCATGTTAAAAACATAGAGGCAAGAAACGGATAATCTATATAAAATGTGGTAACTGTCAGCCCGCACTAGGGGTGTCTGTCCTCAGGAGGAAGTGAGACCTGACAGGCAAATGGTCCAGGTGTACAACAGATGACCCAGAGAGGAAATGCCAGGAGCTGGTGAACCCTTCTCTGCAGGCGGGGAGGGGAAATGAGGTGGAAGAGCAAAAGATGAGGAGAAAGAGCAGGGAAAGGAAAGTGAAGAGAAAGATAAGGAGCAAGACAAGAAGGATAAGAGGAAGAGGAGGAGAAGGAGAAGAAGAGGAAAAGAAAAGTAGGAAGAGGAATAGGAGGAAGTGAGTAATGAGGACAGCTTCTGAGAGAGCAGGGAAGTGGGCTCTTGATGTATATTTAGACTTATGTATATTAACAAGGAAAACGCACCAGCTCATACCGAACCATTCCCATACGTGAAGAATTTGTTACAGAAAATAACTGGAAAGCACTTACTCAGTAATTCATCTCAGATTTCTTTAGCTCTCATTCTAGCCCTGTCTTTCTGAGTAATGACTAAATCAGCTTGACATCTTGTTGAAATGATGCAGCAGTCCACAAGCTGAGGAAAAACCCTGATTGTGCCGAACCTATCTCAGTGTCCCTATAAAGTCCTCCAAATCTGTGAGGGATAGGGTATCTAAAAATCTCTTTTAAATGTTAAAGCCTTGGAAATAGCAGTCTTTTGCCATCTTATCTCTGTAGAGGGAAAAAAAAGTCTCACTTGGTCCAACAGGTTATCAGAAATAACAAGGAAAGAAAAAAACACTTGGTGGTTACTCTTGAACACCAAGGCCTTGAGTTTGGAAGTGCCTGACACTCTAGTAGCTACCAAGTCTGCTTGGAAGTTGTGATTGCTGCTCTGTCTGTCACTTCCAACCTTTGTCTATCGTTTTGTTTTTCTTTTATCCTGTGTTTTGGAAGTGGGCATAGGAATCCAGAGTGTCATACATGCTGGAAAAATCACTGAGCTACAGCCCAGACACTGTGCTTCTAACCACTTGCTGTTAGCAAGGTATCACAATTTACTCACATAACCAAGTTGAGGCTATGTCTTAGTTATGGTGTCTATTTCTGTGATAAAACATTAAAAAAAAAAAAAAAGCAACACTGGGGGAAAGAGTTTATTCTAGCTTGCTGTTTCATATCGTAGTCAATCCCTGAGAAAGCCAGAGCAGGAACTCAAACAAGGAAGGAACCCCGAGGCAGGAACTAATGCAGAATCATGGAGTCTTGCTCCTCCTGGCTTGCTTAGGCTTCTTTCTTATATCACCCAGGACTACCTGCCTGGGCAGCACCACCTACAGTGGGCTGGACCTTCCTTCAGCAAATATCAATCAAGAAAATGTGCCAGAGGTTTGCCCATGAGCAAACTGGTAGGGGCAGTTTTTTCAGTTATGGTTCCCTGTTCCACAATGACTCAAGCTTGTGTCAAGTTGAGACAAAAACTAGCACACACCGGAAGATCACTTGAGCCCAGAAGATTGAGACTAGCCTGAGCAACATAGCAAGCTTCTTTTTCAAATTGTAATAGTAATTAAATAAACAGAGGTTAGCATGGGGCTCAGTTGACAGCATGCCTGCGTAATATGTCCAAAGCCCTGGGTTCCCCGGGGACAGCATACACTAAGCATGGTGATCCATGCCTAAGATCTCAGTTTGGAAGGTAGAAGCATAAGAATCAGGAGTTCAGAGTCATCACTGACTACGCAGTGAGTCTGAGGCCAGCCTAGGATCTCTCAATAAATAAATGATATTGACAACCACTAACAGCAGCTGTTAGTCTAGATAGTTCTGAGAGCAGGCGGGGCTTGCTACTCTATATGAAAACATGCAACATAGAGATGAGATCTGCAGCCGATAGAAAGGAAGTGAGGACAGTGAAAAACTTCCCCCGTTCTCCCCTCATTGCTGTTTGGTGTGATGCTTTTAGTTGATGACACCTGCTGAGCCCTCCGAGCTTTGAAAGGGACTTTAAAGACCTCATCGTGTTTATTAATCATTGCCAGCTATGCGAAGTGTGGCTAGAGTGAAGCCTCCAAATGGTCAAGATACCCAGTAGCGTTCACATGCTCCCAGAATACAGAAGTCCCCAGGCCTGCCTGCCGGGCTGTCTGAACCAGCTGAGACACAGTTCATTAACACCCGTGCCTAACAGATTCCAACCTCTGGTGCTCCAAATCGGAAGTTGCCTATCAGAAAAGATAATGAGCATGGCAGTGTCAAAATAGGGAGAGGGGCACATGGCTGCTCATTAGGAAACAGAAGAACTCTATCTCCCACAGCCTCTGAAGGGGCCACCCTGCCCCCCACAGCACACTAACCATGTTCATCACTGTCACCGTGAGTCATCAAGACAAAAGGTCATCTTCAAAGCAGAACAGGAACCCAGAGGTCCTAAGAGAACTTGAACGACAGAAATTGGCCTGTATTGTGGTCCTAACTGCCATTTATCAGTATTGAGAACTTGCATCAGTTATTCAGCCCCTTGTGTTGAGGGCTTCTGCTCCTTGTAGCCATAAGTGTCATTTGCAAAAATGGGAAAAAGAATCCCCTAAGTCAATGAAAATGACAAATGTCATCATATGCCTGGAATGTGGTTGCTGATCCATCAGTAGTCATTATTCATAATGAAAAGTTCTCAACATTCCACGGAAGAAGATTGCTTTCTGCGTGGCGAGAGCCAGTCCAAGGCCAACACAGAGAGTTTCCTCGGGAGGTGCTGGTTGAGCCAACACATGGTAGCAGGTGCCATGGCTAAATGGAGGCAGAGATGAAAAGGTCAAATAGTCACACACTGCAAAAGCAAGAAGAGTGTGCATGGAAGACCCAGACCAGAGGGCCAGGAAGAGGTGGGCAGATAGAGAGTGTGGTCTCTAAGAAGAACAGGCTTCTGGGGCCTGGGGTGCAGCTCAGTAGTGGAGCATCGCTCTATACCCCCAAGGCTCTGGGTTTCATGTCCAAGCACAAGCAACAAGCCACTGAAGACCACCACCAGGGGTGTCACTGCTCACAGTGAGCTGGGTCCTTTCACACTAATCATCAGTCAAGAAAACGCCTCTTCAGACTCGCCTACAGGCCAATCCTGGGGAGACAGTTTCTCAATTAAGATTCCTTTTAACTTAGTTGTGGTGGCTCACGTCTTAAATCCCAGCACTCAGGGGGCAGAGGCAGGCAGACTTCTGTAAATTCAAAACCATCCTGCTCTGTTTAGCAAGCTCCTGGACAGCCAGGACTACACAGTCCAGTTTCAAAACTAAGTAAGTAATTCGTTAATTTAAAATGAAAAGATTCCCTTCTTCCCATGTGACTCTATCTTGTGTCAAGTTGACAGAAAAGCAAGTCAGCACAGATATCAAATACATATTCAAGAGGAAACATCACAGGTCCGGCTGTCAATAAGGCTAGCGAGTAAGACATCTCCTGCCAGGCCTGTTGATTTGAGTTCAGTCCCAGGGCGCTATATGGTAGAAACAGAGGACAGACTTCCACAGTTTGTCCTCTAACCTTCACACACATGCCATGATGGGTGCGTGCACACACAGCTACACACACACATCGTTCATACGTGCGTGCATAATAATGATTTAAATTCTAAGTGTAAATTTACTGTTTGTTTCTCTGTTTGTTTGTTTTGAGACATGCATTTGCTATGCAGTTCAGGTTTGCCTTTGTCTTGAGGCAATCCTGCCTCAGCCTGCCTAACTGCCATCAAACCCAGCAGTAGAGGAGACTATCATAAACATTTTGTCTTGGGTTTTTTTTTTCCCCACGAACTTTTTCAAAACTGAGAGGATATTGTTTCTGTCCTGAAGTCTATGTCTTGTTACATCACAGTCATTTTGTGTCATCAAAGGTGTTTTAGGGGCCACTTGAAGGTTATAACTATTATACAAATACAACACATTTGGGCTCCAAAGACCACTTGATTAAGTAGGGATCCTGGCCTGCCACTCCCCAGCTGTGGAAATGTGGGCAATTTACCCACAGCCTTGAACCTGACTCCCCCTGCAAGTGTCGATGGCATAGAAGTGGCCCCATCATGGCTGCAGTGTGAGGATTAAGTGAGTTAACACCTGGAAAATGCACACGCACCCATAGCAGACGCTTAATAAATCTTCAGGATTGTTGCCACTCATGTGCCTGACATTAGACACTTAGATTGCTTTCGGTTTGTCAGTTACAAATCATTCTGCAGGAAACATCTTTGCAGCAAATGGATTTTCAAAGAGATTCTTCATAAGCTAAACTCTCCAGCTGCTTATTTTGTTTGACTGTTCTTAGTTATGAAGCATTGACTAAACTATTTGCCTGGAAGCATGACCCTAGGCCATCTTTTTTTTTTAAGAAAGAACAATATATATTATTTATATTGTTTTTTCATTGTGAAATGCTGTATACAAAGTTATTACACTTAGTACCATCATGTCTTACAGTACTCCAATATGTCTTCAGACCACAGATCTCAAAGATTGTCACATACAATACATGGAATGCAAAATGGAAAAGTAAGCATTGTTAGCTTTGAAATCTGCCCCCCCCCCTCATTAAAGAGAAAAGTGTCAGGCTGAGGAAATGAGAACAAGTGCTCCTTGGACAAGCATGAGGACCTGAGTTCGGATCCTCAGTGTGTCAGTGCACCCCAAGAATCCCAGCACTGGCAGGTCCACAAACCTAGTCTAAACAGCTGATGCCAGATTCACTGAGAGATCCCATCTCAAGGGAATAAGTGGGGAAGCAATTTAGGAGGACATAGGTATTGACCTCTGGCCTACTCATGGGAGTCCATAAGCACAAACGTGACCATGCCTGGTTAGAAGAACCACAGACTTCTAAAACTTTCTCACTTTTCCTCTCAAGCACCTTTTTTTTTTTTTTTTTTTTGTCACATTTGACAAGAAACACAAGTTATTAAAAGGAGATCATGTTTTTGTAGGAAGAGGCACTGGATAGAAGGTCACAGTGGAGGGTTATGGTTGTGGTAACTGCTTACCGAGCGTACATGAAATCCTTGATTCAATCCCCAGCACCAAATCAACATAATGTCGTGTACCTGTAATCCTGCCATTGAAAGGTAGAGACAGGGATTTTTTTTTTTTTTTTTTTTTTTTTTTTTTTTTTTTTTTTTTTTTTTACCATGATGGCACCGAAAGCAAAGAAGCAAAGAAGCTCCCAAAGCTGGAACGAAGGCCTTGAAAGCTAAGAAGACATACTGAAAGGTATTCCCAGCTACAAAAAGAAGATCCGAACATCACCCACCTTCCTGCGGCCCATGACTCTGTCGCTCCAGAGGCAGCCCAAATACCCTCGAAAGAGTACACTGAGGAGAAACAAGCTTGACCACAATGCCGTCCTCAAATTCCCCCTGACCATGAGTCAGCCATGAAAAAAATAGAAGACAATCATTATGGATATCAAGGCTAACAAGCACCAGATCAAAGCTGTGGAGAAACCCCATGACATTGATATGGCCAAAGTCAATACCCTGATAAGGCCTGAAAGAAGAAGGTTTATGTTTGGTTGGCTCCTGATTATGAAACTCTGGATGTTGCATTTAAAATGAGTCCAGCAGATTAATGTTAAATATATACTTTTCCGACCATAAAAAAAAAAAAAAAAAAAAAGATGGAGGCAGGAGAATCAGGAGTCCAAGGTCATCAGGAAAAGGTTGAGCCCAGCCCAAGCTTCAGCCTCCAATCTAGGTTTGTTTGGTTTCGTTGCTGTGGTTCGGTAGGCTGCTCCATTAGGTTTTTTTTTTTGTTTTGTTTTGTTTTGTTTTTGTCTTTTTTTAATTTTTGTATTAATTACACTTTATACACTTTGTATCCTCCCATAAGCCCCTCCCTCCTCCCTTCCACATCCCTTCCTCCCTCCCCCTTCTTCATGCATGCCCCTCCCCAAGTCCACTGATAGGGGAGGTCCTCCTCTCCTTCCTTCTGATCTTAGTCTATCAGTTCTCATCAGAAGTGGCTGCATTGTCATCATCTGTGGTCTGGTAAGGTTGGTCCCCCTTCAGGGGGAGGTGATCAAAGAGCAGGCCAATCAGATTGTGTCGGAGGCAGACCCTCTTCCCATTACTATGTTACCCACTTGGACACTAAGCTGCCAGCTCCATTAGGTTTAACATGGGTCCTTGGGGTTCTATGGTGCTGCTTCTCATCTGCCGCTAATGACCAGACTCTGGAGATATAAAATTGTGTCCTCTGAGTGCTCTACTAGGAAGTGTTAAAAAAAAACATGCCTGCACATCAAAGTGCCTCACCCGGAATTCAATACAATCACTGCAGCTGCCTCATGCCCAGAAGCCCCAGGGAGCTGCTGGGTCTATCTCCCTGACACGGATGCGCCAGGCTGGGGATGCCTGGAGTTCACTGATGTCAATGAGGCACACATTCCTACCTCTTTCTTCCCGGCTTCTTCCACAGAGCTCCTCTCTGCTCTGTCTACTCTCCTTTCTTTACCTCTCACTCTTAGTCACACACCTTCTACCCTGAAGCGTCTAATTTTCATGAACTATTATAACCTTCCACAAAGACAAAAAAATATAATTAGCAGATATTGTGGCTTGAGGGGGAAAGTACCTCCTTGGACAGCTACACTGACCAACAACCATGTCCCCTGAACAAAAATAATTAGTTTTAAGTCTGTCTTCAACTTTCAGTTAAGGGACAAATCTTCAGCCCTGTGTCTGCTCGGCACTCTAGGTTGAACTCACAGATCATAGTACTATTTTTTTTTTAGAATGACAATTATCTCATCTCTTCAGACAAAATTAACTCTATCAGGAGTCAAGAACCAGCTCACAAATGGTGGTTGGGTGCGTTGATCTCTAGAACGTTCACAGAACATCGAGAGGAAGGGAAAAAAGGCTGTGACAGGTTAAGTTCCTCTTTCCTCCCCTCCTTTGCTCTCTATCATCATTTCAGTGTTCTGTATTTCTGGAATGTTCTACAGCTTATAACAGTTAAAAATCGTGGGATCTCAGCTTGGTCTCACAATAGATAAGAGGCACAGAAAAAGGAAGTGTTAGAAAGGCATTTTATAATTTTTAAGTTGTAAGTGTAGGACTTGAAAGATCAGCTCAAAGGTTAAGAGCTTATATCACTTGTCAGGATGATCCAGGTTCAGTTCCCAGGACCCATGTCAGGCAGCTCACACCTGATAGGGATCTGACACCCTCTTGTCTCCATGGGCAATGCACGTGTGTGCACAGACCACACACACAGACCACACACACATACACAGACATACACAAATAGATGCATAATTAAAATTTGTGAAAGCATCTTTAAGCTATAAATACTAGTAGTTATTATAATCAAGAAGAGGTAAGGCTCTGGCTGTTGTGCTCATACGGGAGCACCCAGGGATTTCTTCAAATGGCAGGCTGAGGACTCTGGCATTTAACTAGTATGATATTGAGGTTCACTATGTCATTGCTGAGATGGTTCCTTATTCCGGACTGTAAGACTGGATTTTCTAATAACCTACAGAACATAAATACTTAGTTGATAAAGTAGTTTGCCAGGCAAATTTTTAAGGAAAAAAAATATATCCAAAACCTATTCTTAGGCAATGAGGGAAACATCTATCAAGGTCACACTGCACACATTTCACGCCAATGACATACTCTCACATGCATGGGGTGACAGACACCCAAAGTAACTCATCAAATTATCATAATTTCAAAGTGTTGGAGATGATGAAAATGCCCTTTAACAAGAAGTCACATAAGTGAAGTACGGTGGGTTGATGCCTCGAAGTATGAAGCCATGGGGGACAGGCAGAGAAAAAAAAAAGAAGAAGCCGCCATCAAGCAATCCGACCCATGATCTGTGGGCTTCCTATGGCCCAGGGGAACTACAAATGGAGGCCAACACATAACATACTTCTTAAGAGTTGGAATTTCTTGTGATTTGTTTTACTAACTCAGTGACAACATGTGTGACCGTGTCTAAAGGTTTGACACTTACAGGAGTGTGAATTAGAATGCCCTCCATAGGCTCCTGTATTTGAATGTGTGGTCTATAGTTGGTGGAACCATTTGGGAAGGATTAGGAGGTGTGGCCTTGTTGGAGGAAGTGTGACACTGGGGGAAGGCTTGAGTTTTCAAAAGCCCCATGCCATTCTAAGTAATGCTCCTGCTCTCTCTCTCTCTCTCTCTCTCTCTCTCTCTCTCCTCTCCTCTCCTTCTCTTCCCTCCCCTACCTCACTCCTCCCTCACTTTCTCTTTCCCTTTCCATCTTCTCCCTCTTTCCCTGTTTCCCTCTCTCCCTTTCCTTGCCTGGTACTTGTGGGTCAAGATATAAACTCTCAGCTCCTGCTCCAGCACAGTGCCCACCTGCCTGCTACCATGCCCCCTGCCATAATCATTATGAGCTCTCACCCTCTGGAACCATGGATTCTCAATTAAATGTTTTCTTTTCTCAGTTGCCTTGAGTGTGGTATTTTAGCACAGCCACAGAAAAGTAACTAGGACAGCATGCCTCTGAGAATTCATATAGAAAAGCTCTCCAAAATATTATGTTAAGTTTTATAGGCCTGCATTAGGGCTGGGGATGTAACCCAATGGTAGAGCACTTACCTACCATGTACCAGGAGGCCCTGAGTTCTAGTCCAAATCTCATACACACACACACACACACACACACACACACACACACACACACACACCACTTCTCTAGAAAACTGCACAAGAGAAAATAAAATCCCTGTGAGGAGAGACACAGGGTGAATGAGAGGAAGAAGTAAAGGATGAGAGGGAAAAACTCTGAATATGTTTTAGATTTTGAATAGCAGAAAATAGACTGCTGAATTGGATCAAAACGATTAATGTGGATGAAAGCTCAAAGGCACAGTCAGGGTGCAAATGCAACATAACCTCTTTATAAATATTTTTGGAACCAGAGTAACAAATTTCACTAAAAATAAAATAAATAAATAAAATCAGCAATGAAACCCTTTGATTATATACGTAAGATGAAAGGCAATGTTGGCACACAGGAGAGAGATGTGAGGGTCGCTGTAAGTTCAAGGTCTGCCTGAGCTACATAGGGAGATTCTGTCTTGGAAAGTGAAGCAGAAGCTGGACATGGCAGCACACACCTTTAATGTCAGCACTGGGAAGGCAGAAGGGCTGATCTCTGTGAGTGTGAGGCCAGCTTAATCTGATCTACATAGTGAGTTCCAGGACAGCAAAGCTACACAGTAAGGCCTTAGAAGAGTGGGGGGTGGGGAAGGCAGTTTTCCATTTTTGACCCTTTACACAGTTGTAACCACGTCATCTAGTCACCATTATGTGTCTGATCAATTAGGAGAATGATCATCATTAGATGATTATTAGGGAATAATGATTCTCTTAAGCATTTAGGGGGCACCAATAAAGAACCAAGAATGAACTGGTTCCTTTTTTTTTTTTTTTTAACTTAGTATTGAATAAAGCAGACATCATCTCTGACCTCCTAGATGGTTCTGGTACTTCAGCTATTAATGAAAGAAAAAAAAAAAAGCCTTTTTAGCATGATACATGTGGCACTCGCTCAATAGCTGCTTTCCCAGCTCCCTGAAACAGTAAACATTCAAATGAAAACAGCTGGGGCAGCTGGATATGATTTAACGTTACATGAAAAGGCCCTGGGGCCCACACTGCTTATTCGCTCCATACATGAGTAAATTCTGTTTCGGCGGGTTATGGATGTGTAGAGCCGGTGTGGACTGCCTCCGCTTCTGCTTATTTCCCTCCCTCCCAGCAGCCTTCCTCAGCACCAGAAGACGAAAACACAGGAGCGCCTTCAGCAAGATTCCAGATTCAATAATTAGTGGTCGGATTAAACGATAGACGGCTGCCTATAAGCCGCGGCTCTATTTTTAGGGAGTTTTCAAGATGTGGCTTAGCCCTTGTGGGAAAAGGACCGCCCAGTCCTTGGGGTCCCTCATTAGCATAGCCGCTCTGTTCTGAGACGCGCCATTGTACATCTCTACAAACTACAAAGTGCACCTCGGTGGAAAGGGACGTGGGGGGAAGGTTCAAAGAACCGGGAGTCGAGAACGGAGAGGGGAGGCTGCTGAGAGCAACTTCAGCCTCGAGAGCCTCCTTCGCTCGCCAGAGACGCCATGCTCAAGATACAAGGTGCTCTGCTAAGACAGCAAAGGGTCCAGGCTGGAGACAGAGAACAGACCGGGGGAGGCTGGAGCGGCTGACATAGACCTCCGGCGACCCAAAGGGAGTTGTGCGGAGGTCTGCTTCCTGAGGGGTTTGGAGCATTCGAGGATGAAGAGGCAGTACAGACCTGGTATTCCAGCTACTTCAGAGGCCAGGGCAGAAGAAAGATCACAAGTTCAAGGCTAACCTGGGCAACATAGTAAATAATAAGGGGCTGAGGGTGGAGTGCCATCATTCAGTCCTGAGTACCGCAAGAAGGAAAGCAGAGAGGGAGAGACTGTTGTCTAGCCCCGCTATTCTCAGTGCTCAAGGAAGATAAATAAAGTACATTCCATGTTCAGGGTTTTTATAAACACTTGCTTTGTAGTCACGCTTAGCACGTACCCCGATTAGGCCTGTAAAGGGACAATATAAACTGGAGAATCCCGGATTTCTCTGCTCAATCCAAGAGAGATTTTCAAATGTGGTTTAGACCTTCTAACAACCCATGGAAAAGGGAACTGGCCTCGTTCTATGCATCATGGCGCTTCTTTGTCACGTCTCTCTTTTAATCAATTGGTTATGTTTTATTAATTAATTAGTTAATGATTAATTAATTGATTTAGAGTTCAGAGTCTCATAAAGCCAGCTCAGCCTTGAACTCCTGATCCCCTGCCTCCCGAGTGTGAGCACGGCAGGTGACCGCCATCCCAACTGCTTAGAGACGCTGTTTCTCTCCACTCCCAGAGCGGTGGCTGCAAGAAATGAGCTGAAGAGAGCACAGCTGGGGTGTCCCAGATGTCACATGCACAGCCCATGACAAATACGGTGACTAGAATCATGGGTACCTCCAAAATGAAGTCACCAAGATACCCGGGCAAGTCCTGCATGTCCTTAGAACAGTATCTTCACATGGCGGAAGTCCTGTCCTGTGAGCTGAAGAGAACAGGAAGCTGTCATGCTTCAGGAGGCTAATCCGGCAGCGGCAGTGTACCCCTGGAATCTCACTCTTGGCACTCAGGCTGCAGAGGTGGGAACACTGTGATTTCTAGCCCAGCTTGGGTTACACGGTGAAATGTTTTTGGTTTCTGGATTTGGGGGTTTGGTTGGCTTTCTTATTCATATTCTTCTTATTATTATTATTATTCCTCTTATTTTACTTTTCTTTTATTGGAAATAAAATTTTTTCATAAAATATATTTTGATTACAGTTTTCCCTCCCCCAACTTTTCTGAGTTCTTCCCCCCCTCCCCTCCCATCTGGATCCATACCCCTTCTGTCTCCTGTTAGAAAACAAACAGGAATCTAAACAATAATAAAAAATAATATTTAATAATGATAAAATGATATCATATACATCATATGCAAACAAATCAGAATGGAACAAAACAAACAGAAGAAAAAGAGACAAAAAAAAAAAAAAGACCATAGACACACACATTTACACACACAGGATCCCGTAAAACCAGAAGCTATAATGTATATGCAAATGACCCTTAAACTTTAAAACAAAACAAAACAAAACAAAAAAAACATGCTCTGACACCACAGACCGTCCAGAGATGCCACTGAGTTTGTTTTGTGTCAGCCCTCTACTGCTGGACATGAGGCCTGCCCTTAAGAGTGGCTTGTATCCCCAGTGAGACCGTTGGAAAGAACTAATTTTCCATTTGCAAGTGGTTATCAATGGGACATAGCTTTGGGGTTGGGGATGGGGACTCCTGACCACTCTTCCTCTCAGAAATGGGACCCTCTCTGGCACAGATCTCTGCAGGCCCGTTGCTTGCTGCCACAGTCTCTGAGTTCATATGTGCATCGGCCGTGCTAAGTATAAAAGGTCTTGAATCCTTGGTGTCCTCCATCCCTTCTGGCTCTTACAGTCTTTCTACCTCCTCTTCCACAGAGTTCCCCGAGCCCTAGCGGGAGAGATCTGATAGAGACATACAGGTTAGGGCTGAGTGTTCCAAACTTGCTCGCTCTCTGTACATTGCCCAGCTGTGGGTCTCTGAATTAGTTCCCATCTACTTCAGGAAGAATCATCTCTGATGATGTCTGAGCAAGGAACTGATCTAGGAGTATAACAGAATGTGTCATTAGGTGCATACTTTTTTTTTTTTTTTTGCTATGTTTAGCAGTGAGATGTTTTCTTTAAAAAAAAAAAATCTATTCTGACCACATGGCTTAATTAATGTGTTTTATTAACTTTTTCTCCTCACTGGATGTTTATTACTAGACAAGCTATTTTTGATAAATATGAGCTATCTACAACTAAACCTGAGGCACTGGGGAGATGGCTCAGTGTATAAGAGAGCTTTCTATGGAAGCCAAAGGACCTGAGTTCAAATCTCAAGCACCCACATAAAAGTCCAGCTTGGCTGTGAGTGCCTGTAACCACAGATCCAGGGCATGGAGACAGGCAGATTTCAGGAGCTCACTGGCCAGCCAGCCTAGCCATTTTGGAGCTTGAGATTCAGTGCCTCAAAAACTAAGACAGGAAGTGATAGAAGGAAACACTGTATTCCTCCAGTGCCATTCTCCATTTGGTGGGGGCCTGGATTTCAGAGGGGGGCTGGAACCTGGCTTCTGGAAGAAGAAGAAGAAGAGGGGTTCTGTTTCTCTTGGGAATGGCTAGAGTGCTTTAGGCTGAGGCCTAGGTGCTAGGCCAGGGTATAGAAAAGGTTTTCCACAGAGCGTTACAGTTTAGCTCTTTTAGAATGAGATCATCTGTGGCAATGGAAACTCAGGTGTTCCAAAGCCTATAGTAATACCAAAGTATTACAGTCCTTGGTTAAGCTGCTGAGCACGGCAGAGGTGTGGGTGAAAGCCCATGCTTTGGTGGGCTTGCAGCCCAGAGACACAGGCCCAGCATGGCCCAGGCCCATCAGGCCAGAAGCCAGGCCCATTGGGAAATAAATGACAACTCTCAGGTGGTCATGGTGGAAAGCTGATGGTATCATGGAACATGCAACCAGCCAGCAGCATGTTTATTTGAACTCAGGGATTTATAAACCTTGGGAAGTGAGGGTGAGTGTGTTTGATTTGCTGGGGTTAGGGGTCAGGGATATTTAATTTGCATGTAGTGGTACAGTGCATTTTCCATGTAGTAGCATGGTCCTATCATAAGAAGGAGAACACAGTACTTAATTCTCCTGTGTTAGGGGAAAATCTTCAAGTACAGTTGATGGTCACGCCTGAAGACTAAGATCCTTAACAGGGTGGGCCATTTTTGGGAATTGCCAGATGATTGCTAGAGCTGTTTCCTTAGCAGGAAAGACTCCGGCCTGTAATCTGCCCTGAGGGCTATTTGACACTCCTTGCAAAAGCTGGGGTCACCCAGATCAGGGGAGACTTTTAGAACCTCACTGAGAAAACGGAGTCCACCATCTTAGACTAAGTGCAAACAAATGGCTATCCGGGGATGTTAGACTTCCACCTAACCCAGCAAAGCCCCACACGCTAGCCTCAACATGCATGAACATGCATGAGTGCATCCACCCACACATGTAACATATAGCACACACAGAGAAATTAATTAACTGCATTTTAACAATAAAGATGGGCCCAATACAACGAAGGTCAGTGTACCAATAAAATCTTGAAACATAAGTCTTTTGTTTTGTGAGACGGGGTCTTTTTATGTAGACCACTGTATAGACCAGGCTGGCCTCAGAGTCACAGAGGTCCACTTGCCTATGCTGGGACTAAAGGCTGTGTGCCAACATACCCAGATTGAAAAATAGACTTTACAGAATGAAATTATCAAGATTATCCCGGGAATCACTTCCCAACGTTATTATTGGTAACTTTAAGGAGCCGATAGTGATTTGGGGCTCATAAATACGTAATGCAAGTGAGGTTCTTTCTGAAAAGGGAAAGTTCAGGAAAGCGTTAGGGCTGCTTGTTTGCATGTGGTTTTGTTCTCGGCCTGTGGATTCAGGATCTGAATGTGTTAGCCCAAAATAGTCTAAAAGTCAAGATCCTCCTCCCTTAGCCTCCCAAGGGCTGGTGTTGCAGGTGAGACCCACCATGCCTTATGACATTTAGAGTCTCGAAGGAATTAAGATTTTTTCTTATACTGTAAATTCTTCTTTAAATTAATTTATGCATAATTTTATGTGTATGTGGCCAGCGTGAGTTTTTGTGTAACACTTGCATACAGGATCTTGTAAAGGGCAGAAGAGAGCACCAGGTGCCCTGGAACTCATATTATAGACACTTGTGAGCTGCTGTGGGGATGCTGGGAATGAAACACAGATCAAGTGTCCCGCTAAGCCAAGTCTCCAGCCCCTTAAAGAGAAATTCTGCAGTCCCATAATCACATAAATTGTAGTAGAAGAAAATTGGAATGTGAATCTGAAATAAATAATCATGCTATCATGACTGGTGGAGCAATCAGTGAAAAATAAAAATCATGCTGGATTTAAAAAGCCTGGCATGAGCTGTAGCACATTCCTGTGATCCCCACCAATCAGGGAGGCAGAGGCAGGCGGATCTCTGAGAGTTCAAGGACAGCCTGGTCTACGTTCGAGTCCAGGACAGACAAGGCTACACAGAGAAACCCTGTCCCAAAAAACAAACAAACAAACAAACAAAAAGGATGAGCCCTGGCTTTCATTCCCACAACCAGAAAAAAGGAAAGGAACGTCTTGCTGGGCAAAGCATGGTAGTCCACACCTTTTACCTAGCAGTAGGGAGGCAGAGACAGTTATATCTCTGTAAGTTCAAAGCCATCCTTGTCTACATAGTGATTTCAAGGACAGCCAGGGCTACATTGGGAGATCCCGTCTCAACAAAACAATTAAATTTTACCACTACTTCCAGGAGACACTTTAATAAAAATTCAGTTTTAGATTTATTTTCTTTTATGGGCTGGATGGTTTGCCTGCGTACCATGTGCTGACAGTGGGAGTCAAAGAGGACACTGGATCCCCTGGAACTGGACCTGTGGGTGGTTGTGAGTCACCGTGTGAGTGTTGGGAACTGTAAGAGCAACAAGAGCTTCAAGTGCTCTGGGTAAGTGTTTTAGAAATCAAGGAAACTACCCCGTTCTTCTCCGAGAGCAACTTGCAGGAGCGTCCGGCAGTTCTAAGACAGCTCGTTGGAGGGGTCCACCATACGTGGGAACTCGGAGGCCTGACGACAAGCTCTGTCCTTTGCATGGCGAAGCCTGTGACTTCTCTGCTGCGTAAGGTTGACTGTGCTCCTCAGATGAACTGCAGAAGACTGTGCAGGCTGCTGAGGCATTCTCTGGCAGGCAGGCAGCACACTGTAATGAAAAGGCCTTTGACGAGGGTACTTCCCAGAGGCTGCCTTCCTGCTCCCCCTAGGCCTGAGTGGGAGGCCACCTCTGCACAGGATTCTCATTCCTTGAGCATTACAGAACTCTCTATGCTTGACACAATCCATTCTCACAAAATGTCTGTGAAATTTGACAGAGACAAGCGGGTTTTGAGTTTCCTAGACATAAAGGCTTACTTCCACTGACCCAGACAGAAAGTTTAAACTGATATTAAACTCTAACAGAGTTCCCTCCCAGGACCCATATAGTGTTAGGAGAGAACTGACTCCCAAAAGTTCTCCGCTGACTGCCACAGGCCTACTATAGCAGGCACTGTCATGTGCATATACAAATAGATGATAGATAGATAGATAGATAGATAGATAGATAGATAGATAGATAGATAGGTAGATGTGATACCAATAGTTTGATCTGATTGGATGGGATAAATTTAATCCTGTATTGACCTTGACTTTATTAGTTATTAGTTATTAAAGTTAGGAGTCCATAGGGTGGTAATTTTTTACTTAGGAATAATTTAATAATGCAAGTGTATATCAAAAATAAATTACTACAATTATGTCATTTGTAAATATGTGTCTTACTGACATCCTTTTTTTTCGCCAATGAAAGCTTTCTAAAAGTCAGTAATGACTTGTTTGTTACCATGTGTGCATGCCTTTAAACATGTAGGCAAAGCTGTGAAAACGCCTCAGCCTGAAAACCAAATCACATCTTGCCCTGTTTTCTTGTCATCTGTCAGCTATTTGACACTGTGTGATGAGCTGTGAACCTCTGTTGGCAATAGTTTTCTTAAAGGGGAGATTAATGACAATTATAACGTACAATAAAAGGAGTGTATGATAATTTGCGTTAAACATGACAACTCATGAGAGAGTAATTAAGAAAATAATAAGGCATCTTACTCTGCTATTAGTCATCAGCATTAAAAATATATTTCATATTATATGACGCTAAATATACATCTTGACTTACTGGATTCTAAGCCTTTCTGGGGCATTTCCTGACATGGCAGTGGTATGAGGAAACATTTGCATTCAGGCATCAGAGGGTCAGCAGTAAGATCTCAGAGATAAAGCTCTTCAGCTCAGCTTCTGTTTTCATGAGCAATGAGGGTTTTAGTTAAAATTTCCAGGATTGTTTTTATTTGGTATAATAGAAATGAATATTCATGGTTGGTCGAGGGTAACGTGTGTAATTCTTGACCATGAAGATCTCATACAAATGTCCACCCTCGAGGTCCAGCTCCTCCTTAAGGAGTGTGTGTGTGTGTGTGTGTGTGTGTGTACTCGAGAGTGTGAATTGTAGTGCTAGGGATGGAACTAGGGTCTTGAGCATGCCAGGCGAGGGCCCATCCACTGGGGTACAGCCCCAGCCCCCTTCCTTTTGTTTTCATGAACATGGGCTCCCACCATGGTCTATCACTCAAGGTGGAAGTGAAGCTCACTGGTAGAGCATTTGCCTAGAGTGCACAAGACCGTGGTTCCCTTCTTCAGCACTAGAGGAGAAAATACCATGTAGTGAAAAAATGTTCAAATATGTGGAGTTCAGTGTGGAGAGGAAAGTCTTCCTCCTGCTCCCGCCTGCAAGACTCCCTGTCGACTCCTCCCACGTGTACGCACCGTTAGCGGGCCATGCACTGGGCAGCTAGCAGTTCTAAGCTTTTGGTGACAGCACAAATGAAAAAATTATCAGTCTCTATCCACGTAAGTTGACATATATTCATGCGTAAGGTCATCTACAAGAAAAAAAATCCCTAGAAGCAAAATTTGAAAGCTGTTTCTAAATTGCCCTGGACGGGAGGTATACCAGCTTACACTCCTCTAACGCAATTCCTGGTTTTCCCAAATGTCGCCCAAGATGAACCAAAGCAGAGGGTCTTGCCAGTTTGTTAGGTGAGCAGCTGCATTTTGCTGTGGCCCTGACTCCTGCTTCGGGGAAAGCAGGTGCGAGCATCCGTTGATATGATCAGAAGCCATTCACACTTCCTTTTCTGGGAAATAACTGCCTCTGGTTCACCCATTGTTCTTCTATGGCTCCTGGTCCTCAGTGTACTAAAGAGTCCAGTCCCTTATTTGATATGTCACAGGTCTTTGTACCTTGAATCTTTGCAGAAGTGCTTCTTATTGTCTGTCTTGTTTTGTTTTTCAAGCAGGGTTTTTCTGTGTAGCCCTGGCTTTCCTAGAACTCAGTCTGTAGACCAGGCTAGCTTCAAACTCAGAGATCCTTCTGCCTCTGCCGCCTAAGAGCCAGGATTAAAAGTGTGTGCTACCTCACCAGGAGAGCCATATATGTGAAGCCATTGCTGGAAAGCTTTTTCCTACTCTAACACTCTATATGCTTAAGTTTTACTATGGAAATCTCTAAAGTCACCATGTAGTCATCCTAGAGAAGAAACACCCCCCCTTCTCTCCCATCTCTCTCTTCACTTTCTTTCTTAACTTCTCCTCTTGGGTAAATTCTTGGGCCTCCTCCTAAACTGTTACTTTGAGCACTTTGAAGAGCAAATGAACTATTCTAGTTCATGGGCTCTTCTTAGCACTTAGGACATGGAAAAGATGAAGGCCAGGTAAGGGTACATCACATCGTCATTAGCTCTTAGAGCAGATGGCTCCTGGGTGTGTAACAGCAACCACACCACAGCCATAGATGTGACTGACACCTGCCTGTCACCTCAGCTCTCAGGAGACCTAGGCAGAGCTGGGTGTGGTGGCACACGCCTTTGATCCCAGCACTCAGTGAGACAGAGGCAGGAGGATCGCTGTGAATTTGAGGCCAGCCTGGTCTACAAAGAGAGTTCAGGATACCCAGGGCTACACAGAGAAACACTGCCTCAAAAAGCCAGAGAGAGAGAGAGAGAGGAAAGAGAGAAGAGAGAGAGAGGCTTAGACAGGAGTAGAATGATTTCAAGGCTAGCTTGGACTACCTGGTTAGACCCTGTCTCATTAGGAGTGTTCACATGGACACACTCAAAGGAAGGGGAGAGTGTCTGATTCAGATGAAAATCATATCATCTTGGGAAACTTCCTGACAGGCTGTGTGCTCACAGCTTCCCAGCCCACACACACTCTCTTCCAATGAGCTCACAATGAGATCATTGTCATTAACAACCACTGGACATTTAAATACTGGACATGATGCACACAGCCCCAGAAAGAATATTTTTCCATACAACCAGTGCTGCACAAAACCATGTACAGGAAAAATAAAGGGTCAAAATCCAAGACAAGCTATAGGACTTTAACATAACCAACATCCAAAACTTCCTGGAAGAGTCATTGGTACCTCATGAGAACACCATCTCCCCATCTCCCTCCCGCAGGCTGGGCAGTATCTGATGGAAACATCCCTGCCTCCCGGGAAAGGCTTTCAGAGCATCCCTCACTGTTCAACACTACGTAAAGCTGGCCTGTCTGGCGCTACTTAAATTGGAGCATCTCACCAGAGACTGACTGGAAGAGTGAACAGGAGACTCCACTGTCCTCAAGCCAGGCTAAGGAGGTGCTCATAGGCAGGAAAATTCTTCCAGATCCTCACTAACATCCTGTTTTAAGACAACAGTCTTTCATTCAAGAGTGCTATTATTTTACCATTCAGTTATTTTCCATCTTGATTTCTTATGCAACAGCTAAAGTACACAGACACACATGCACGCAAACACACACACAAAATAAGTAAATAAATAAACACTTTAAAATTAAAGAATAGTGGGCTGGGTGCATGGGTGCAGTGGTGTACATCTTTAACCCCAACACTCGGGAGGCTGAGGGAGGCAGATCTTTGTGAGTTCGAGGCCAGCCTGGTCTACAGAGTGAGTCCAGGACAGCCAAGGCTACACAGAGAAACTCTGACTTCACTAAACAAAACAAAGAAACTAAACAAAATTAAAGAATAGTTAAGGGGCAGGATTGGTGGCTCAGCAGTTAACAACTCTGGTTTCTAGGGGATCAACATTTGGTTCCCAGAACCTACACTGGGGAGCTCCCAACGGCCTGTAACTCCAGTGCTATTAAGTCTGGCACCCTCTTCTGGCTTCTGAGGGCTCCTGCAGACACATGGCACAGACACCCATATACACATAAACAAAAATAAATCTTATTTTTTTCCTTTTCTTTTTTTATTTTTTTATTACTGTTTATTCACTTTATCCCAGCTGCAGCTCCCTCCCTCATTTCCTCCCAGTCCCTCTTCTCCTCCCATGCCCCTCCCCTCCCCTATGCCCCTAGTCCACTGATAGGGGAGCTCCTCCTAGTAAGGCTGCCCTCCTCCCTCTCAGAGAGAGGTGACCAAAGAGCCAGCCACTGAGTTCATGTCAGAGACAGTCCCTGTTCCTCTTACTAGGGAACCATGGGCTACATGTGAGCAGGGGGTCTAGGTCCTCTCCATGCATGGTCCTTGGTTGGAGTATCAGTCTCAGAAGAGACCCCTGTTGCCTAGATTTTTGGTCTCCTTATGAAGTTCCTGTCCCCTTGAGGTCTTTCTATCTCTCCCTTCTTTCATAAGATTTCCTGCACTCTGCCCAAAGTTCGGCTATGAGTCTCAGCATCTGCTTTGATACCCTTCTGGGTAGAGTCTTTCAGAGGCTCCCTGTGAAAGGCTCCTGTCCTGTTCCCTGTTTGCTCCCTTTTTTGATGTCTATCCCATTTGCCTTTCTGAATGAGGATTGAGTATCTTCCCTAGGGTCCTTCTTCTTGCTTAGCTTCTTTAGGTGTACAGATTTTAGTATGTTTATCCTATATTATATGTCTAAAAATGATTAAAGTGAAAAATTTGTGTTATGACAAAGACCTCCATGGTGACATAATTTTCAAAAACAAAAGACTAAACGCGGCATGTCTCTATTTTCTAGTGTGAAAGTGTTTTGCCTGCATGCATGTATATGTGTACTGTACGCATGCCTACTAACTACAGAGATCAGAAGAGGATGTCAGCTACCCTGAAACTACAGTTGCAGGTAGTTGTGAGATGCCGGGTGGGTGCTGGGAACTGAACCAGATCCTCTATGAAAGCAGCCTGTGCTCTTCACCACTAGGGAGTCTCTCTCTCTCCAGCCTTTGACTGCAGTTTCTCCATCTGTCATCCTGGGTCTATGGGTGACCTCTCTCTTCTTTGTTTTTTCCTTCTGTTATCCTCCACATTCTTCCTCTGAACATGTACCCGCAGATATGCAGACTTTGAGATGTGTTCTCAAATGTAAATTTACACTGTACAGTGGTTGTTTTGTGAAGAAGTGTATTTTAAGTTTAGATCATATCATATCTTATCACCTGCATTTTCTCCCAGGACTGAGTCTGAGGCTTCTCTGCAGCCTCTTCATCCATCACTGCTCAGCTGAATAGTATTCTGTTGTATAGTCAGCTTATTAACTCAGCTGCTGATGAACACTTCGGGTGGAGCTCCACCTTATCTGCTGTCAGCGGCTAACATAGCCGTAAATGTGTCCCTACCGAACTTCTACAGGATCTCCAAGAAACTTGACTGGGATTGCCTTTTGTGTTTGATGTATCTTACTATTGCCAGTTTGCTTGCAGATCATATGTAACACTGTAGATGTTTCCTCTGCTACATCACATCTCTAATACCTGGTAATATTCACCTTTCTTATCACTGCTAGTTAAATACATAGAAGGTGGCATTTTGTTAATCTGCATCTCATGTCTTTACAATGAATGACAATGTCCATGTATTGGCAATTTATTTGGACTTCTATAAGTTACCCGTTTGCCCTTATAAATTTTCCCCTTGGGTTTCCATATTGAATAATCTAGGAGTTTGTGTAATTTGGACATTTTCCCTATTGGCTTTAAACATTATAGACACCATTTTCTTTTTAACGGTTTTATTAGTATATGTTGATATACATAATGGGCTTCGTTATAATTTCATCTATGCTTATTACTATTACATGTATTGCCTTGCATTGAAAAATCCTTTTTTTTTTTTTTTTTTTTTTTTTGTAGCTTAATCCACTTACCTTTTTTGCTTTGAATTGCTGCTTTGAGATTTCGTTTAAGAAACATTTTGCTCTCCTCAGTCAGGAAAACTGTACTGAGCAATTTTGTCTCAGCCATTTGTAGTATTACTCAATGCCGCCAGCCTTTGTGATTCCAGTAGCCCTGTTCCTGCACTCTTCATTCTGTTTGCTTGGTCTATTTATAGACTATAAAGTCAGCAACATGATTACCACCATGTCTTGTGGAAGGTTAACAATGGAGTATGAAAGACACATCTTGTTGGTCACATCTTTTGTATATTCTGTTTAGGACATTTCCAGCCTGTGGACATCATATAAATTTTATTTGTGTTCCTCGGAAATTCAGCTAGAGGACTGAGCATTTAGATTAGTCATAGAGCACTTGCTCCTCAACTGTGAAGACCTGGGTTCAGTCCCCAGCATTGAAAACAAAATCCGGGGGCTGGAGAGATGGCTCAGAGGTTAAGAGCACTGTCTGTTCTTCCAAAGGTCCTGAGTTCAATTCCCAGCAACCACATGGTGGCTCACAACCATCTATAATGAAATCTGATGCCCTCTTCTGTTGTTGTGCGGGCAGAATACTGTATAAATAATAATAAATAAATCTTTAAAAAAAAAAAAAAAGAAAACAAAATCCATCCAGAATTATATATTGCAATCACGTTGCATTGTATGTGTCTTTTCGAAGTGTGGAATAAATCACAGGCACGGTATTTCTACTTCAAATATTATTGCTTTCCCTTATCCCTAATGAAAGCAAAAGAATAAGGATTTATATGTGTTTCTTATATTTTTTTCAGTGTAAAATTTTATTAATCTATTTAGTGTGTTGTGTGCATGCATGTGTATGCATGGACTCAGGAGTATGTATGTGTATTCGTGTGTGTGTGTGTGTGTGTGTGTATTCCATGGCACTCCCTTGGAGTCAGAGGGGTTATTTATTTCTCTCCTTCTACCACGTGGGTCCCGGGGATTGGGTGAGATCCTTAGTTTGAAGGCTTTCTCTCCATGACCCTACTTCTCATTTTAACACACAGTTCAGGTCAAGTGCAGCGGGACACACCTGTCGTCCCAGCTGCTTCAGAGGCTGACACAGGAGCACTGTCCGGAGGCCAAGGCCAGCCCGGTCAACACAGTAAGATACTGCATGAACAGGGAGCAGAAAGTACAGCTACACAGTGCCTGTTCCCAACCACCCCTAACACGCACCCTCGCAGAGGCCACCGTGCACATAGGGTGGTAAGGAAGGTACTGGGGAGATCTAAAGCCTGACCAGCAGGTCATCCAAACCTCCCAGAAGGATCTGGTTTGAGCCCCCTCCGGGGCACCTCTGTTTGGTGTTTCTAGAGGGATCCTCAAAGAGAGCACTGACATGAGCAGCTGTGGCAGGCTCCCACTGTTGGTTGTTTTTCCCCACGATGCCGTGTGATGGTCAAAGGACAACTTTCCGGAGTCAGTTCCCCACTCCCCACTAGTTTCTGGAGAGCAAGCTCAGTCCTGAGGCTTGTGGCAAGCTTTTTTACCCACTAGGCTATCCCCGAGACCTGGCACTCAGTGTTTCTAGAGTAAAGAGTGAAGACGTGACAAGTTCTCTTTCCAGTTTGTCTGAAGGACAGTTACAATTCTTTCTTTAAATGCAGGGCAGGTACAGCGGTAGAGAAGGCTCAGTAGTTAGACTCCTGCTGCTTTTCCAGAACACCCAAGTTCTGTTCCCAGCAGCCACGTGTTGAGGCTCACAGCTGCCTGGACCTCCGGCACCTTCTTTTAGCCTCACAGATTAGCCACACACATTTTAAAAACACACAAACAAATAAAAATACTTAGACGTATCGGTCTCTCTGTATGTGAACACGATATTTAGCATGAGGGCTACCCTCTCTTTTTTTTCTTTTTCTAGACAGGATCACATGTAGCCCAGGCTGCCCTTGAAATTTCTACATGGCCAAAGATGACCTTGAACTCCTCCTGATCCTCTTGTCTCACCTACTGATTGTGGAGATCTCGGGTGTAAAACCCAATGCCTGATTAATGCAGCTCTGGGAATCAAACCCAGGGCCTTGTGTTCCACTACCCTCCAGGCCCTGATCTCAGTTCTTTAGCTGGAGAGCCAGAAATAGGATGCTATTTGATGAGCCAACAGTTTAGTCTCCTCCCTGTTTCACACAGCACCTGCACCACTTTGCATTCCCACCAACAGTGTCTAAGTGGTCCAGCTTCTCTAAGTCAGACTCCTGCCAATTGTACTCAGCTCCACACACATGCTGGGGCATGCATGGGCCCATACACATGCATATGCATGAGCGCATGCACACATATGCAAATAAATAAGTGTTCCGCTGTCTAAAGAAGAGAAGGAAGTCTGAGCGAAGGAACTGCCTTTCTCCTCAACCAAAATCACAAGTCTCCTTAAAGTGGTCCTCTCACTTCCAGAAACTACTCCCTCTGTTTGTCTCCATGGACCTGCAGAAATGCTTGCAAAAAAAAAGAAAGAAAAATAAATATGTATTTCCAAAGCTGAACCAAGTGACCGGATCATCTTCGAGCCTAAACCCCACAGCATTTTTTATATAAGACAAAGAAGAGACCTTGGTTATAGACACGGAATTTCACAGGTGGCTGAGTAAATCTGCTGGCTGCTTCAGTGTGAAGAAAAGATCGACCAGGCAGACACTGCCCACTGTGGGGTGAGAGACGGGAACTGAAGCTCATCAGGTGTGGCTGGCTGGCCCAGTGCTGGGGATCAAAAGGCTGTACCACCATGCCCGGCTGCTTTGACTCTGCCATTGCAAGGCATCGCTTTACCATTTGCCATTGAGTTTACTCATTCCCACTTACCCCGCCTGGAAGCGCTTCTTGACCATGAGCTCACTCTCCTACCTTAGAGTGCATCTTCTTTTTTCCAATCTTTTGCTTAAGGTTTTTCGGGTTGTTTTGTTTTGTTTTTTTAGGATTTGTGTCAGTGTTTACCCGGATGCATGTATGTGCACCACATGGGTGCCTGGTACCTGTAGAAGTCAGAAAGGGGACCAGATGTCCTCCAATCTGATCTATGGACAGTTGTGAGCCACCTTGTGGGTACTGGAGCCAAACCCTGGTCCTCCGAAAGAGCAGCAATGGTCTTAACCCTTGACCTGCCTGTGTAGCCCCTCTGCCTTAGATTTCTCATCTCTGAGCTAACCAAGCCATTTGCATGCTGTCACACCTACAAAGCCCCATTTCTCTAACTGCATTTTAGTTCGTTGCTGTCTGCTCGTCTTTCTTCCCACTCCCTCGGAAGGTTCTTCCGGGACACGGTCTTTCTTACATTTTGTGCATCTACAACGCTCAGCATGAAACAAACAACAAACACTTCCTGTCTCAGTCAGGGTTTTTGTTGCTTTGATGAAAACCCCATGACCAAAATGCAAGTGGTGGAGGAAAGGGTTTATTCAGCTTAGGCTTCTAGCTCATAGTCCACCATTAAAGGAAGTCAGGACAGAAACTCGAGCAGGGCGGGACCCTGCAGGCAGGAGCTGATGCAGAGGCCATGGAGGAGTGCTGTGTGCTGGCCTGCTTCGCCTGCTCAGCCGGCATGTAGAACCCAGGACTACCAGCCCAGGAATAGTGCCACCCACAAAGGGCTGGGCCCTTCCCCCGCTGATCACTAATTGAGAAAATGCCTTACAGCTGGATCTCAGGGAGGCTTTTTCTCAGCTGCAGGCTCTTTTCTCTATGATGACTCTAGTTTGGGTCAAGATGACACACAAAACCAGCCAGTATACTTACAAAAGGCGAAAGGATCCTTACTAAATCGCCATAATGTTTTCTAATATCTAGATGCAGATATTAGGAATCGATCTAATATCTACTGTTTGCACCTCTTTTCTTGTCCTTATTCTCTTGAGGAACAGAGAACAGAGGATTTCCCAAGCAACCTTAATAAACAGAGTATCAACATTTTGACAGTTACTTCTCCACAGCTTACTGGCGAACTTTCTGCAATGCTGGGAATATGAACCCAGAGCCTCTTGCATGCCACACAAGTGCTCTCTCCCTGAGCCACATTCCTTTCCAGACTTTTGTGTATACATCTATACACCCAACTGGATGCATCTTGAATGAGTCCCACAAGATGGGTACGTAAGGGACATCTTGGCAAACAAAAACCATAGTGCACGGCTCCAAACTTCCTCTTACATGGTTGTATTTATTACACTGAGGTTGCAGTAAATGGCTTGGAATATGCAAAATAATTTAGACAAAGGAGCCAGCCCTTCCTTACCTGAAGAGTTAGCAGTGGAAAGATCTGTGAGGAGGAACAATGGCTATAAGAGTCTCCTGATGCGCAGACTTCTGGGGCATGGACTCCAGCCATGGAATGAGTCAGGAAAAGAGTTGTAGAGGCTGTCTTAAATGCTGTAAGCTAGGACCGTGAAAAAGCAGAGTCATGGGGGAAAGGGAGGTGCTCACTGTTTAAAAGGCTTTTAGGTGTGATTGTGTTTTTGTTGGCTGTTTGCCTGCAACATAAAATGAGGGCGATGTGCTGTAGGGCCAGCTGGCTGGAGAAGGTGGAATGAATGGAAGCTGGGTCTTGGAGCCAGGACATGGCTGGAGATGCCATCTCTCCTTGGTGCCTCTGTTACTGCAGCCTTCATCATCACCCTTTCCTTGTGGTTTTCATGACCCGGTACACAGCTACTTGTGCTGTCTTTGCTGTGGATATCACAGAGTTAGAGAATTAGCTAACCAGCAGGCAGGAGTGGAGAAAAGTGACAGCACTTAGAACAGCGCAGCTGCACAGGTGACGTAAGTGTGACAGCAACTGGCTTTACCTCCTTGATATGTAGTATAAATAATGCCCCCTTATAAATTAAGGTCAAACCATGGCTGAAAAGGAAGGTAAGAGAAAAAGTACAACAATGTTTCTCTGTCTCTCTCTGTGTTTTTTTAAGGCAGGTTTCATACAGCCTTCAGCTCAGTATATAGTATATAACTGAGGTAGGCCTTGAATTTTCTGGGTTTCTGTTTAGCCTGTAGCCTGGTTACTGGCTCCGTGTGTGTCAGCTGCTTTCGGTGGAACAGAAGTCCACAGGTCTTGTTTTAGGCTCTGGTGAACTCTCATCTTTTAAAAGAACACAATCTCCTTCCGTGTCAATACTGATGGAAGCCCATATTGGTTACTGAGCTTGCTAGAATTCCATTTCCTATCGGGAATAAAAAGTGCGCCAGATCCTTAAATATGAAGTAATGTGTTAAGTCCAGCATGGTGACACACCGTGTGAGGCCAGTAGGAGAATTATAAGTTCAACATTTCTCAAAATTTTGGGAGTAGAGAGAACTGACTGAATTCCACAGTGCAAGGACTCAGCCTCCATCAACTGGGCATCAAGATGTGTATCTGTCTGTCTGTCTGTCTTGTTGGTAAGTGTGAGAAAGGGGGCCATTATTTATATTACATTATACTGCATAGATATATAGAGGGCAGCTAACTAGTAAGGTCAAAACAGGGTTGAAAAGGAAGTTAAAAGAGAAAGCATAAAAGAGAAAAGTACAACAGTTTTTCTCAGTCTCTCTCTATCATCTATCTATCTATCTATCTATCTATCTATCTATCTATCTATCTATCTGTGTGTGTGTGTATGTGTGTTTAAGGCAGGTTTCATGCAGTACAGTCTGGCCTTGAACTCAGTATGTAGTATGTAGCTGAGATAGGCTTTGAACCCCTGATCCTTCTGCATCCACCTCCCATGTGCTGGGATTACAGGTATGTACTGCCACCCTCAGCTAGAGGGCAGGTTTCTGATAAACTGCCCTGTCATAATCTTCAAATTATTGATTTTATTGGTAACAGATGTTCAAGGCTACTCCTCATATTGTGAGATTCTTCCGAGTCTTTTTGCTCTGCCGTGGTAAAGCTAATAATCATTTACACTCATAATGGCTTCCTATGATCTGTGACTGACAAAACGGTCCAGAGTTCCTCTCGGGAATGCTTTAACGCAGTGAGAACAGCAGACTGCTACGATGATGAAAATGTTAACTGGACCTCTTTCATGAACACATCTAAACCCTCTGCTCAAGCTCTGTCTTGAGATGCATGTCAGTGATAAAGACAGAGAAACTGAAAGCTGGGAGCTTTTTCAAATAGATTCAGGGAGGAGGTTAATGAAGCATAGCTATGTATCACTGGCCTTGCTATTAAACCAAGTTCAGACCTCTTTTCCTTAGGACTATTTTAATGCTCTAAGAGTCTATGCTACTAATTTCCCCTTCTAGGAAAGAAGGCCCACCAGGTGTGGTGGTGCACGCCTTTAACCCCAGGACTCAAGAGGCAGAGGGAGGTGAATCTATGTGAGTTTGAGATTAGCCTGGCCTACAGAGCAAGAGCAAGTTCCAGGACAGCCAAGGCTACACAGAGAAACCCTGTCTCATCTTGGGAAAGGAGTGTGTGTGTGTGTGTGTGTGTGTGTGTGTGTGTGTGTGTGTGTGTGCTTATTTGTGGGCCGAAAGTCAGAAGTGAATATGAAAAATTTAATATGAGAAATTCTTAACAGATGAGCATTGCCTTTAAAGTTTTGTCTTTAGTGTAATAATAATAAATATCAGTGAGGAGAAAATCAATACCACCCTTAAAAACTCTAATTTTAAAACGATTATGGTTGCAATGCTCTTTTATCTCCAGCAGAAGGGCGGCAGGCTGGTGAATCTCTGTGAGTACAGGACCAGCCTGGTCTACGTAGTGAGTTCACAAGCTAGCCAGAGATACCTAGCCCTGTCTCAAAGACAAAAGCACCCTCTAATTCTTCTCCATCATTGTATGTGTCTAGCTAGTAGAACCTAAAATTCAGCAAAGACTTTTAGTCGTAGACGAGAATAACTCTTACCACATATAGCTAGTCTTAGGGAGAAAGACGAACCTCTGCCAATACTAACGAGTTCACGGATGTTGTGAGAAAGGCACTCCATGGTTGACAGCAAGGACACAAAAATGGCCACCGCTTGTTTCCTTTCTCCGAAGAGCTTAGAGCACAGAACTCAGAACTTAGACGGAAGCATTTGATATTGTTGTCAGTCACCTGTTCATTTTGGAGGATTAATTTATGAGCCCTTTATTTCAGATTTTGAAAAGCCAAAGGATGGGTCAAGGCTAGGAAACACCTGGGAAAGATGAACCTGTATCAGAACTCTTCATGAAGGATGAGGAAGGCAGTGGGCTGGCTCATGTGGGGACAGATGAGAACACAAGAGAGGAAAGAGTTGGGGGCTGGCTGCAAACTGTGCGTTCCAAAGGGGCATGAACAGCTCCCAGAAGAGTCTGACCCTATCTTATCAAGAACAGAGTCTTCTAAGTAGGAACAGGGTACCTGTAGCCAGGCCGCCTCCTGCTCACAGCACACACTATACATTCCCCCCTATGCTCCCACTTCGGGTGTTGTGCCAGCACAGCGGTTCTCAACGTGTAGGTCACATGTCAGAGATCCTGCATATCAGGTATTTACATTGTGATTCATAACAGTATCAAAATTACAGTTATGAATTAGCAACGGAATGATTTTATGGCTGGGGGTCACCACAACATGAAGAACTCTATTAAAGGGTCACAGTGTCAGGAAGGTTGAGGACCAGGGCTCTAACACAGTCATCTCAATACCTGCTGTTCCTGATATGCTTTACTCTGCTTTATCCAGGTAGGAAAAGCAATTCCCCCATGAAGGCCAGGTCACCATTAAATTATTCATCAAGTCATTTAGAAAATAACCTACTTTCTTCCCTTTCCTTTCTTCTGGACCTCAAAATATATCAAAATAGGACACTGAAAGTATCAACTGAGCCCACTTCAACAGGTTTCAAAACCAAATGTCAAGCTTACAATTTAAAAACAGTTTCTCAACAGGATCAGATGAATGGGGAGGAGGTCCACCCCTATCAGTAGACTTGGAAAGGGGCAGGGTGGAGATGAGGGAGGGAGGGTGGGATTGGGAGGGAATGAAGGAGCGGGATACAGCTGGGATACAGAGTTAATAAAATGTAACTGATGAGAAAAAAATAAAATTATTAAAAAAAAAAAAAACAGTTTCTCATTCCAAGACTTAGTCCTATGACTGGTGTCTATCTATAGGAAACATCACCCCTTACAGCACCTTACAGCTAAATTCCGAAAGTTCTGTTTGGCCGTCAATGCCTCCTTCCATTCCCCTTAGGCTCACAATACTCTCTTTTCTGTTAGTGTCATGTCCTTTTTCTTTATTCCCCTTTCTTCTTGGGTTTGGTTTTGCATTGACTGCTTGGCTGTTTGAGAAATGGGTTCACTCAGTCTCCTTGCCTTGGCCTTCAGAAAGCTGAGCGTGGAGGCGGGAGCCACTACAGCCTCCAAGGCCATCTTAATTCCTAGGGCCTCCTTCTGCCTTCTCCCTCCAGATCTTCAGATTATGAGTGTTGAAGTCTATAACACACTAGCTTGCCACAGTGAGCCCCTGTGGCAAGATATCCACCCTCCACAACTGTGACTAAAAGAACTGCTTAAGTTTACTCCATGTGTTCCATCAAACCTGTTTGAGAACAGGAATTTGTATCACAGTTCTTACCCAGCATTCTCCACAACTGCCTTTTCTTATATCTTTCTTCTTCTCCTCCTTCTTCTTCCTCCTCTTCCTCCTTTTTCTTCTAATGCACTCTCCATTTTTATTTTTATTTTATGTGTATGGATGTTTGGCCTGTCTGTATGTCTATGTACCACCTGCATTCCTGGGGCCTGTGATGGTCAGAAAAGGATATTGGAGCCCCTGAAACTGAAGTTTTAGACCATCGTGAGCCATCACGTGGGTGCTGAGAATCAAACCTCTGCAAGAGTAGCCAAAGTTTTTAATTGTTGATCCATCTATGGTGTTTGTTTGATAACGCCACCCCACCCCACCCCGCCCCAGGCTCATAGATTTGAATGCTTGGTCTCCAACTGATGGAACTGTTTGCGAAGGATTAGGTCTATGCTGGAGGAGGTGTGTCATGGAGTGGGCTTCAACGTTTCAAAAGCCCACACCGTTCCCAGTTAGCTCTCTACCCCAACGTGAGCTCTCAGTCTGCCCAACTGCCGCCATGCTCCCACCATCATGGTTGTGGGCTCTAACCCTCTGGAACCACACACCCCAAAATTACATGCTTTCTTTTCTAAGTTGCCTTGGTCATGGTGTTTTATCACAGCAATAGAGAAGTAACGAGGACACACCTCTCCAAGGCCCTCTCACAGCTTCCTGTGACAACATGGAAACTTCAGCCATCAGTGGTACATATAGGTCAAGCTGCCTACAAGATGGCGTTTATGACCCAAACATTCTTCCTCCCTGTGGGTAGAATGGAGAGCACTTTTTCAATTTCCCCCCTTGTCTTTGCCCAAACATACTGGAACTAAAGCCCCTGACAAAGGTAGCATCCCTTTTGTAGCAGAAACAAAAGAAGTGTGTAATGAGTTGGTAACCATGACTCTGTGTGTGTAGATGATAAATCTTGGCTCTACCCACCTCCTTTATCTGTTGGGGCTAATGGTCTTTCCACGAGCCATCACTGACCAGCATCTTCTCCCAGAACAGGTACTTTGGAAGACAATCTTGCCCTTAGCAGACCAAGGGAAGCAACTGTGAGACAGGAAAGCCCCGTCTCTGGCAGGTGACCTGTGTGCAGGCTGCACTTGAAGAGTGAAGGATCCTTAGGTATACACGGGTGCTTGACTTTTGGCGACTGGGGCGGCACTGTAGGAATTATAGTTTCATTTGCCATGCTGCTACAAGAAGCAAAGGCAGGTGCAGTTTTTAAACAATTCAGCACTGTGGACTGTGTTCAAGTGAGACTTTAAATGAAGTTTTAATTTCTTAGGAAGACTCGATCAATGAATGCCACAATTGTGTGGTTTTAGCAAATGCTACCTTTTTTTAAAAAATCACAAATCATGGCACCTTTGGGTGCCCACGTGGCTGGTTGCTGGCTTCTTTCTTCCTCATTTGCTGTGTCTTTGCTTTCAAACATAAGATTACATGTGATATTTACTTTTTGATATGCAATCCCAAATCAGCTGCGGAAAATATTTAAAATGTGTGCTCTTGAAAAAAAAAAAGTCAGATCATTTATTCATTTTTAGAGAAAAAAATAATCACATTTATCTCAAAATTGTAAAAATCGGAACACTAATTTTACTCTTTCTCAAAACTGAAATAGCAAACAGTTTATGTAAGGTGCTGATAATTACCTACATTATTATACTGCTGTGACAGATGTTGGGGGGAAAAAAAGCCTGAAATGCCTACAGCTGTGCACCCCATGACTTCTACTGCCGGCTCACACAGAAGGCTAACAGATGTTCTAAACTGTCACTTTGCCTAGATGGCTTTCAAGTCTGAGGGCCTTCTTTATCGAAGTCTGTCTTGGTTTCATGGATATCCTCCCAATTCCTGTCTGTAACAGTTAATGTTAGTGACATTGATCAATCAACCTGTTTTCCTGCTTCTTCAATAAATAGACATAAACAGGCATCAGTTTGCACGTGGATTATTAAGCAGTCTATGCATATCATTCTGTAAAATCCTTTCTTTGAACACACTTTTCAGTTATCTGTACACAGGTAAGCTTGCCTGGAATCTTTGGAAGAACCAAGAATTTTACTGAAATCGTGTGCACCTTGAAGGCAAAAAACGTTGACAATTCTAGTGAGGAAACTTTTCATTCTTTTTCCTATTGGATAAAAGTATTTTGCTCTGCTTACTTCTCACTTAACTCTGCTCAGGACAACTGTTAATTTTGCAGCCTCTTAGGAAAAAATGAAAGAGGAAGATAAGTGACACCCAGGAGTGACTGAGCACTTCCTCTCTTCACACAAACTTTTCAGATCCTTCCAGCAGATTGCTGTCCTGAGCAGAGGCCATCGCTGCCTCATTGGCTGTTGCTCTTAATTTTAATGGGCTGGAATCCTGTAAAACACTTACCTAATAGTGTAAATCTTCTGCTAACAATCAGGTGTCTGGCCCATCCTGTTTCCTCATCGTTCCTTGTCGAAATATAACTCTAAACAGCACATCTCTCCAGGTTTGTTTCTGAATTAGTCCCTGCACTTAATTATGAGGAAGAGAGGGATGCCTCCTTCTTCTTTGTTATAAACTAAGCTCTCAGTAATCCCAAACAAAAGAGCCAGTTCTAGAAGATACAGGATTTGCTCGCAGGATTATGGTCTCATAGATAATGCGGTGCAGTCAGCAGACAGGAAGCTTTATTTTAATTCAAATAAGCTGGTAAACACAGCACTGGCCAGTCTGCCAGTGAGAGGAGCCGGTCCCTGCCTGGCAGCTAGAGTGTAAAAAATCGATTAGACCTTGTTCACCATAGGTTTAATTTTATGTGAGATCCAAATTAAACTCCCCACAGTCCCTACTAAAAAGAGCAACATTTATGTTATGTTTCACTGTCTTAAAATAACGGATACTGACCTTGAAGGGCAGTTTTGATATAAGTAATCTCCCATGGGGGGGGGGGGGGGGACAGGGGTAAGTTCATTGAAAGCAAAATATTCTGTTGCTTTTCTGAGAAAATACAAACAGAAATGTTCTCTAGTTTACAGTCCTTAATAAGGTTAATTAGCAATCATATGCCCTGTCGTTTCTGTATTTCCCTACCACCTCCCAACCCCTTGCCTTCAAAGGCTGGAGCTTTAAGACTGATGCTGCCTCAGGCCCATACAAACCAAATTCATGGAACTGTGACCTTGCTCAGTCTCGCCTAAGGGAAGCCTGGGATGTAATGGCCTGAGGGAAAGCCCTAAATCTGAGTCCCAGCACTCCATAAACTGGGTGTGGCAGCTCAAGCCTGCTACACTACCACGCCCCTGCCTCCTGCTGCCCTTGCCCAACAAAGATAGAGGCAGGACGGTCAGAAGTTCAAAGTCATCTTCATTGATATAAATAGTATAAGGGCAGGATGGAATACATGAGATGCTGTCTCAAAAAAAAAATTAAACATAAACCCTATGCCCAACTTTGGTGTGAAGAAACACACACAGACTGGCATATCAAAGATGCTAAGGAGGTAAAGAATCAAGAGACAGTCTTAGTTCTAACCTGCATTGCAGAGGCTGAAGCAGTAGCACTGAGAACTTGAGGCCAACCTGGGCTACCAGACCTCCATAGTGAGACCCTGACTCCAGATTACAACAGAAGAGTCGGCGGTGGGGGACAATGGTCTGCCTCCCAGGGAAGAGAAAGGCAAGAACCTGAGTGTTCAGCCAGCTTCCTCCTGTGCTCCCAACAGTCTGCATGCAGTGACACTTGCTGGAGTCCATTTGGCTTCAGTCTATGCATTCTAAAGACCAGATTTGTGTTTCAGAATTGGGTGAGAAAGCCGAGTCTGTTTCCCAGCTCAGAAGCCACAGGCCTTTCTCCTCTTCCCTTCTATACTATAAAGTAAAGGGGAATAGAGTAATTCCAACGTCAAGATTAGTCCAGATTCAAGGTTAGTTCCTTTCTTGTTCATCCTCAAGTGACTAGAATGCTGTTCTTCAAAGAGGAAGAGAGTATTGGGAGCCACTGTCAGGAGAAAGCAATAGAAACTCTCCCTGTCGTGTTCCGTTGGATCACTAAGTCCTTTCTAGACAAACCCCAAAGAACACACTCCTTGTTTTTGTTAGTTTGTTTTGGTCAAAATCTGCTATAATACTTTCTAAGAATATACTTACCATTCATGAATGAGGCTGAAGATTTGGCTTCACTGAGAGAATGCTTGCCTTGCAGGCACAATGCCCTGAGTTCAATCCTTAGCCCTGGATATCCTGGGTATGGTTGTGGATACCTGTAATTCCAGCCCCTGGGAGACAGAGACAGAAGGATTAGGCTTCTATGGTTGTCCTCAACTTCATAGCAAGTTCTGTATGAGATAGGATCTTGACAACAACAACAAGGTACTAGTACATTAGTTTCCCAAGCCAACTGCCTACTCTTGACCGTAGAATCAGAGAAATGGGAAGTATGCGCTGACATTCGGGTGCTTTTCCAAACATCAGTGTATGGAGACTGCATGTTGCCCTGGGTCTGTGACTGTATTTGTGTGGTTAAATTCTACGCACTTTGGCTCAGAAAGCTCAAGCTTAGCAGATGGAACTGGTAACTTCAGGCGTACATAATGCAGTCAGGGACAAGTGGGCACGTCTAGAACCCCAGCTCTTGAGGCAGGAGAGGCAGGAGGTTGGGTTTGCGTTTGTTTGTTTTGCTTTTGTTCTTGTTTTGAGATTTTCCTTCTTTTCTTTTATGTATATGAGTGTTTTGCCTGTGTGTGTATACGCACCATGTGCATGCCTGCTGGAGGCCAGAAGAAGGTGTTGGATCCCTTGGAACTAGAGTTTAAATTCCCATCAGCCATGTGGGTGCTGAATATTGAGCTTGGGTCCTCTAAACAGCAGCCAGTGTTCTTAATGGCTGAGCTATCTTTCCGGCCATAAAGGACTCGGAAATTTAAGGCTGTTACATAGCAGGTTTGAGCAAGCCAAAGATACACGTGACTCTGTTTCCAAAAAAGGGGGGGATTCTCTGGAGAGATGGCTCAAAGGTTAAGAGCACTGGCTGTTCTTCCAGAGGTCCTGAGTTCAATTCCCAGCAACCACATGGTGGCTCGCAACCATCCACAATGAGATCTGGTGCCCTCTTCTGGCATACAGGTATATATTCTGAGAGAACATTGTATAAATTTAAAAAAAAAATCTTTTTTTTTTTTTTTAATGTAGAATACATGCATTTTGAAAATGGCTTCGGTTGCATTATTCTTGAAGTCCAGTGGATAACACTCATATCTCACTCCCACAGCAAAGCTCACTTGCCTTAGCCTACACGGCCTCAGCTTCCCATGCTTGGCACCAATACCAGTCTGGTGGCACATCCTGCAGCCCTGCTTTCTCTCCAAGCCGCCGTGACTCAGGGTAACACTCAGGTGAATTAATATATACATAAACGTAAAAACTTAGCCAGGTGGTGGTGCTTCACGCCTGTAATCCCAGCACTGGGAAGGCAGAGGCAGGCAGGTCTCTGTGAGTTCAAGGCCAACCTGGTCTACAGAGTGAATTCCAAGACAGCCAGTGCTACAAAGAGAAACCCTGGCTCAAAAAACAAACCAAAGAATTAAAGAAAGAAAGAAACTTATTAACAGGTTCATAAAATGTGTAACACATTTAAAAATCTTAGTAGTTTTCATTGATATGGCTTTTGGACTTTCTTTCTGAGACAAAATTTCTCTCTGTAGCCCAGGCTGGCCACAGACAATTCTACTCCCTCAGCTCCCAAGTGCTCAGTCTATAGACATGGCCACTATGCCCAGTTTAACATATCCGTCTTCTAAACTAGTGATTACACCTAAGTCCTTGCACACACTAGGCAAGATCTCCACCATAAGCCTCTTTGTTATATTTTGGGTTTGTTCCTTTGGGGTTTTTGTTTGTTTGTTTGTTTTTGGTTGGTTGGTTGGTTGGTTTTTTGAGACAGGGTTTCTCTGGGTAGTCTTAGCTGTCCTGGACTGGCTTTTTAGACCAGGGTTGTCCTCAAACTCACAGAAATCTACCTACCTCTGCCTCCCTGAGTGTCAGGATTACAGACGTGCACCACTGTGCCCAGATTGTTTTGTTTGCTTGTTTGTTTGTTTGTTTGAGATAAGGTCTTACTTACCCCTGTTCCTGGCTGGAACTCTCTATATAGACCAGGCTGATCTTGAGCAAGAAGCAATGATTCATCCTGCCTCAGTCTCCCTCTCCTGAGGGAGGAACTATGCCTAGCTAAAGTTAACACTTTTTCAAATATACAGATAAAGCATTTGGCTGTTTGTACAATCTCAGCTGATATATGTAAAGTGACCCTGAGGGGGCCGCAGTGCTGTCTCCCAACAGCCCTTGCTCCTGCCTTGCTTCTGCTGACTCTCCCACCTGGTTATAAAGCACGCCTTTCTTGGATCCAGGTAGTCTGTCAACACCAGGGACTTAAAAGAGTGCCAGAGCGTATGAGGGAGGTGTGAGGTGTGAGGGAGGGCCAGGCTGAGCAGATGGCCTCCTTACAGCCTGCAGGCTTCCGGCTGTCCACTCCTGGTTCCAGGTCAGATTTGCTGACCTGAGTAGCCCTCCTCTCTGAGGGAGCCAGTCTCTCCAGCAAGACTTTCCATCCCAGCTCCTTTTTCCCTGGTGACTGTTATCCAGTCCTCCCTAGAGAATCCCAGGTCTCCTGTCCCGAAGCCAGGCTGGCCACACTGTGTGCTCAGAGGAAGAGGTATTCCAGACTTTGAGCCTGGAGTTTGAGATACACACGCACACGCACACACACACACACTTGCAGGTGCGCCCCCCCCCCCCCCCCACATACATATTGAAGCAGCCTGTGGGCCCACAGAGGCTTGTGGAGAGCAGTAACCTGGAAAGCTATGGCCTGCAAATGGCTTCTGAACCTTGTGAGGAAGCCTCTTCTCTCAGATCTGGGCCCAGCTGGTCATAGGGGGCCACACAGGGCTGAACTAGCAGCCAGGTGAAATGCTAAAAAAAAAAAAAAAAAAAAAAAAAAAGCTGTTCATCCCAACCTCCCCTCCCCAACCAGGGGGAACTGGGTAAGGCTGGCCATAGCAGGGGCAGGACTGCCTAGAAGATTCACTTGGTTCCGTGGTGACACTTGCTTCTGTACCGTGGAGAGCACTCAGCCTTTGGACAGTTGGATTCTAAGCCCTGTCTTCCCTCCAGTAGTGTCTTAAAGGGACGTTAGTAGCTTCCCTTCAGTCACCTGCCAGAGAGTGGCAGCGAGTGACCATGTAGTTTGGGTTCAGGTCCAAGTGAACAGGGGTGATATAGGGCCCTTGGCATTTTAAGGGTGCTAACACCTAATGTCCAACAGCGGCTAATCGTTTTCCTCCATGGTATGCCAGGAGGCCTTCCCCGAAGCTGCAGGCAGGTTGCAGGGCAAGTAGCCAGCAGGCCACTGGAACCCTAGTTTCCATGTGGAAAGTGTGGATGAGTGCTGGGTACAGTGTGCAGAACGGGCTTATGGAGAGGGAAGCCACAGGCTTCACCTGATGGCTGATTGTAACCTGGAGTCCATCTGTAATGCTTCTTCTCACCCTCAAGGCTCTGACCTCTCTGTCTTCCTTCCCTCCCTCTTTCCTTCCTTGTCCTGAACGGTTCCTGTTGAGCGCGATTTACTCACATTCTAAAGAAACGCCACCCATGCTCTCCAATGGGAGACTTCTCATCCCTCAGTCTCTTTGTCCCTCTTTTCTTTCCTCTCTCTCTCCCTCCTCCTCTCCCTCTCTCCCACCCTCCCTCCTTCCCTTCCTTCCTTTCTTCCTTCCTTAAGTTGCTCCCCACTGGCTCCAGATTCCTCCCCTTCGGAGACAGTGTGTCCCTTGGGCTGTCACTTGCCAGGACATTTCCTACATTCCCTAGTTACCACATGTTGACCTTCCTTCCAGTTGAGTGTGAAGCGTATGAACCAAGGCTTTGGAGACTTGGGGGTGATGGACGCACACACACAAACACACATGCTTTGATAATTTACAGGAGACAGCAGGCAACTAATTTTAAACTTCTTAGGGCTGGGATGGTACAGATTCAACTTCTGAGGGATACAGAATGACTCGCCCTGAGCCTGAGCCTTAGGTCTGGTCCCAAATTCCTCAGTGGAGAGAGGTCATCAGTTTGACTTTTCTTTCAGTCCATGTAAAACTGGGGGAAAAGCTTTGACTACATCCTAGTTGAGTCTAAATAGTGAAAACCTAGGGAGAGCAGGACAATGGTTCACTCTGGTCTCTCCAGAGTTAGTTGCTATGACAACTTGGGCATTCAGTTCATACTTGCCTTCCTCATCCTCGGTTATTTGACTTGTTCCTACAGACTATATGGTGCCCCACCGGCTCCCACAGTCCCCCAGTAGAAAATACCCACACATATCTTAGCCAATCCTAAAGGTCCATTTCACTTTCACACACTCACACAGTCTCATTGTCTTTTCTTGTTGGCAGTCCTGGGGATTAAACCTAAAACCTCATTTGTGCTAGGAGAGGGCTTTTCCATTCAGCTGCTTTTTATTTCCAGCACTGGGAAGCAGAGGTAGGTGGATCTCTGAGTTCTAGGCCAGCCTGGTCAACAGAGTGAGTTCCAGGACACTCAGGGCTACACAGAGAAAACTGTCTCAAAAATATCACACACACACACACACACACACACACACACACACAGAAATGCTTGACTTTTTAAAGTACCACCCCAATTTTTATTCTTTCCAGACTTATATTAGGCAGTTTATCTAAAAAAAAAAAAATGTAATAAATAATTTAAGCCAGGTGTGGTAGTGCACCCTTTAATCCCAGCAGTCTTGAGGCAGAGGCAACAAGGCCAGCCTGGTCTACACAGTGAGCTCCAGGCCAACCGGGACTACATTGTGAAAGCCTGTCTCAAACTAAGTAATTAATTCAGAAATTAAATTATTGGGAAATAACCCCTGAAATGATTTTGCTGCCAAGATCTTATTTCTAATACTTATGTAACCATCCTCCCCAAATCCCTTGTGAGAGGTCCACTTGAGAACCAGTAACAGAATTGCTTCCAAGAGGAAAAGATAGAACATGGTATCCATTTTATTAAGGATTCATTTGGGTGTTTATCTTTTATTTTGAAGATTTGTGGGAAGAAAGGAAGTAATAACAGGGGTGCGGCGTTTGGAAAATTCACTGAAAACTTGTTTTTAAGAGGAAAGGCATATTCTTAGACTATTGTCTTACCCAAAATAACACCAACAGCCGAAGTCGGGAGAGTAGGTGTCGGAGACTAGGCTCTTGAAGACCCAAAGAGCAATGGCATCCATGTCTCTAGAAAGGTAGCCAGACCAGCCAAAACTCGCCTCTTCCCTGCAGCACCCCTTAGTCCCCGTGGGGGAGCTCTGGGAGATCATTCAGACTTTCCTTGAGTTTAGACGTTGGGTTTCCTAAGTGAGAGGAAACAGAACTGAAAGGTGGGGAGCAGCCAGCCATCCTGAGAGTCCCGGGGCCCTGCAGCTTGGTTTTGTCCCTTACTCCAGTCCCCAGACCCTGCACAGGAATGGCCTAGGAACAAATCAGAGAGCTTGATTCATTGAATGTAGAGACTGGTTCTACCCAACCGAACCTCCCAGCCTGGGATTTTCAGGTTAGCAGAGGAAGGCCAGCTAGAAAGCAAACATGCCTTGCCCCTACCCTTCCTGTGTGCATGGAGGGTGCTGGCAGAGGGGGAGGAGGCACACCCCGGTATAGAAGAAGTCCTTGTTGATGAGCATGTGTCTGATTCATCTGGTAGCATGGTCAGCCAGCCTGGGGAGAGGAAAACAGCATTTCCTTAAGTCCTTGGAACTGGGATTGCCTCCTCTCCCCCCAGCCCTCCTGTCATCCAAATGCAATTGCCTTCAAGCCTCTACTGAGCCTGAAGATTTGGGGTTTCATAAGGTTACTGCACCACTGATACAATTGCAGATTTTTAAAGCCTTCAAGAGACAGATGTTTGGGCTGATTAAGAATTGAGGAGGAAGCTTCCAGCTGCACCAAGGAATAATGTATTGGACAAATATTTTAATAAAAAATATGAAGAGATCAGCCCGACCTTCCAAGGTCTTCTGCTTTAAAAAAAAAAAAAATCTTTATCAAACCCCTATTCTATGGGCTTCAATAAACAGAACCCATTACCTCACGGCATCTTTTGTTGGCCCCATACAAGAGAGAACAAAATGGTTATTCAGGGGAACGCTTTGGATTTTATTGTGAGTAGCCTGCACAAAGAGCCGTGTTATTGTATTTAAAAGAACCATCTGTAGCAGAAACAATGGCATCAAATTATCTTTGAATACCCACTGAAAAACATAAAGCTTGTTTTTTTTTTTTTTTTTTATTCTTCTGTACGGTGGGGGACAGAGCCGTGTTAGGATAACTGACTTTTTTGTTGTTCTCTGGGTGCATTCTTCCCGCTCCCCCTCTCTCTCCCCCTCACCCTCTCTCCTCTCTCTCTCCCTCTCCCTCTCTCTCTCTTTTAAAAAATCAGCCATTTGGGGTTTTAAGCCATAAACGATTTTTCTTGTTGCAGGGGATTGCACAGGCAAAGCTGGGCTAGGTCTTGGAGGCTGTGTAAGGCGGTGCGGTAAGGCTGATGGAGGAGACTGGTCGAAGAAAAGCTGAAATGGATTCTCCGTGCCTTGGATGGAGGAAGAGGGGGAAGTAGGGAGCTCCTTCAACTCGTTCTGTCCGGTGAGGAGTGATGCAGCTTGGGCTGACAAGAGGCTCCGGGAACCCTCACGTTCAGGGCTTTTTTACCTGCCAATCAAAGTGCTACAAGACAACACCCTGATCTGGCATGGACGCGTAAGTAGCTTGAAACCCAACTTTGACATTCGAGGCTAGCTCCCTCTCCCCACCCCCCAACACACACTCACTCACTCACTTTCTTCCTCTCTCATTCTGCCTCTTTTTTGTGTTCTCTCTCTCTCTCTCTCTCTCTCTCTCTCTCTCTCTCTGTGTGTGTGTGTGTGTGTGTGTGTGTGTGTGTGTGTGTGTGTGACCTTTAACAGATCTGGATGCCCACCCTGTAAATGGCTGTGTGGCAGTCATTTAACACAGGCCGATTTAAGTCCTAAGGTGTTAAGTTTTGGAATTAAAGGCTAATTAAGATCTCTTTAACAAATGCAGAAATGAAGTGACATTTTATTCTCTTCTGAGTACTTAGTTATAGGTCTGAACGCAATCAAGGTGGCTTCAGGTGGGGTGTGTGCATTTCTTTTTAAGGGAAAACTGAGAAACAGATCCGCGAGTCCCGCATAGAGGAAACCCAATAGTAAAAATTTCGGGATTTCATCTTTAAGCTGTTACATTCTAGTCTTGCAATCCCACTAAGAACCTCGAGCAGGCGGTTGTGACTTGGAACGAAAGGTACAGATCCCGAAAGGGCTCGCTTCAGCCGCCGCTGGGACTCTGGTGGGGAGGGGTCTGTAATTGGGGTGAGAGAGAGCTTGCATCAGAAGAAGCGAGGCAGGGGACATGGCGAAGCCTCGTTCTTTATGCCACCGGAATAGAGGGAGATGGGAACGCAAGGGGGCAGGATCCTCGAGAGATATTACCTGCGAGGGGATGACAGGGGCTGACGAAGCTGGGAGGGCCGAGCCGAGCCGGCTGGGGCGGTGGGCTGCTCTCTGGCGCCCTCTCATGACAAGTAGGAGCAACGTCGCCTTCGCCGTCCCACGCTCGGGGACGGGTTTTGTCGCCGCTACCGCGGGTTTTCGGTTGTCGCTGCTGCTGCTGCTGCTGCTGCCTCCGCTTGTTTTGTTTTTGCTTTGCTTTTGTTTTGTTTTTGTTTTTTTCCCTCTGCGCTCAGCAGAAGAGACAGGTATCTCTCAGCGCAGAAACTTAGTGCACGTGATTTCGACACTCGTTTTGCCCCTCCGGCCCCGGGGAGAGGACAGAGGTGGCTGTTTGATTCGTGGAGGGAGGCCCTGTGGGGGGGTGACAGTGCGGGGGGCGGCGGCCGCTTCTCCGCCCGGGAAGGGTGTCGGGGAGGCCAGCCTGCGGACCGTGCCTCCTGACACCCGCCGCCGCAATCCAGGGAGGCTCCCGAGCACCTCGGTCACCCAGGCGCGCGGTGGCCAGGGGCCTTCGCTTACGCCTCCGTTTCCTTCTTTTCCCTCCTCCTCCTTAGTCTTCTTTTTTCTTTCTTTTTTTATAATTTAAAAATTTGATAGATAAAGGTTAATCTTGGGCTGAATGATGGAGCTATGATTGACAAGAGAAAAGGTGTTGAGGGCAGGTCCTGCGGTCTTATTTAACGCCCACGGCTGGCTGTAGAGCCTTTGTTAGAACTGGAAAACTAATCTAGTGCTGATCAAAGCACCACAGAGTTAAAGGACGGTAAATGACTGCTAATTTCATTCCAGCCTCAGGCGACCCCCGCCGCTGTAATTAAAGACACGCTATTTGAATACAGGTGAAGGGTAGTTTTGTTTTGTTGTGGTTTTTTTTTTTTTGTTGTTGTTGTTGTTGTTTTTAAGTTGGGGTGGGTGTGCGTTGGTTACAATTTTATTTGGATTTCTCCCTGGACTCTGATGGTTATGCGGCCCAACGCCGGGTTTTTCTGGTTGGAATTGCTTTCTGTCATTTATACCTGACTTTGAGGAACCACGTAACTGCCCCGTTTTAAGAAAGTAGGGGAAGGAAACAGACCAGTAACTGTTTAGCGGGGAATTTAAATATTTGGGTCTCTTTTTTTTTCCCCCCTTCGAATTAACAGAAGGGCCTTCGACACAAATGAAAGTATTGGAAACTTGTGGCAGGGTTAAAGGGCCAGCCAGAAGGATAAGCGTCCGCTTCTAATGTACTTCTAAAGGATCGTGTGAAAGTATGGAAAATATATTTTTAATTAAACAATTTCCACACACACACTGTAGCTGCGTATTGGCTCAGAAACCTTATAATTTTACAACCCATAGGAGTTTCTTTATAAGAACATCAAAGCCCTACATTTTCGTAGTTGGTTAAAACTGATACCCTCTCTACACACCGCGCGCGCGCGCACACACACACACACACACACACACACACACACACACACACACACACAAAGAATTTAGCCTTTAATCTCTTTTTATCCGCAAAGACGAAAGCTCTCCGTTCGACCCCGCCAGCGGCCGTCGCGGTAGGGCCGGGAGCAGCTCAGAAGAGAAGCGACTCCGCGGGCTGGTGCCAGCGCCCCCTATTGGACTCAGTGGGAGATGCACAGCGTCCTCCCGAACCCGCTTCAGCCCGCGCCCCGGGCTCAGAAGAAAACTCTTTATTGCCCTCAAAAAGGGAAGTGGAGGAGCGGAAACAAGTTTTTATGCCCTCAAAAGATTACTATAATTCAACAAAAACTAAAGAGATGGTATTATTTTCCACTCCAACTCTTTAAAAAAAAAAAATGACATTTCCTCCTTATACCCCAATTCGCCCTCCTCCATCCTGGTTTGGTCTGGGGTCTTCTTTTAAAGGCTCTGCGGTGGCGCCACAGAGAAACAATGAGAGGTGTTTCTCCTGCTTGTCCGCTTTTCACAAAATAACACCAGAGCGAAGGGTGCCTCGCTTAAACTCCAGCCGCGTTTCAGATACGAGGTCCCCAGCGTAAAGTGCTGGGGTCTCCGGTGAATGAAGTAACTCGTTCCTATTTGGTTATTAATTCCAAAATTTAACTGAAAGTCCAATCCCTTCTTCAAAGTATTTACCTCCCTCCCCCCTCAAACCAACCTTGATCAAACTTTTCCCTCCTGGCAATCGGTTAAATCCCGGCTATTGTCTACCAAACAGGTGTCTTTTCGACTTTTAGATCAACGTGAAATTTCAGGGGAGGTTAGTCTGTGATAAATCCTATTGGACAAGAATCCAAGTTGTCCTGGAAACAGTTTTTAGGTTTTTGTTTGTTTGGTTTTTTGTTATTTTTGCTTTTAATACTTCCAAACCTGTCTGTGTGAGAAAGAGACGTAACCTTCGCCAGCGAGGGAGGGGAAAGTGGCCTTGTGGTTTATTCAGAAGACGGACTACTCTAGAGTCACAACAATGCGGGAAATGCCGGCTTGTTTAGTTTAAATTTTAAAAAGAAAGAAAGAAGCCATCAAGTGCTAAATGAGCAAAACGATCATTTCCTGCTTCGGGGGGCACGCCGGCTGTTTAACCTTTAACGGCCAGGCAGGGCTTGCTGTCGGAAACCAGCTCAGGGTCTCCTAACAGAAGGGCTCTTTTTATTATTATTATTATTTGCACGTTTAATGCCGTAGCTCTGCGAGTCTGCCGTTGAGGGTGTGTTTATTCCACCCCCAGATAAGCCGGTCGGAGATGGTTTTTAAAGGGATTGCCCTTCTCATCTGCTCCAGGGATCGGATCTCGGAGGGGGGGAAAAAACAAAAACCCAGCTTTTGAGAAATCTACCCGGCAGTTGGTGGAAATGATAGGCAAGCAGGAGCTGCTTCGGCACCTCCATCTTTTTCTCCGCGAAGAGGCTAGGCCTGACTGCTTAGGGAAATCTCAACCTAAGGACTGGCCTTGTGACCCCACGCGCACCGAGGAGTCTCGGGGACGCTTCTTGGGCACGCTGGGTCCCAGCGCTGCGGCCATCCTGGCTCCCGCGAAGCAGAGCCGTAGAGAAGCCAAGATAGGCCCTGCCTTGGAAAAACGGACTGCACAACCACCCCTGGGGCCCGTGGAAGAGCAGTGACGAGCCTTCCCTCCAGCGTGCGGACAGGAGACCTAGGCAAAGATCAGCGCGGGGCAGGCGTTGCAGCCCGCAAGCCCGCCACGTCGCGGGGTCCGAGGAGGAGAGCGCACAGCCAGCCGGGCTGAGCAAGAAGCTGCGAGCTAGTGAGCGAGCCGGGCCCGAGCGCGCCACCCAAACTCGATGGCATTGTGATTCAGCAGCCGCAGGTGGCCCAGCCCCTGCCCCAATCCCACGCCGAGGGGCTGCGGCGAGGAGGCGGCCCCCTCCACCTTTGGAGCCTAGGAAGGCAGCCAAACCGGGCCTGAGTCCTCCGAGAAGGCAGAGCCTCCCGGGGCTGGCATCCGGCCGGTTCTCCCCAGCCGCGCTGTACCCTTTAGGGGCGTGGCAGGCGCTTTGGGTCTGCAGTCGCCGCGTCCAGGCTTGAGCCCCAGCGGGCTGGCTGGACGCCCTGCTTTGTAAAAGTAGTGAGTCTTTCGATATCCTGTGAGCCAACCAGCCGGGTGGGCCAACTTAGCTTAGGTCCACTGAGTCCAGGCCAAGTCCTCAACCCTTCCTTCCTTTCTCTCCCCCCCCCCCCCACCTCCCAAGCTTAAAACGCCGAGAAGCGGGGTGTGCGGTTTGGAGTTGGGCAGGCTATTTGGAGATGGGGCGGGGGCAAGACTCATTAATAAGAGCCAGGTTCGAGGATGCGCTTTCGTTCATTAAGTTTACTCCTCTCCTCGTGTTCGTTTTTTAAACGCTGGAAAAAAAAAAATCTTCAGTTCCTGGGATCCAAGTCCCAGACAAAGAGCCAGGGAGAAAACCGGGCCATGCTGAAAGGAGCTGAGCTACAGATACATAATCTCTGCCAGGCTGTGGCTCCAGAACCAGGGCCCAGCAGCTACGTGGGCTGCTGAAGGGCGCAGATTCCACAAGTACAACTTGACACCATTGAGCCCACGGGGCTTGTCAATAATCTGTGAATTAGGTGTGGAGACTGTCACCATGGATCATAACAGTTTCTGAAGGACTCATTACAGCATAGCGTGTCAGTGATCTCCAAATTAAGGGGAGGGGGGTGAAAGAAGGAGTGGGGGGCCGCCAACAAAAAGCCAAGAAGGGCGAGAGGAGAGATAAAAGTCAGAACCCCAGCTCAGAAGAACCCTTTAAAGATTATCAGGCCAGCCATCTGAGAATTCCGAGGGGATGGGTTTGGAAGCCCAGCTCTGAGCCTGAGCTGGGAGGGACGCTTGAGGGCCAGCAGAAGTGGACCTCAGGGAAGGATGACTTCACAGACATTGCTTTTGAGGTTACAAGAGCTTTTTTGGAAGCGGCTTCCTGATGTCAACAGAAGGCCTGAAGGATGACAGCCCGCCCATAATGGGAGCCCACTGATTCACAGCCCCGTTAGCACGAGCCACGGGCAAACCTTCCAGAAGCAGCCATGGTTCCTTTTAAGGTCTGGTGGTGATTGTGGGCGACTTTCACCACGCAGGCTTGCGTTAACTTCTTGTCATGCCACAGGTGGAAAGCTACAGCGTCCCTGCTTCTCCTGTGAAAGCAGTCCAGTCCTTCACAGTGAAGCAGATCTCCTGCCTTCTGTGGGGCTTGCATTTGGGGATGCCCAAGACCCTTGCCTTTCATTACGTTCTGTTGTTGCTCCTACTACATTGGTTTGAGCTTCCGGAAAGGAAGCTTGTGAGGGACACTGAGCAGAAAGTTACATGAGGTCACTGAGGAAGGAAGAAAAGGCTCCAGGCACTTGGATTTGGCTGCAGCCGTCATATGGCACCGGCCACATTGCTGTCACTTAACAGGGGTCAGAAAAAAACCTCAAGGAAGGCTTGGTCTTGTTTGTTGTTGTTGTTGTTTTCCTGAATAAAATTATTGCAGCTAGAAAAATTTAAGTGAGCACCTATCTTTTGTTTAAATTAGGGAAACAATCATGGCCACTGGACAAAGGAGGACATAGGCCTTTGGTAAGATGAATTGCCCAAAATAGTTTGGCTGTCAAACAGGTGTCTGCACAGGCTTCCTAGCATTGACTTGGGGGTGCAAAGGGACTCAAGTCTCTCTGGAGTGTTTGGACTCTCTGGTGATGTCAGCCCTCCCCTTCCTGATTTTTAGGATCAGGAGGGGAATTGAAGACCCACAGTGGCTGCTCTTCACGCCCCCAGATTGTCTCTAACACAGAAACTTCCGTTTTGGAGCAATTAGGTCATTTAGCGGGTAAACTACATTTTCAACAGCAACAGCAACAGCTTCGGTGGGAACAGAACCTCATGATCGATAATTCAAGAAACGAAAATGAAAAATAGTGAAGTGTGAACCTTTTGCCCAGAAAATAACTGGTCTGGCATATCTGAAATATGTAGAAATACACGAAACACTGTCAGTTGTATGGTTTTACAGACAGCCCAGAAGACTGAAAAAAAAAAGGGGGGGTGATTTTTTAAAATAATATAGTTCAAAGCGAGAGAGAAATATGTTAAGTTTCTAACTGTCAGGCTCTGTTTTTAAATGTATTTACTTCACCGGTGAGAATTAGGTGGAGTGAGCACGATGCTGAGGGCACAGACCTCCTGCATTCCCCAGGCTTCAAGGGTCCTTGCAGCTCTTGAGTGAAATTATTTGGCAAAATTGGGTCTGGGCTTCGACAGCCCCTTGTCCATTTACTGCGTATAATACCACTTCTGGAAATTAAAGGCAAAGTCCTGGAAAGAGACACACACAAGAAAAAAAAATATGATTGAGTAATTTTAAGTGACCGGTCTACCTTGTCTCCATATGTTAAATAGAAAGGGATAGAAGTTTGTGGCTGTTCTCTGTGGCATCTTGAAAGGTGGGTTATGGTCCCTGCCGATAATCTTCACACTTCCTAAGTCTAACATTTGACATAGAAAGAAAATGGGGTGGATAAGGCACAAATAAAAGAACAACCATTATCCTCAAAGTTCTGCTGTGAAAAATAAGGTATCCCCTATAGACTCTCCAAGGAACAAACTTTATAGTACACAGGAAAGGGAGTTTCCCAGTGATGGGATTTATTTTCTCATCCTTACCCTAACTTTCCACATCCTAACTTTCCTAGCATATTTCTTGTTGATTATTTTTGTAAAGTGTGTGATTTTTATATACTTACTTATTTGGATAATAAATCTATGTGCATTTCTTTATCTTCGTTCATCCGTGTTTCCTCAATCTTAAAGCTCAGGTCTTTTTAGAAGCTCAGGAGCATCCCCACCTGCCATGGAAGTGACTGGGCATTTTTGTGACTTATAGGACAGAGGAAAACATTTTTTACAAAGTAGCATATTTTCGTATTCTTACTCCATAGTTCTGCTTCCCTGAAGTATTTGGGGATAGTCAAATAGAATCTCACATCATAGGTTCATCCACCTATCTGTAAGTCTTGGGTTTCATACTCTCTGCATCTTTGGCTTTTAAAATCACGAACTTTTCTATAGTTTCTGTACTTCACTTTTTAGCTTCATTTGCCTTTTGAATACCAGGGCCCGATGTCATTTCCCTCCCTGCAGAAGGATCCCTGCTATGGTCATGTTCAGAAGAGATGGTGAGAAGGTTAGCATTTAGAGGAAAGAGGAACATAACAAAGGGGGGGGGGAACACTTCCTTTGGGTAAAGCAGTCTTCTAATATATTTAACCAGTTCCAAAATTAGAAAGTCTTTCTGTACATTTTCTCCTGTTTTTCTTGCTTCTTTTACTTATGTAATGAAATTAAAACTTTTGGAGCCCACAGTTGACGTTTTTCAGAAAATTGAGTTATCAAGGCAGTAATTATTTCTCGGGGAGATAAAACTCTCATAGCCCTAACTGTCAAATAGGGCCCTTTTCAGATTTTAATTACAAAATAAAATTAGTCTGCTCTTCCTTGGAATGGTTGGCGAGTGGTTAAACAGAGCTTTCCCCAATACTGGTGGTCGTCAAACTCTGCTAATTAGCAATGCTGAGAAATTCCAGTTAACAAGGGCATTCTCGGAGACTCTGCAGGTCCCCCGCCGTTAGCCTTCATTTCCATAAGGAGATTAGGAGAGGAGGGAACCCACTCAAATGCAGATGCCGGAGCGGAGCATTTTTAACAAGCATCATAATAGTAAGAAGCTTGGCTAGTTCTCGCTAATTACTGCAACTTAAACCTCTATTTGCCACTAAGAAGAAAAAAATAAGTCCACAGTCCGCACCTCCACAAAATTGTCAGTTGGCTTCAGATATAATACTTGAAGAGGGATAGGGGGCATTTAGGAAAGAAAAACGGATGTAAAAGATTTTTAAATAAAATTGGGTTATACTTAGCAGTTAAGGCTTCTGGCTAGGGCCAATAGCAGAGCAAAATAAAATCTGATTACTCCAGGAATATGCTAATCACTAATGCTGGTCTAAAAGTGTATAGCTTTTTGCTGCCCAAGAAGGGAAGTGTTACATTCTCTTTAGATGAAGCACTTCCAATTTTCATAAACTATGCCAGTGGCAACATTTTAAATTCTCTGAGGATGAAGCACCCTGTTCCAAGTCTTTTTCTGATTGTCTGCTAGTCAATAGTGTATTGTTGCTGGGACTGTAGTCAGCTATTACAACCCCAAAAGAGGATTGCCTCTGTCGTGGGCTGGGGCCGTTAGAGTTGTTATTATACTTAGGGTACTATGATGGTGCTGGATTGAAATCGGTTGGCCAGTGAGCTAATTTTTTTTCAATATGTTCTAAAAATATTCTAATGAGAAAATAATTTTTGCTATCACCATCTTCTTTAATCTCATTTTCATTGTACATTATTATGCATAAACACCAGCCACCGTTAGTTTACTGCCTCCGATAAGTACAGTAGGCTTAATTAAAATAAAGCTGCAAATAAATGCTACAAATGATAACACGATTGTAATATACTCCCATAGTTTATTCATATGATAAAGCAATTAACAAAAGACCTAGCCAGACCCCTTACCCTCTTTTAAGTACATTATTATAGAGTTCAGGTGCAAACACATGCATCTGAGAATTACAGACCATCCCAATGGGGGAAGAAAAAAAAAAATCTGCTCTTTTTACTAGCCTTGAAAGAAAGATATCAAGACTAAAAAAAAAAAAAATGTTACTTTATCATCTTCCATTATCAGTATTTATCTTAATAAATATACCATTGTCCACATCAACTCGTTAGTTTTTTTTTTCCTTCAAACTTAATTATCCATAAGCTTTTTAAGTTTTCAGAATAATGCTATTAAGCATCGACACACACACAATCACAAAGTGAAGGCTTGGCCTGCCCTTCGTGGCGCGCGGACAATCATAATTCATTCATACGTTGAATCTCATAATTTATACCTATTTTCCCCTGGTTTAACCTCCCACTTATCTGGCGGTTCTATGTACATTTCTAAGTTAAGCAAATTAAATTTGATTCTTATGATTTGGTCCCACGGCTTATATGATACGTTAACTTTTCTTTTGTTTAGATTATGGGTAATTAGTTTGATCTTCCATCCTCCTCATTTTTTTTTAACTTCAATTATTTTCACACACCTTCTTTTAAAGGTAAAAAGGATGGTCTTGGGAAAGCGAATCCGCCAGCAGGGGGCGCAGCAGCCACATCCCAGAAACTAGGCGCGCTGAAAAGTCGGTGGCCGCCTTCCCCAGCTGAACCTTTGCTCTGGTCTCCAGAGATTCGTATTGAGCGTAATAGTACACCCCGATTAAGCTGAAAACAATGCTTTTAATTTGAAGAGTCTCAAATATTTACGCGTTTCTATAAGTCCTTTCCGGGTTCCCAAGAACTAAAGCAACCAAAACTTAAGAAGCTGGGGCGGGGAGAGGGTGGAGCAGAGAAGAAATTAATTTATTTCAAGTTTGCAAAAATTCTTCACCACAACTTTTCTGGGCCTAAAGTGGGTATATTTAGCTTTTGAGCGTGACAATAGCGGCCAAGCCTGGGAGGGTAGGAACTGGAGACTTGGGGGTGGGGGGAAGCGGTGGTGGGCAGAGAGGAGAATAAACAGGGCAGTTTGTAAGGACAATGAGCGGAGCGTGGCCGGCAGATACCCTTCTCAACGTTTTCTTTAGGCCGAGTTGGGGTAGAAGAGGGGAGGAGGGGCCGAGAAAGTATTGCAGGAAAAAAAGAGAGAGAGAGAGAGAGAGAGAGAGAGAGAGAGAGAGAGAGAGAGAGA
>NW_026596073.1:28057735-28089531 GCF_907164565.1 Psammomys obesus
AGAGAGAGAGAGAGAGAGAGAGAGAGAGAGAGAGAGAGAGAGAGAGAAAAGTAACCCTGATGGTTTAAGCTATTTAAAAAAAAAAAATGGCATCAGGACTTTTTCCCTTCTCTTCCCCCTTTTGTACCCAAGTGCGTTTTAGTCACAAAGGTTCCAACAAGAGTGGAAGGAAACTTAGACGGGGCTTTGTTTGACTCCGTGTAGCGACAACAAGAGAAACAAAACTACCTATTTGTAACGGACGTGGTGCCATGGCTCTGGGCTTTTTTTTTTTTTTTTTTTTTTTTTTTTTTTAGCGCCTGCCGATTGAAATCTTAACGTCCGGACAATGGGAGATCGGCTAAAATTACCCTCCCGGGTCCTGGGCGGGCAGGGTCCTCGAGCCCCTACCCCCGCCCCCAGCTCATTCTCCTGCAGCCTGGGCTGGCTGGGGCCCGGGCTCCCCGCGTTCCTCCGGCCTTGTCCCCGCGCTCGCCGCCTGCACCTGCACCTCGGAACCCCGCGAGCCTGCCAGGCCCCACGACCCCTCGGCCAGCCCTCGCGGCTCCCACCGTGCCAGTCGGCAGGGGCGATGCCGGCCGCGCTGCTCCCATCGCGGGAAGGCGGCGTGGGAGGGAGTTGGGGAGCGTAGCCCAAATGCCACCTCCGCGCCTCGCGGCGGGACGCCAGGAAGTTGCGTGACCCTCCCCCACCGCCTGCACTCCGCAGCCTCTCTCTCTCTCTCTCTCTCTCTCTCTCTCTCTGATTCTTTCGTCCCCGGGCTCTCCTCTGAAGCCGCCACCACTGAAATCCTCCTGTGTGGAGGCCGGGGTTGGGGTCAGGAAGACAGTGGGAGGAGAGTCCAAGCGTTGCCTCTGCACCCTTTGGATGGGACAGACCGGTGGAGGAGGGAGTCGGGGTTGGGGACACGTGCTGCGGTCCCTTGAGCCACACCTGGGTAGGGCTGGGAGAAGGCTGTGGAACAAGGCCCGGCCCTAGCCTAGCTCTGTAGTCGGTCACACGCGCAAAAAGACTCGTGTTTGGGAACCGAGCAGATGCCGGGCGAGTCAGGAGGGCGCCGAGGCCCGGGGCTGACTTCTGGTCTGTACCGTGGGAAGAGGGGGTAGGAAGAGGGCTCGGGACGGAGAGCGGCAGCGCCCTGGCTGTGGAGGAGCGGAGGAACAATGGCACGCCACCTCCGGCCCCTGCCAGCTTCCTGAAATACGAGTTGGACGGTCGCCCCGAACCACCCATCGTGGGCCCTGCCCCACCCCGGCTCCCCGCGCCCCCATCCTGCCTCATGTACCCAATATTCCGCAGCAAGGGGGGAAAGGAGCTGTCGCCCCGGTGCCGTTTTACCCACTTCCTTCGAACAGGCGTGCGCCGTGACCTGTTGCTGAGGAAGGGGGGGGCGCACAAAGGTCCCCCCGCGGCCGGCTGCGGGCTCCGGGCCCGCCTCCCCCGCGCGGCTCACGGGGCACCGCGCTCCTCCGGGCTCGGCTCGGCGGCGCGGCAGGCCCCGCCCCCTTTCATGCAAAACCCTCCGGCGAGGCTGGGCTCGGGCGCAGGAGCCGGCGCTCGCTGATTGGCCGCCGGAAACCCATTTATTCCCTGACAGCCCCCATCACATGGATGGTTGTCTATTAACTTGTTCAAAAAAGTATCAGGAGTTGTCAAGGCAGAGGAGAGAGTGTTTGCAAAAAAGAAAAAAAAAAAAAAAAAGGGAAGGAAAAGTACTTTGCTGCCTCTTTAAGACCAGGGGCTTGGGAGAAAGAAGAGAGAGAGAGGAGAGAGAAAGAAAAGGAGAGAAGTTTGGAGCCCGAGGCTTAAGCCTTTTTTTTTTTTTTCCCCAAAAAAACTAATCACAACAATCGAGCGGCGGCCCGAAGGAGGAGAGCGCGCCTGTTTTTTTGTTGTGTTTTTTTTTTTTTTTTCTCTTCGTCCCGGTTGCACTTCTTCGCCCGTCTCGAGCAGCTCCGCTTTTCTTTCCCCCGTCAACTGTTTTCCTCCGGCGGATCCTCGGCGCGCAGGGCGGCGCACGGCCGACGCCCCCGCGCGCGGCGTCCCCCGCAGTCCCGGCCAGGGCCGAGGGTGTGCGGCCTCCGGCGGGCCGCGCCCGCGCCCCAGCGCCCGCATGTATAACATGATGGAGACGGAGCTGAAGCCGCCGGGCCCGCAGCAAGCTCCGGGAGGCGGCGGCGGAGGAGGAGGAGGAGGAGGCAGCGGCGCGGCGGCTGCCACCGGCGGCAACCAGAAGAACAGCCCGGACCGCGTCAAGAGGCCCATGAACGCCTTCATGGTGTGGTCCCGGGGCCAGCGGCGCAAGATGGCCCAGGAGAACCCCAAGATGCACAACTCTGAGATCAGCAAGCGCCTAGGAGCCGAGTGGAAGCTCCTGTCGGAGACCGAGAAGCGCCCGTTCATCGACGAGGCCAAGCGGCTGCGCGCCCTGCACATGAAGGAGCACCCGGATTATAAATACCGGCCGCGGCGGAAAACCAAGACGCTCATGAAGAAGGATAAGTACACGCTCCCCGGAGGGCTGCTGGCCCCCGGCGGCAACAGCATGGCCAGCGGGGTCGGGGTGGGCGCCGGCCTGGGTGCGGGCGTGAACCAGCGCATGGACGGCTACGCGCACATGAACGGCTGGAGCAACGGCAGCTACAGCATGATGCAGGAGCAGCTGGGCTACCCGCAGCACCCGGGCCTCAACGCTCACGGCGCGGCGCAGATGCAGCCCATGCACCGCTACGACGTCAGCGCCCTGCAGTACAACTCCATGACCAGCTCGCAGACCTACATGAACGGCTCGCCCACCTACAGCATGTCCTACTCGCAGCAGGGCACCCCCGGCATGGCGCTGGGCTCCATGGGCTCGGTGGTCAAGTCCGAGGCCAGCTCCAGCCCCCCCGTCGTCACTTCTTCCTCCCACTCCAGGGCGCCCTGCCAGGCCGGGGACCTCCGGGACATGATCAGCATGTACCTCCCTGGAGCCGAGGTACCGGAGCCCGCCGCCCCCAGCAGACTGCACATGGCTCAGCACTACCAGAGCGGCCCGGTCCCCGGCACGGCCATTAACGGCACACTGCCCCTGTCGCACATGTGAGGGCCGGACCGCGAACTGGAGAAGGGGAGAGAGGTTTCCAAGAGAGAAACAAGGGGAATTGGGAGGGTTGCAAAAGAGGAGAGTGAGGAAAATCTGATATGCTCAAAAAGGAGAAATTTAAAAAATTTTAATTAATTACCCGCAGCAAAAATGACAGCTGAGGACCACCGATCCCATCCAAATTAACGCAGAAACCGTGATGCCGACTAGAAAACTTTTATGAGAGATTTTGGGACTTCTTTTTGGGGGGACTATTTTTGTACAGAGAAAACCTGAGGGCGGCGGGGAGGGCGGGGAATCGGACCATGTATAGATCTGGAGGAAAAAAACTACGCAAAACTTTTTTTTTTTTTTTTTTTTAAGTTCTAGTGGTACGTTAGGCGCTTCGCAGGGAGTTCGCAAAAGTCTTTACCAGTAATATTTAGAGCTAGACTCCGGGCGATGAAAAAAAAAAAGTTTTAATATTTGCAAGCAACTTTTGTACAGTATTTATCGAGATAAACATGGCAATCATATGTCCATTGTTTATAAGCTGAGAATTTGCCAATATTTTTCGAGGAAAGGGTTCTTGCTGGGTTTTGATTCTGCAGCTTAAATTTAGGACCGTTACAAACAAGGAAGGAAGAAATCTATTCGGATTTGAACATTTTTAGTTTTAAAATTGTACAAAAGAGAACATGAGAGCAAGTGCTGGCAAGACCATTTTCGTGGTCTTGTTTAAAAGGGCAAACGTTCTAGATTGTACTAAATTTTTAACTTTTACTGTTAAAGGCAAAAAAAAAAAAAAAACAATGTCCATGCAGGTTGATATCGTTGGTAATTTATACTAGCTTTTGTTCAGCCCACCTTTCCGTTTTGTTCAGATAAAAGATATGGAATTACTGTGTTTGAAATATTTTCTTATGGTTTGTAATATTTCTGTAAATTGTGATATTTTAAGGTTCCCCCCCCCCTTTTATTTTCCGTAGTTGTATTTTAAAAAGATTCGGCTCTGTTATTGGAATCAGGCTGCCGAGAATCCATGTATATATTTGAACTAATACCATCCTTATAACAGCTACATTTTCAACTTAAGTTTTTACTCCATTATGCACAGTTTGAGATAAATAAATTTTTGAAATATGGACACTGAAATTATGCCTGAGTCTTTTATTTCTTTGGCTAGCCAAGGTAATGCATAACTTATTGGGAAATTAGAGAGCTTGTTCAGCCACCAAAGTCTTGTAGTTACCGGCAATGTCGGTTAGTGTTAAACCTGCAGAAGAAAGAAACAGGAGGTGGCTGGGTGATTAATAACGGGGAACTGAAATGCGCTGTCATTTCTAGAACAGAAACTAGAGGCATACGTTCTAAGTCCACCCCCTGCTCTGCCAAGCGGCGTCAATAACCGCCGTGTGGGCTTAAGCTAGCTCGTAGCACTTGTTGCCAGAACGACTCAATTCTGAAATTTTTCGTGTAGCTTTAGCAGATGGGGTATTGAGCCAAATCAGAACCAGGTTGGCTGGGTTTGTTTTCATTTTCCTCACGACACAATGGCCCTTTTGAAATGCGGTTTATAGGGGAAAATGATGCTTCTTGTATCGGAATAATTACAAAGTAGACACGCCGAGCGTTCCACCCGGTAGGCGCTTGGGCCCCTCCGGCCCTGCTATTGTGTGAGGAAACAAGTTGGGTTTTTCTGTCTTTTTTGTTTCCTGACTTTATAAACTTTCTCCTCTACGTTTTTCGTGTTTGGGATGAGGGAAAAGCAAAGACCGGCTTGCAAAATTCCCTTGCTTATCGTGGACTTTTTATTTATTTATTTATCCCTTCCCCCTCTTTCTCCCCCCCCCCATCCCGGATCCCACTTCTTAGTTTGGCGGCGCGGGTCCAAGCCTGTAGTCCCAAATCGGATAATCTCTGCAGCTGGTTACACGCAAAAGAAGCCAGGCAACAGACATATCACAGAAGAAAGCTCTCCACTCCGAGGTAGATATTTCGCATTGTGCGCCTCTGATCACATTTGGACATGATTGTGCTTTTGATCTGTTAACTGTTTTACTACAGTAGAAGAGAGAGGGGGAGGAGAGAGGGTGGGGAAACGAGATTGGATTTGCTGTTTTCTTTTCGCCCCAGGAAAAGTAAAGAGAGGCTGGCCACGTCCTGGGCTGGAGCGGAAAAGTTGGGGGAACCGCCGTGGTCTTTAAGTTAACCAGCGGGTTTGGCTGTAGACAAGGCCGCTGGCCGGGCTTCCCACACCCTCCCCCCTTCTCCTAGTTTCGCTCATCTATCCAAAGGCACCGAGGACCGGGAACGGGCGTCCTTACGAGTTCTACACTGCTTCCCTGTTTCTAGAGGGTCCGCTCGCTGCGCCTCTGCTGAAGTTAGGATCCTGTGGCGCCTTGCGCCCTGCAGCCGGGTACCGGCCGCAGGCTGCGCTCTCAGCCTCTAGGCCGGCGTCGCCACTTTTGCAAGAAAGTAATTTCTTTCTTGTGGAGCTGCTAATGTTCCCGTGGAGGATTATGAAGGTCTCGTTTTTCTGTGTTTATATTTCTTCTCGGTCGCTTCACTTCAGGTGGACGGTGGACTGTTCTTTATTTTCGTTTTTAGGGCAATGTTATACTGGGAAGGGGCATTTATTTAGTTCCCAATCCAAGCTAGGCATTTTCCCCTCTAATTAATGCAGAGACTCTAAAAGAATTTCCTCGACCAGGCCAGCCATTGTGATGCATATAGGATTATTCACGTGGTGATGAGCACATTCGCCAGTTCTTGCTCACACATAGGAATAAAAGAAACTTTGAATAAAGATCCAAGTGATGTGTTGGGGGGAGAGGGGACGATATCCCCGGAATTCGAGCCAGTGGACAGTAGAGAATGTATATATTTGAAAGTAAATATATCTTAGGGGTATGTATAAAGTTTATAATAATTGACCTGACTCATCCTCCAATTTAAAGAAACAAAAAGGCCCAGTGGATCTGACCCAAACCAGACACTGGGAACATGCTCAGGTTCTAAGATGTTTTTGCTTTTGCAAGACAGAAGAGCACATTTTTAGAGCTGAACTCATTTAAGTCATTATCACTGAAAAAAAAAAAGGAACCCCATTCCCCCCCCCCCCGTATCCCACCTTATCCTCAAACCAAATAGTCTAAAAGTAGAGGCCAAACTATTTTCTTTGCAAATATAGATGCTTTTGATAAAGTGCAGCTAAAGAGAAAGACATTCGTTGCATTATCCATTTCCTTAAAACGGTTCTCAAGATGTATGATTGCATCCCTAAGTTAATATTGATGAGCAAATAAATTTAAAGAATAATTCAATTTTTAAGAAGAGGCATAAAGTCATAATTCTACCGAGAGATGGCTTGCTGCTGTTACTGGATGTAACTTCTTCCCTAGGAATATTATTCTGGTCAATGAGACTTAATTTTCAGTCAAGAAGGTGAATTTAAATGTTGCTTTGACTTTACACACAACACGAGAAGTGTGTAACAGGGTGAGCATATGATCTGTTCCTGTTATGTCTTCTCTTCCACACCAGCCCCCTCCATATCTTAGAGTGTTAAAATATTTTGCTGAGCGGGAGTAGATTAACAAGGTTCCTTTGCCAATACTGGGAAGCTGGTGTCACGGACCATCCCCGGGGAAAAGGGCTCATATTAACCACTAAATGAATATTTGACAAGGGCTCACTCGGAGGTATTACTATAAATGTGTCCCTACTGGACTTTTCAAGGTCAAAGAGCAATGCTTCAATTAATTATTTAGACTGCTAGTAGATTTGGATGTAATAGCTGTACTTATTTCTGGAAAGCGACACATTCTTGCAGTAGGAAAATCTCCCGAGACTGTCCATCAGAAACATCTCAGATGGAAAGGTGTGTGGAGCCCTGGCACTCCAGAGCTTTTATGAAACAGTTTTCTGGGCCAAAATCTTTCTCTCTTTCTTCCCCCCCCCCCCAGTTCAGGGACTATTTTTGGTTTAAAAGGAAAACAAACAAATAACATAATTTATGTCCATTTCATCACCATGTCACCGTGTCTGGCAAGATCTTTTAGAGTTTGTGATTGGGGTGAGGTGGGAGGGGACTGAATGGTATTTTATATAACCTCTGCCTGGTCTAAATAGCAAAGTCATAGGATTTCATAGACCCTCCCTGACAGGTTTTGAACTTAGGCAGGGTACATATTCCTGTTTGGCAATAAAAGCAAAGGTTTGAAATGGAAGACACCAGGCTTAGTGTGCCGAGTTTTAGTAATGACAGAGTAAATGGGGGCACCAGGCAGGCCCCCCTTCTCCTATTGGTCTGAACAGGGGGTGCATTCCTGCCATGTTACCGGTTTCTCCGTGACCCTAGGTAAAATGGTAATCGAATGATTTTGAGAGTAGGATTCCTTCACAATAATATAAATTGAATGAATAAGAGATAAGCTGGGTGTAGTAATTACAGCCCAATTCATTCAGCTTTTCAGAACTTTTGTTGTAGGCGCTCCATTGACTGGGTTTGAGCTGCCAGTTTTCTCACATTAAAAGGAGCTGATCAGCGCCTGGGGGTGGGGGGGGGGCGAGGGCTGCTGCTAAACTGCATGGCTATGGGGTCTTCATTTAGAACCATTACAAGAGCGAAATTAAACCGCGCCTTTGTGGGCACCGGGTTTTTACTTTTCAGCTGCTCACAGTCTATAGTTAACTGCTCTGAGATTGAGGTCTGACTGTGTGGCCTGATCACCTGCTAGTTGGCATCTCTTATCTAACGTCCGTCCGTCTGTCTATCTATCTATCTATCTATCTATCTATCTATCTATCTATCTATCTATCTCAGTTGTAATTGAAAACACTCTTCTCTCTGCACCCTCCCCCATTTCTTGCTTTGGAAAGTTTTGAAAATAGGCGCTCATATTTTTCTTCCTGGAGTTTCTTTTGCATAGAACTCTTTTAGCCAAGACTTGAGCTCAGCATTTCTCTTACCCCAACCCTACTATTACTTTAAAATAATTTGCATCTCTTGGGGGGGCTTTATTTTTGTTTGTTTTTGGCTGCCTTTCCTCACTCTTGGACCTAAGATTTCTTTTTCTGGCTCCACCTGGGTCTGGGGTTGGGGATTGGCTTCATATTCTTTGCTTTCTTTTTTTGACCTGACTTGAAAGATGTCTGCCTGCCTCTCCCTAGGGACCCTGTCTAGGAGATGGATCCCTTAAAGAAGGGAGAAACTCTGACCTTTACTGTGAGAGTCTGGAGAATGTCCAAAGGCACACAGCCTCTGAAATTTTTAAAATAAAAAGCTCAACAGAGCTTTCCAAAGACAGGGAAATGGCTCGAACTGCAGGATTAAGTTGACATCTTTCATAATTAATTTCTATTAAAAACTTTCCCGGAAATGTGTCCGTGACACCAGCTGGGAACCTCCTCTCTCCTAGGGATGATGCCAGCTCTGGTATTGTTATTCTCCGCGAGGATATTTTCCTTCTGTGGCCTTTAGAAAATAATGGAAGACTCGACTTTCTTGTTTTGACTAAAGAGACTTCTCTTGGGGAGACTGGAGTACGCAGGTAAGCAGGGATTTCTCTACCCACAGCCCTCTTTCTGTGTGAGGTTCCGGATGGATTCTACTTTATATTTTGGTAGGACGGGAATAGTTCTAACTTCTTGGACGCTGGCTGGTGTCAGTTACTATAAGAAAGCAAGCAGTAATTTTTTTTTTTTTCTTTTGAGGGACGCAGAGATTTATTTGCTGTTTCTGGGCCAGCGTTCGGGCTAGAGGTAGTTTTTCCAGTTGGCACACAGGTCAGGTGATTCAAAAGCTCGGAGGGGCCGTTCGTTTTTATGACCCCATCTGCTTGTCTATAGCAAGTCAAGTGGGCACGGATGTACAAAGATTTCGGCGCTTTGAACCACTTCTGCCTCCTTAGGCCCAGGTTCGGCAGGGCTGAGCTGAGAGCTCGCCAGCCTCCTGCAGGCTCCCTGAAGGGAAGGGACTGCAGGGCCAAGGCCTGGAGACGCGGCAAGCCGAGCCAGTGGCTGACCTGGACTGGCTAGCACCTGACGTCACCGCCGCCAGTCCTCCCACCCCCAGAGACTCCAAGAAGATGCTGAGGGGTTTCCAGTCTCTCTGCCCTCCCGCAGCCCTGCTCTGAAAGTTGCCCGAAATGCTGGTACTGCGACGCTGTTACAGAGTCCTCCGCCTCCTGCGCGGGAGTAGTGTTGACCTCCTGGCCTCAGAGATGGCTTTAGAGTCTCTGGACTCTCCAAATCAGAGAAGTTGGTGTCTTCTTGACATTTCACTTGAATCCTTTGCCCGTGGCCAAGACTTACCAGGTCCTTCCCACGGAGGATCAGAGGGCACAACTGTGGGAAGCTTTGAGAGTTTTTCTTTGGGTGGGGGCGGGGGACGATGCAGGCTGGAATGAGCCAGCCCACCATTTCCTCAGGTGTGAAGTAGAGGTGGCTGTCTGAGACTACCTACTACATTCGAGCTGGAGATATCCTCTCTTGTCTAGCAGAAGAAGGTGAGAGATTAGGGAAGCACGTGCCAAGTCAGCCTCAAAGCTGGATACAAAGACCATTTGGGGCCTTTTTTTTTTTTTTTTTTGCTGGTCCTAGGCAGTGACTTTAGGCTTGGGGGAGGGAGTCACTCTTCCTTCTCACCTCTTTATCACCCGCTCCTACTTAGGATCAGCCTGGGAAGTCACTTTGAAACTGCACCATCCCTGTGATGGAAGAATATTGGAAGGAAGAGTATTGGCACTTGAAACTGGAGTTGCCTCCACCCCCCCAGAGGGCAGTGAAATGGTGACTTTCCCCCAGCATTCCCACCACTGGTGGCCAGGCCAGAGAAGGGGCGATGCCCCTACCCCCCTCCCACCTTGTGATGTCAGGATCTGCAGCCGCTCTGGGAGGCCTATCCAGGAAAAGAAACACCAGAGCATTCCTGGACAGGCCAGAAAAGTTGACTTCCATCAACACTCCCCCGAAAGGTCCAGTTTTGGAGGCACCTGACCTCCCCGCATTCAAATGGCTGATCTCTCCCATAAATAACCCCAGATCTGCTCACACACCACTCACATACATCTGCAGCAGGATTCTTCCTTTACATGTGCTAACAAAGTTGGGTGATCTGCTAGCCAGGGTTTGTCCTGAGATCAGAATGACTCAGTCAGCTGTGGGTTATTTGTTTGTTTGTTTGTTTATCTTCAAGCTCTTATCAAATTAGGCCAGAGGCCTTTCTAGACCGAACCATGGCTTATCTGTTTCAGCCTTTCTGAGTCTCAGCAGCAGATTCGGGCCTGGACTTCTCAAGTCTCCTGGCTCGGATGTCACGGTGTTTAGAACTGTTGACCCCAGCTTCCCGTTCCACCCCTGAACACTTACACAGCTTCAAGCCAACGCTGCATTAGACCCACCTCAAAATACAGCAGATAACATGGTGGAGTCAAACACTGACTGTAGACATTCCCTGAGTGAGTGAAGGATGGGAACTGTTGGGTGGCTGGGATGTGTCCAAGATGGAAAAGGCCTTTGGTGTCTCTGCAGGAGCATGGCCCAGGATTTATTTCATCCCTTAAATCAGTTCCGTATTTTTTAATTCCCTTTCAAGGCAAAGGGTCTGGAAGCCGGACTTTATATTCTGATGTGGGCCCAGGCTTTCAGAGTAATGATTCAGCAAGAATCAACCAACAGCTCCAATCTGGGTTATTGTGTAACATTACAGTCCAGTCAGAATGAAGCAAGCCTGTCTCCTCAAGGTTTCCTTTTTTATTGTCTCCCTTTCCTCTTTCCTTCAGAGAAGGTACCTTAAAATCTAGTCTCATTGGGAGTGTGTTTACTCTAGCTTCTGGTAAAGTAGACTAACACTCTCCCGTCAGCTTTCTAAACACCCTCTCAACAGCTTTGTGAAATAGTGCAAAAACATTTTGGAATCCAAGATGGCAAAGTAAACCTGAGCATATGGAGGGGAGCCTTGGTTGTAAGGAAATGGATTTAAATGTTTAGCTCACACTTCAGGCCTCACTGCTCCCATCTTCCCCCTCAGTAGGCGGCTCCTGGTACTTGGGTGCCCTACCTCTTTTAGCAAGCTGGTCCCCCAGCATAAATTATGAATGTATATCCAGTGGGCCCCTCTGCTAAGATTAATTCGGGTCCTAGTCTCTCTTGCATGTTTCTGCTTTGATTCTTATAGAAAGTTCTCTCTGCACTGTAAGCAATGTCATTCCACAAACTTACTATTTCCATATGAACTATGGAGGTAAGTTTCAATGGGGGGGGGGAATCAGGTAATCCTCTCATCTCCTCCCCCCACCCCCAGCCCAGGAAGCTTTCCAAGTTAGGACACAAAATATTTCATGGTTAGTCGTGTGAGCTTCTAAATTAGCTGCATATAAAGTATTTTAAGATTTTTTTTTTTTTTTGGGCTGTCACTGGCTGGCAATACTCATTTTGTGTGTGTGTGTTGGTTTGAAAAGCAGGAAGAAATGTAATGAATTGAGTGCTGTCAGAGATGTCTTCTGTTTGAACAATCTGCGATGGGCTGAATGGCAGGGACTCCCTCATCCAGTGCAGGTGCAGTAGAGCTGGGAAAGGGGGAGGGGCCCTCTGTTCCATCCAAAAGCAGCGTTTCCCACAATAGACCACACACTGGTGGCCAGCGTGACATCGGCTCACACTTACATACTTTCCCCCCCATCCACAGTTCTGAACCGACAAAGTGGTCATACAGTGGCCTCACATAGGTTCCTTTAATGAACATTCTGAGGTTCCTATGGCCAGCATTGAAATCCATGGGCCCCGGGAGGAACAAATAGACTTTTTCATCGTGAGTTCCAAACTCAAATCTATAGCTGTAGATATTAAAAGTAAGCGGATCTCTCTGCTCTCTCCCAATATCAATGCCCATAAGGCCCAGATGCCAGGATCTGAGAACTCTAAGTTAAAAGTTTTTCTGAGACTACTTAGGTTCCAAGCCTGGGTCTTGCAAGTCCTGTGAGATCAAACAGGAAAGGAGAGAAGGCATGAATTTCGTGTATTTGTTTAAATGTAAAAGGACCTCTAGTATTTTATTATGCAGCATGAGAGGGCTAATCCTACAAATGAAGGCACGTTAATCTTGCTGAGCGCAGTTCTGTCCCCTTTTGAATTGGTTTTACTGGGGAGAGGGGTGGAGAGGAAGAGAGGGGGTCAGGAAAGGCGGCAACTGTTTTAAAACTCTGGACAGAAACTCGACCACCCTTTAGCTGCCCTTGCTGGCAAGGAGCAGACGTTAGAAGGGTTTTCGTTTCACACTGGTATAAGCTCAGGCCTGGGTGCCTCAAGTTTTAAGGGGAATTATTTAAGAGTGAGAGGCTACTAGGAGCTTTGCAGTCCGGCCATTCTTCACGTACTTTGCCCCCCCTCCCCCCCGCGGCTTGGCCGGGTCTTAGTTTTGGATCTGAACATTTAAGAGGAGGCAAGATACATCCCTCAGCACCACCCTAGCCTGTGACATGAGGGTGACACCAAGGTGGCCCAGCTAATAAATGGTTCCCATTTGTGCCGAGGAAAATTACTGCCTGTTTACTTACAGTTAAAACACATCCCTCTAGCCAAGAAAAACATCAACTTTCCAACGCCCCTCCCCAGTAAAGCCTGTTTATGATTCCCTTAAACACTTCGGTTGGACCGGGAAGGCCCCCTTGCTCACCTCTGCATGGGTAAGAATGAGAAGCTGGAGTGCGCCGGCTGGTTCTGAAAGGCACTGATTGTAAAGGCCAAATTCTTTTTAAAACCCCGAATCACGGGAGAGATGTCTGAGAGCGAGAGTGGGACCACTGGCCCCTGGCCTCACGGTGCGTATGCCTATGGCGCCTACTTAAAGTGCAGGCCTGGAAGAGGTGTCCCTGCTCCCCCATCCACAGCACCCGCAGCTTAGGCGCTAACGTATCTTCCGGCCGGTACACACCCACAATTAATCTTTCTTATTAAAGCCTCCATTCGGTACCCAAGGGGCAACTCAAAGCTATTTAGATTTCCTTGGTTGGCTGCACAGATTTAAGTGGGCAAAGAGTTATAAACCTAATAACAGAGGGCGCGCGCGAGAGGGATTTGAGTAGAGAAGACGCAGGAATCACGAGGGGGGGGGGCAGTGCTAGAAGGATGCTGTGGGCCTTGCCCACGTCTGGCGTCTGCCTCGGGTTGCAGCTGGGGCTGTGGGGAAGGCAGCGAGCCTCCCGCGCGCGCGCCACGCGCAGCATTCTCCAACCGCACCTGCCCGCAGGTACTCAAGGCGCCCCTTCTCTCCCAGAGAGACGCCATCCTCAAACATCCCCCAACGCGGGAACTTGTAGAGAACCAGGAAAGGTTTGCACTGTTTGGGATTAATTGAGAATAATTAACACTGGACACGGTTAATCACCACTTCGCGGCCCTCTCCCTCCTTTCGGGCCTGTGGTGTTGGCCTCTTTTGCTCCGGCTGACGATGCGGGTGGGTTTTGCTGGTGAAAGTGAAGACGTCGCGGTAGCTGTCACCCAGTTCGGCTGTACTTTTTAAGCGCTCGCATATTGTTTGATTACTAATTCGAGTTAATATGATCTTTATGGCAACATAACAGTGGATAATTGGCCTTTTTTTCTCAACAACAATGTAAATCACAATCGCTTTATTATTTAATAACGTCAAACGCTTCGTTGGATTGGCCCCGACAGAGAAGACCTTTTCTTTCTAGACAGTATTATGGGGGAAGGACAATGAAGATCTAATTGTGGAGGTTTCATAAGTTGGCTCCGGTAAATGAACAGCTTCGATATGGAAGTCCCAGCAGATGTGGGCACCGCTAGCTGCAGAGACGCCACCCCACCCCTTTAGCCACCGTCCAAACGCCCTGTTGGAGGCTTTCTGGGGTGGCCGCGGTCCACAGAGCCTAGCAACCACCTGAAGTTCCCAGTAGCAATTAGAGCTCGTATCAGGCGCTTTACATTGGGGGTTTATCATTAAGGCAGCCAGTCAGCTCACCAAATTAACATGACTTGCAAACAGCCACAACCCTTTGGGCGCCCTTACGGTCGATTTGGCTGCGGGACACGGAGAGCTTGGGTCTGCGTTTTGTTTTGGTTGGTTGCTTGGTTGGTCGGTTGGTTGGTTGGGGTCTTACTTTGTTTTGACGTGATTTTTTTTAAAGAACGGGATCGGTATTTTCAGGGTCTTGGAATACACTTGTCCCAGACAGTTTGGCAAAGGGACCCGAGCCATTATTTTACAAATGCCTGGACTAGCCGAGAGTACCCAGAGACCCTCTCAAGAGAAAGACCACTCTCGGAGGGAAGGTAACCCTGCTGCTAACATGACAGCCTCACCACCCTCGTCCCCAAAGGCCCAGTCCTAACGGCGTCCGCCGCTGCCTCCGCTGCCGTGGGAAGAGCGCGGACGCTGGGGTCCTCCAAGTGGCGAGCCCCAGCCTCTGGAATCCGGGTCAGGGGAGAGAGCCCCGGAGCCCGCAGAGGTTTTGCTGTTGCGCGAGCTCGCCTCTCCATTTTAGTGAACCAATACTGCCTGTCGGGGAGAGGGACAGCTCGCCCCCACCCACCCCTCCGCGCCCTGCTAAGACAAACAGGAGGTGCGAAACGCTCCTCCGCACACGCGCTCCGGGGCCCCCCTCCCACTCCGCGCGCCAACCGAACAGCTGTCCCCGCGTCCCCAAACCGGACCTGGGTGACAACTGCCCGTATTCCCAAAACCGTCCCACCGACCGTGGCCAACGGCGATCACGTTTGTTGTTGTTGCTGTTTGTTTGTTTTGGGGGGGGTTGTTTTGGTTGTTTTTTTTTTTTTGGCCCCCTACGCCCTAGGCCAGTCTCTGAGAACCTAAAAGAAGTGAAAAGGGTTGAGGATTAAACAAACAAGCAAACCAACAAACAACTAATCTTTGCCCACACCCTCAGTTTTTAAAAAGTGGTATCTCGGTACGAGGAGGGCGTTTGGAAAGTTTCTGTCAACAGGAGTCCGCCACATTGCTATTCCTGTGTGTCTGCCGGCTGGCCTCCCGGCCCGCGGCGGACAATGCCCGCATTGAGGCGCGGTGGCCTGCAGGCAGCGGGAGGCTGGGGACCGCGCAGCCTTCCTCCGAGGGGCCCGCAGCTGCGGGAGCACCGGGGTGGCAGCCGGGGCGGGGAGGCCGGCCGCCGGAAGGACAGCCGTTACAAGTACCATTTTGCCTCTGGCCTTACCCCAAGCCTGGCTTTGAGGACCCAGATACAGGACTGCAGGAGACCCCCGGGGGGCGGGGGGGAGAGGGCGGGGTGGCGCCCACGACGATGAGTTTTGCATTTTGTTTCGTTTTATTTGCCTCCCCCACCCCCACCCCCGCGTACGATTTTTACTTAGACCCAGAGTTTCTGCAGCCCGGGCGGCCTAACCCCCACAGTCTTAGCTCTTGGGCACCTCGTCTTTTGTTACTACCTAAACCTCGGGCTCTGACGCTAGGCAGGCCTCCGCCTTCGTGCCAATCTTCGTCTCACCGGAGCCCCGGCACACCACACTCGCTGGGAGTACGGCAGCGCAGAGGGGGCGGGAGAAAACAAAACAAAACAAAAAAAAAAAAAAACAGGCCAGAGACTCGGGGACATTCTTGTCTAAGCTCCAGTATTTTCTCCCTCAGAGCACACACCAGCACCCGGGGCCTTGGCGGAGGCACCTCGAGGCCAGGGGAGGCCCCTCGGAAGGGCGCCACCGAGGCTGAAGCGGGCGTCTCAGGGTTGAAAACGTGCACCCTGCCGGTTGTGGGGACCACGTGCTGCGCCTTCGAAAGGTGACAGCGGGCCCCGCCGCGGTGCCAGGCGACCGGAGATGGCGCAGGGAACGCCGCAGCCCCCCTCGGTGGCGCCGGGGGGCGGGCGCTGAGTGGCAGAGCTGGCCGCGGCTCTGAGTGGAGAGAATTATCTGGAGCGTGTTTCATCTGGGGCTGCGTAGTCAGCTTCTGCCTTATTTGTTTGTTTGTAATCTCATATTTAGCAAGCCAAGGACCGTGGCAGCAAGGGAGAAAGGAAGGGATGGAGGAGGGGGCTTCGCGCTAACCACACCCCTTCCTAATGAGTTAATTTCCATATTTGCGTCTCCCGCTTCTAGCGCCCTCTCTTTCCGGGCTCTTCTGCACAGTTGCGTCTTGCGCAGCTCAGACACTCTCCACTTAGGGAATGAAACAAACAAACAAACAACAACAACAACATCAAAAAAGCCCCGGGTAAGAGCAGAAAATTGGTCTATTGATGACATTCGCTCCGATTGTTGATCTTGGCATTGCGGGCAGCTTGTTAGTCCCCACTCCACCCCGGAGTGGGTCGCACGCCGATTGCAGAGAGTTTGCGGACTCCGACAGACGCTGACGCCCCTCCCGCCTCCAACTGTCAGACCGCCGCGTCTCCTTCCTTTCTCACAACTTGGCTTTTTTTTTTTTTTTTTTTTCTTATTGCCCCTCCGAGTAAAAGCAGTGGAAACCTAGCCAACCCAGAAAAGGATGGGAAATCATCTCAAACAAATGAATCAAAAGTGAAAGTTTCAAACTAGATGCCCATCTTGGGGGAGAAAGATCTAGTCTGTGGGCTAGAAAAAAAAAAAAAAGGAATGGTGGGAACTGGCTCTACCAGGGTGGGCACCTGTGGAAATGGAGGGAGGAAAGAGACGAAACGCGACTGATATCCACACGCTGGCTCGACGAAGATTCGTGGCAAAGACAGTGAAAAAGTTTGTGGAGACACGGGAACTCAAGGCCACAAATAAGGATTGTCTACACAGTTCAGGAAATCGCTACAAGGAACAGACCTCCCCAAATTGCTCACCGCCCCTGTCCTTCCCCGTTTTGGTGGCTTCACTCCTCTCCGGCTGGGGCGTCCAAATAGCTCTCCGGTCAAAGAGAACTGTCCCAAGAAACTCTTGTTTCCAAACTAGGGGGGGGGGGGGACTTAGGCCGGGGGCTTTAATAAAGATTTGTAGCTCGGCGAGGGGCGAGGACAGCAAACACCCCGCAGGTGTAGCCGTAACTCCACCATCCGGACTCCAATGTAGATTACTCTGGCCGCGTTTGATCGGCTCTTTGAAAGCCTTTAACAATTGCCTGTGACGAACGGCCGGCCTCAATGTTTTTTGTTGTTGTTGTTGTTTTGTTTTTGTTTTTTTTCTGAATAATGCCCTGAGCGTAAGTCCTCGGGGTCTTTAAAGAGCTCCAGTTTGGGAGTGTTTTTGGAAAGGGGGACCGTTTTCGGTTTGGCTTTGAAGGAGAAAAAGGGGGGAAAAACGTTGCATTTTAGTTTATACCTACCTCGTCAAATTTCAGTTGCTAACTGACATCACTCAAGCCAGGCCAGTGCTTGATCCCTGTCACCTCTGCGTGCTGCCTTCCAGAAGCTGCCCACGGCACACTCTTTGTGTCAAGAACCGTTGCTCTTCTTTTCAATAATGCAACGTGTGTATGTGGGTACACATACTTCGTTATGTTGCCTTTAATGAAATGACACAGTTACTAATTTCTGTCTTGTCAGCTGCAGCAGCACTTCCTGCTCACACTGTCTGCTGAGGGAGTTAGAGTGAAGACAGTGTTATTATTATTACCACTTAAATTCTGTCCTAGGATCTTCTCCATTCTTTCTAAATCGTATCTGTTTAGTAAGAGTTTGACTTGGACGTCAGAGTTTCCAAAGTGAAACTCTTAGTTTGCCACCACCCCTTCCAACACCTTGGCACCAAACCCTAACACCAAAATGAAAAAGAAAAAAAAAAAGGAGGTACTTCTGAACTTGTCTTGTTTGCATACAGTGTTTACTTAAGGGGAGGGAAGTGAACTTTTGTCTGAAACATACACTTTGATTTCACGAAGTGTCAACAGTTTCAGGGCTTATCATGCTAGGGTGAGGGGCACACATTTGAATTAAAGGCCCACTCCTGCCACTTCAGAGTACGAAGGGCTCCTACCCACGAATGGCTGTTAGAGTTGCCTGTTGGAAAAGTTTTCTCTGTACCAAGTCTCGCACTGGGAGATGGGGAAAGCCACTGTTTATTATCCAGCTCTGGACAGGAGCAGACCCCAGCACCGAGGGGCTCACAGCTCTGGCCAGCGGGAGTGGGGGTGGGGCGGGGGCAGGGGACTGGCTCTTCACAGCAGCCCCCTTTGTTCTCCTGAGCTCTCCCCTGATTTCAAGCTTCACTCGAACATCCCAAGTTTGTGTGTTAATGACGCTATTACCATCTGGCTTGCCCTACTTTCCAAAAGATATAAATCTCCCAGCTTGACTGCCCACATTATCATTTAAGTGCCACCATAGCCAGAAGGAAAAGATGCTTTCAAGGCTCGGATTCTTGTGCCCTGACTGCCCTGGCACTACTCTTCGACTGTATTTATAGACTGCACATTCAGGGCAAGAAAGAGTACGCCTCAGAGCCTGTGTATCCTCACAGCTGTCCCTCCAAGCCGAAAAAGACCTGTTACCTGGAGGAAGAAAGACGCCAGATGATTTTCCCTTAACAACACTTTTATTTTATCTGATGCAACCCAAATACACACACCAACCTCCTTTGTGTGTGTGCGTGTGTGTACACCAGTGCGCGTGCACTTCCCCTAGCTCCCTCCTCTTGGGCTAGTAAAAGTGTCAGCACAACTCCCAGACTGCCATAGCAATGTGCCCCTCTGCGGCCTTTCTTTTCAGTAGAATAGATTGTTTCTCTGTGGGAATGGGGGTGGGGGTGAAGAGAGGTAAACGAGGCCTGTGAGGCAACTTTTGGGAGCTGGACAGCCCTCCCAAACTCCCACTTTTAATGGCGCCTGTCTGGGTGTGTGCTCTTCTTTCGATTTACACGCTCCTAGCTGCATGCCTGGATCCTCCTCTGTCTTTTGAGTCCTTCCTGGGCACAATCATTGATGGTTTTTGTTTTTGAGCACAAAAGCTAGGGACATACAACAAAAGTAGCCACACTGGCTTTTGCAGGGTCCCACGAAGCCCCCACTTATCTGGCCTGGTCGCTGTGAATGGAACTGGGTGTCCTCTGCCTCTAAGCGTGCGTGGGCTGAGGGTTCAGGACCCTCTACGATTTGAACAGTTCATACCTCCACTTTCTAGATTTCTGGACTCCGTTTCCTTACGGACAGTCATTTCTGAGTGCTTCTGTTGGTGCGTCCTCCTCTTTACCTCGAGGCAGTTACCGTTAACATCAGCCCAACCTACAGGTTTGAAGGAGTGGAAGCGTGAACTTCCCGGATTCCTACGGAAGCTCTTAAAATCACAGGAATTTTAAGATGTGAGAGTGGGAATGCAAGCATGCACACTTGCACGCACAGATAAACGCCTTAAAATTTTCATCTTTAAAGAACAATATTTATATGTCGTGTGCCTAAATATTTCCACCACTTTGTTTGAACTGAGCACAGACTGCACAAAACAGTTACTAATTTATAGCACACCGGGTAAAGCTGTTTGCAGGCAAGCCTTTTTATTCCCTTCTCAGTTCATTTTCTTGCCTTTTTCTTCCAAACTAAAAAAAAAAAAAAAAAAAAAAAAAAATCTTGTTTAGAAATTTGTATCCCCCTTTTCCTTCTGAGAACATTACTGAGTTGATATGAACAAATTGCAGAGGATATACCATTTAAGTAAGATGCACTTTTAATCACTGGTCATTAAAATGGCTATGTTAAATACACTCAATTACATGCATGACTTAACTCTAACAGCACTTCTTATTCTCCCAGCTGCTCACGTATTCCTAAACGGTAGTCTGCGGTGGAAACTTGATTATGCTGAATCCATACATTTCCATGGATTTCATCAGCCTAATTAATGCCTCAGTGTGGTCCTGGGGTCTGAATGGACCTTTTACTGTCATTTGAGGTGGAAGGCAGTGTTGGAATGTAGAAGTTTTTTTTTCCTTCCTTCCTCTCTCTCTCTCTCTGTCTTTCTCTGTCTCTGTCCCTCTCCCTCTCTCTCTCTGTCTCTCTTTTGATTACTCTCTGGTACTTTGGGATTTCACTAAGCAAGGTAGATAGGTAGCAGTCATTAAAGAGAAAAACTATTACACTGCAAGGAAACCCTCTAAATGTCAGAGGGAAAAAGGCTTGTTCTTTATTTGCATATTCTTGATTTCATAGACAATCTCCAAATATTTGGTAAGGCAGAAATACCGCCGTGCTATTGTTTCCCAAAACTGCACTGAAAAGGGAAAGTTGGGGTTAGATTTACAACCGGTGGCTGAACTCATTTCTTTTGCTCATCAAAGCTGCCTCTGCTCTCTCCTTTCTTCCTGCTCCGTCACTTCTAGGCTGCGTTTCCCCTCCACTGCAACTTTCATCTCTCCCGAGGAAGCACTCAGGGCGTGTTTTCACAAGAAACCCAAATCACCCCCCAAGTGGGGGACTCCATTCTGTCTTTTCAGGTGTAAATTTACATTTGAATACATCTCAACCTCACTGACCCCTGCTATCCCTGGCCCTGCCTCCACCGAGCGGCTGCCAATCTACAACCCCACAACTTGCAAGGGCAGGCAGAGGTCGAATTTCCCAAACCCCGCCCCTAACCCAGAGACCAACAAGTGCTCGCACTTCTCAGGGGAGACCTCCTGATATGGCCGTTCTTAGTGAGATGTATAAAGGAGAAATCCTTTCAAGTTGTATTTTCTTGGTGACCAAAAAGAGTACAAACAAAACAAAACAGAAAAGGGCCAAAAGAGGTGGAGATTTGGAGTCCTTTAAGAAGTGTAGCAACTCTGGCAAGTAAACGTTGAAACTTTTCCTTCTTTTTTGAGTCCCCAGGGACAGAACGCTCCCAGGAGCAGAGTCTGTGCCATTGGCCTAGAACTTGGAGTCTGAGGGAGAACATCATACCTGACACCCTATCTGGTGGCTGGCACCAGAGGATTTCAGATGTATAACCTTGGAACATCATGTATATTATGTTGATGTAATGATTTTTGTACTTTGAGCATATGTTTAGGGCTTGGAAATTAGCCTTTTGCAGTGCCTTGCTTGGATAAGGACACGAATTCTAGAAGAGACAATTGCCAGAATTGGTGGCACTGCCTGGCATACAGTGTGGGCTATTTAGACAGATCAATGGAGACTCAGATATGTCTGTAGAATGAAGCTAAGACAAAGCTAAGGGAACAGCCATAAAATGCATATGCAGGTAGCCAGACCCTTAGGAGGGTTGAAGATGTTCACTTCGTTAAGTGTAGTGGCCCATACCGTCGTTTTGGAATTTAGGATGTGGGAGCCAGAGGGTCAAACGTTGGGGATTTGAAGCCAGCCTTGGCTACATGTAGGAACACTGTACCAAACTTAGGGAGGCAGGGATAGTCCTCCAAGCATCCTACCCCACCGCACCCCTACACCTTATCTCAGACTGGAGTGGGATTTAGTCATTCCCTATAATTACAGGAAAGGCTAGCTAACAGATCAGATGTCCAGTTCGCTGTCTTGATCCGCATCAGAGCTTAGCCAGTCACAGCTGATATGATGTGCCTGGCCCTGACTTCACCTGTCCTACTTCCACTGGTGACACTTGTTTCTAAAATAGTGACTTGTTACCTGTGTGGGCTTTGTCCCTTCCGTCCCCTTGCTGTTCTAGAAAAACTTGTGAACCATGATCATAGATGAACTCTGCTGTGCCCACAGTCCTACAGCAAAGTTGCCAAGAAATATTCTGAACTCGGTTGATACAGTGCCTGCCTGACGTGCGCAAAACATTGGGTTCAATTCCCAGCACAGCATAAACTAGGAGTCATGGTGTATGCCTGCAATCCCAGTACTTGGGAGGCACTGTTCAAAGCTAGCCAAGGCCTAAGTCCCTTTCTCAAAAGACTAATTGGAATGTTGGAGACATTTGAGAGCTTGTAAACTGATGCTGATCTGAAATACTGGCCTTTTGCAGAAGCCCAGGTTGTTCTATTTTCTTTCAGACCTCAGTAGGTGCAACACACCAACCTTGACTCCAGAAAGCTGAGCAAGTTAGAGGTGGGGTGCTTCATTCTCAGACCAAACACCTTAATGATGGTAGATATAGGAAATACAGACTCCAATAGCCTCAGTTTAGAAGTGACAAGTGTCGCTGATTTGTGTGTGTGTGTGTGTGTGTGTGTGTGTGTGTGTGTGTGTCTGCTTGCTACTGTCTGGTATCCTTCTAGTTTTTTAGTTTTGTTATTGTTTTTGTTTTTCCAGACAGGGTTTCTCTGTGTAGCCTTGCCTGTCCTGGAACCACCCTCCCACCTACCTCCCCCATACCCTGGTAGACCAGGCTGGCCTCAAACTCATAGCCTGTGCTTCTGGAGTGCTGGGATTAAGGGTGTGTGCTACCATCACCCAGCTACCTCTAGCTTTCTTATGCTTAATATGGATACTGCGATGTAGCCACTGGGCAATTGTGCTCTTTGCTGCACAGACTCTGACAGAGTCGTCAGAGAGCATTTTTACCTGTAGTATGTAAATGATTTGGAGTACGAGGTAGTCCTATGCCTTCTTAGCAAGGTTTTGGGATGGCTTAACATGTTTTCTGAATAATCGAAGTCTCGAGTAGGATGGATTCCAGAGTAGGTGCATCCAGTAACAGGTTTTGGGTGGAAAGCAACGGGTCACAGGTAATAAACAGAGTGGGTCCAGTCACGGGTCCTCTTCTTCTCAGAGTGGCATGCTAGCATCCATGAGGCAAACTGCCTCACGGCTGAGTGTGTCTCCAGCAATGGAGAAGTTGGGACAAAGGGCTGGTAGTTGTTAGGTTGTTTACAGAGGAAGGTGGCCCTGTTTTTGGAGCTGCAGCATTTAGATACTGCAGTACCCTGGCAATGGTCACACAGGCAGGCTTTGAAACTGTTCAGCACTTAGTTTCTGGATTCTACTTTTAAATCCAAATCTGAATTTTTTCATTGGTTCAGGAAAGAAAAAAAAATACCTAATTTGAAATCCTGTTATAAAGTCTTTGAAAGCCAACTTAGAAGAGCTTAGAAATAGCTCTGAGTCCCACATCTCAATATGCTGTGCTGGCTCCCGTGGTTGTTTCTAAGAGAAGAGAGCGAACACCTGGTCTCTAACCAGGAGAAAAGCGGATTCCAGGATCTCGGTCTCTCAGTGGGGGCAGGCCTCGGCACTCACAGAGATCAGGAAATTTAAAGCCGGTTGGGTAGATCTGCTCTTGTCATCCAAACAGCACATTTTCCAACTCGGAAATGCCAGTTCGTGTTATTTCTGTGGCTAGGAGTTGCTTAGGATCCGTGACAGCTGAGGTTTTTCTATTGATTTTATGACAATGTCGTTCATGGCGCTCCCAGAACTGAGAAGAGAGTCCAGTTCAGCAAGATGATTCTTAATTCAAGTGCTGTGCCATAACCAAAGTATGGAAGTTGAAATTTCAGCCTGAGAAAGTGCAAAGGGGGATTCAATTTTGAACCTGAGCTATAGCTAACTCAACCCTCAGAGGAGGGATGGGACTGGCTGTTTAATTTGAATACTTAGGATCAACAATTGGATGCATCAACATTGAAAGAAATTATGTCTTATATTTTAAGTGCATATTAAGGAGATGGAGAGATGGCTCAGCAGGTAAGAGTACTCGCTGCTCTTGTAGAGGACCTAAGTTCAATTCCCAGCACTCATGCCAGGCAGCTTACAACTGACTGTAACTCTGCTCTAGAGAATCTGATGCCCTCTGCCCTCAGTAGAGCACCAGATTCACGTGAGTGTGTGTATATATATATGATGAAAATAAAGATTTTTTTTTGTAAGAAATCCCAAATGCACTGTAGCTGGTTTGTGAGCCTGAGCACTATGAGGGCAGCTGTTAGCAGCCTGAAATGTGTGGAGGCCAGGATGGAGGCACCAAATGCAAATCACTTTCAGAGGTCTTCAAACTCCTGTTTAGTTCTTAAACTTGATATCCATAGGAGAATATACCATTTTTAGCTTGTGCTTTATATATATATATATATATATATATATAATAAAGCACAGGCAAGCACACTGATGTCAGGAGAAGTCCAGGCCCCAGGATTTCAAACAAAAGAAAACCGGGGTCTAGAAAAACTGTAGGTCAAGAATGCTGGAGACATGGGCATGGATGCTCAGAGGGAGCCTCAGGGCAGGTGGAGAAGAAAGCAGCACTGTTGGGCCCGTGTTATGACAGGGAGAAAGAGCCAGGGGGTCAGGGGAGGCAGGTAGAGAGCTGGCAGGTGCCCCAGTGGTCTGGGCTGATCAGAGCCCAGCTGGAAAGCTGCATCCTGAGCCTCGGTCTACAGCTTGCCCCACCCCATCACGCGCATCTGCTTACACCTCCTTATTTGTTGCTGAAAGCCATCCAGCTCACTGCAGCCACGTCACCTGCTATTTGTCAGCTGGAGTCATTGCCGGCGATAACTCTTCATGACATTTCACTCTCTGACACTTGCAGTTTGGGATTAAAAACTGGATGCGGTAAGGGGCTGGGGATGTAGCTTATTGGGTAGAGTGCTTTCCTAGCATACAGGAAACCCTGGATTTCCTACATAAACCAGGCATGGAAGCATGTGCCTGTCCTCCCAGGACTCTGAAGATTTAGACACAGGATCAGGAGCTCAAGGTATACAGCAAGCTGGAGCCTAGCCTAGGCTGCAGGGAGCAGAACTTTTGGCTGGAAAAAAAACATTCTCAGCCTCGCTCCTCACGCAGACAAGGTCCAGGCTAGCAGGAGGAGGAGCACCCATGCCATCTTATCCCATCCCTGAGTAGGCCCTGTGAGTTCTGGAACCTGGCCCCTCCTGCAACACTCCTCCTTCTCTAGGGCCTTTCAGTCCCATTACCTCGGTGGTTGTGCTATGCTTGATGGTGAGGGATAGGAAAAATACATGTATCTGTGTAAATATGGATATGTATGTTTGTGTTCATGTGGGCATGTTTGGGGGGGCATCCAAGTTCCATTTACCCATCACCTAGGTACCTCTAGGTCCTCACAGATGCAGTACCCTCCCTAAAATGTCCTTGAACAAACTGGGAGGGAGACCCTGAAATTATTAAGGTCTTTGGTGTGTTTGGATATTTTGGTTTGTATTTGTTCATGTGGTGACTATCGTAAGTCCGAAACTGGGATCCTACACTTGCTCTCTTCACCTTCCTATGCCCCCTCTTTTCATACTGCAGATATGGTGGCCAAGAGTGTCTTGGAGACAGGTAGGCTGGGCAGCAGGTTGCCTTTCCTCACTGAACCATCCCATTGGCCCAATAATTTTGCTTTCAGACATGAACCTGAAAAGGGGTACTGGGAAGGGAAAAAAGACCAACTGTCAAGTTTTCTCTCATGTGGAATCTAGTTTTAGATTATGTGAAAGCAAAAGGGGAACTATTTAACTGGAGGAAGGATACCAATGAGGGGGAAAGGATTCGGAAGAGGGTACAAGTATGAGCAATATCCTATATAATGCATGTGGGTAATATATGGTATCAATATGTTATAATAAAAGACGTCCTGGGAACCAGGCATGGTGGCACATGCCTGTGATCCCAGCACTTGGGGAGGCAGAGGCAGGTGGATCTCTGGGAGTTCAAGGCCAACCTTGTCTAAAAGTGAGTCCAGGATAGCTGAGGCTACATAGAGAAACCCTGTCACAAGAAAACCAAAAAAAAGATATCCTGTCTTAAACAGTTTTCCAATGGCTTATGAAGGATGCCAAAGGGAAGCCTATTCTACTGTTGATGTTTTGGAACAGACTAATGAAGTTGCCTGCACCAAGCTCCTTCAAATAGCAGGGCCATGATCATGTCTACTGGGGTAAAGGGATCATGTCTGAGAAGGGGAGGGTATGGGCCAGGCCATCTCTGTTGGCTTCATCCCTGATCAGGGACAAGCCCAGAAGGAACATTCCCACCCCTTCATCCCAAGAAAGCCCTTGCCCTCTTTCTTCTTTCTGTTCAGATCTGGACTCCCATTCTTGTCTCCATTTGATTTTGAGACAGGGCCTCTTGTAGCCAAGGTTGGCCCAGAACTCACTATGTAGCTGAGAATAATCTCGGACTTCTGATCCTCCAACCCCCACCTCCCAAGTACTGGGATACAGGCATGCACCACCACACCTGGTTTACACAGTAAAGGAATGAACCAGGACCTTTACCCGCAAGCCAGACCTTCCACTGACTGAGCCACAACCCCAGCCCCACTGAGCAGAGTGGTGCACCCGTGCAATAAAAGCAGTGGGGTGTGAGGAGACAGGAGAATCAGAAACTAAAGGTCATTCTAACCAGAATCCCAGGCTAGCGTGGAATACATCAGATCCCATCAGGAGAAAATGAGAAGAAAGGAAGAGGAGGAAGAGAAAGAGGAGGGAAAGGAAGGGGAGGAGAAGGAGGAAAAGAAATAAGAAATAGTCATTCACCCATTTCTCCTCTGGGGCCCCCTGGAAAGTTTTCAGAATTAAATCGTCATCTAACCAAAAGTTTTCAAGGTTCTTCGGTCCTGAAGACAGAGAGCAAAGCTGGAGTCAAAAGACGGAGCAGTAAACCAACACCATGAAGTCAGCCAGTGTCTCATAGCTCAGGGCTGTGTGGACAGTCTTTCCTGACACTGGCAGGGGAGACAACTAAGGCCGCAGCCCTTTGTTTGACATCCAATTAAAAACCTAACACAGAGCAGACTGTTGGTCACTGTTTATTGGCCTTAGCAACTCAAGGAAGAAAATTAGAGAAATAGTATCAGCAACATGACCTTGCTGTGTTCCATACAGTACACTTCCTGAGAATTCTGAAGCTTTTCAAGGCATAGGAGTTTGTTATTCCACACCTGGTTCCATGGAGTCTCCACTCAGGTTTATTTCCAGGAAGAGTAACTTAAGTAGTTTTGCATTTGGTACTTCAAGGACTCCCAGGCTCTGCGCTGTCTGCTGGTATTTGGGGTTGCTATTCCCTGTTCAGTGAGGAACCTGGGCAGACAAGGGAGGGTGCCGAGCTAAGTCCAATGGTGGATTTCAACCAGTGGGGCCTCTGGAGTTCAGTCTTTGCCCCTATAAGTTTATGTGTAGGTTTTACTCTGTGTCACACACAAGTGTTACAGCACACTTGTGGATTTTCACCATCGGAGAACACTCAGCTTTATGAGTTGCTAAATAAAATCTTTCTATCACTGCATAAATGTTTATGCACAAAACTGAAAAAATAAGGACTGGGGTGTAGTTCAAGGTCATGTTTGGCTACCTAGCAAGTTCAAGGTCATCCCAGAAGGAAGGAAGGAAAATGAAAAGTGACCTTTTATCTTCTGAAGATGATTTTACAACCAAAGAAGCTAACTGGCAGGTCTTGAGAATAAGGGACTTATCTTTTAATTTTTTTTTTTCTTTTTCAGATCGAACTTAGAAATTTTATTCTGCTCAAGACCCATTTAAGAGAATCTGATGTGTTGCTTTGGTCTGAGAGTTCAGACATGTCTTGCAAAACTAAGAAAGACCTCATTTTCTGTTTGCTGGGTCCTTCTATTTTGTCAGCCCTGGGCTCTGTGAGAAGCTTGCCAACAGGTCCCGGCCCTGGAAGGACCATGTGAGTTGTCTCAGACAACGGGTGGTACCATGGTTTTAGTGACTCACACAGCAGAGAACCACATTCTCTCTGGGAGATCTTAGCAACGTGTTTTTGGTAACATAGCAAGGTCAGCTTGAGCTCTGAGGCTTTTCCTTCTGTGGCTATTCTGAGCAAAAGACAAGGAAAATTATTCCTGAAGTATATTTTGTTTTCTTTTAAAATTAAGATGAATTGGGCTGGAGAGATGGCTCAGTGGTTAAGAGCACTTGACTGCTCTTTCAGAGGTCCTGAGTTCAATTCCCAGCAACCATATGGTGGCTCATAACCATCTATATTGAGATCTGATGCCCTCTTCTGGCATGTAGGTGTACATGAAGATAGAGCATTCATATACATAAAAATAAATAAAAAATATTTTAAAAATTAAGATGAATTAATTAGTGGGACGTGTCTATAGTTCCAGTCCTAGAGAGGATGAGGCAGGAGAATCTCAAGACTGAGGTCAGCCTGGTCCACACTGCAAGACTGTTTCAAAAACAAAACAAAAATCAAATAATCAGCTGGGCATGGTGGCATACACCTTTAATCTCAGGGTTTGGGAGGCAGAGGCAAGTAGATCTCTGATCTCAGGGCCAGCCTGATCTACAGAGGGAGTTCCAGGTCAGCCAGGGCCACACAAAGAAACCCTGTGTCAAACAACCCATAACAAAATGAAAACTGATAACCTGTTTAAAAGATGACTTAGCCAGATGTGGCGGCACACGCCTTTAATCCCAGCGCTTGAAAGGTAGAGGCAGGCGGATCTCTGTATGTTGTGGGGCATCCAAATGCACATATCAAGTTCCGGAACACTCAGGGATACAGACTAGAGAAAACAGAAAGACCCCGTTTTAAAAACACCAAACACACACACACACACACACACACACACACACACACACACACACACGATTTAGTTTATGTGCATTCTATTCCAGGAAGCCAGGGGTGATTATAAAACAGTAAAAGTAGGTCGCAGAAGAATGCGCATTCAAGAGCAGCTTAGAATACTTATCTGTCACTTCTGTATCATTTTTGGTGTGACAGTTACTACCTTTCGGTAATTCATCTTTTTGGGAAGGATTAGACTCAGCATGAAATGATACATACTTACTTCTTTTTTAAAATTTATTTTTATTTTTATTAATTACAATTTATTCACTTTGTAGCCGCCGCCCCCCCCCCGTAGCTTCCTCCCTCCTCCCCTCCCAGTCTAACCCTCTCTCCCCTCCCATATACTATATTTACTTCTTTATTTATTTTGTGTAACAGGCTCTCCAATATTCCAAGCTGGCCTTGAACTCCCAATTTAGCTGAGGACTGCCTTGATCTGGGAGTAAAGGTGGGGTCAGTTCCAGGAGAAAAATGCTATTTAGACCAAAGACTTTTTTGTTTTTGTTTTTAATTAGATAGCTGCCAATGCTTCTTTAAATGTCATTCAGGTCTCCTGCTCCAGCACTTGATGGGATGTATGTAGGAATGTTCCTAGACACTGGCACAAATGAGTGGGCACACGGCACACGTCAAGCAGCCAAGAGGTGGGGAGGGAGGGCCTTCCAGATTCCTCCCGTAAGGTGGCAGATGAGAAGACTAAGGGTGGATCAGAACAATAACACCATTGAAAGTCCATGAAGTCATTTCACGAAAAGAACTGGTCGGCTCTCTGGCTGTTTCATCCTTGCTAATGTTTCATACAGCTGAGACTCGAACCCAGCATCTCACCAGTGTTAAACCCTCACCGCCGAGTCTCACCCTTAGCCTTCCAAGCTGAAAAAAAATACTTATTATGATTTTCATTTAATTTCATGGCACATCTGGGAAATATTTTAAGGAACTTTGTGTTACAACCTGTGACCAAAAGGCAAGCAGCCTTTGTGTGCATTTTCGAGGAGGAATTTGAAACTGACTGTGTGAGTATTTGCATTGCCCGGGACTTTATGACAGGTGGAATTGGTAGAAACATGAAAGAGCATTTGATGGTTTTCAAAGCTTCAGTATTCATTGTTCTAAAATAAGGTTGTTTTCTTTTTTAACCTCTGCGTACTCTTGGTTATGTGTAAAGTATTTCTAGAATGTTTTATTTTTTTTAATTTTTTTTTTGTATCTAGGTGTTTTGTCTGCACATATGACTGTACCATGGGCATGCCTGGTGCCCATGAAGTCAGAGGGTGGCATTGGATCCCCTGGGACTTCAGTTACGGACAGGAGTGAGCTGCCATGTGGGTATCGGGAACTGAACCTTGGTCCTCTGAAGGAATGGCCAGTGGTCTTAACTGGATGAGCCACCCCTCCAGCTCTGAGTGCTGTCTTTGATGTATATATTATTTTTGTGAAGTCATTTGTTACAAGATAAGGTACACAATGACAAGTCTTTTCCTTCTTTTCCTAGTTTTATTATTTCAAGGGAGTCACAATGGGGAATTTTTGCTCAAGAGGAAAAAGTACCCTGAGCCTGTTTTTGAAGAAGAAAAAAATGTTTTTTTTTTTTTTTTTTTTTTAGAGATTTCCTCCAATGGTGGAATATATGATGGGTCTTATTTCAAAGCTGATTATTCTCTGAGAGGAGCAGGGCAATATTAACGATTTCAAAGACAGTTGCATTGTTTAAAAGGTTTGCTCATGCCTCATTCATGTGTTGTCAGCAATATGGAAAAAAAAGGAGGAGGAGGGAAGAGAAAAAATTGACACACAACAAATATAAAAACAGTATCTGCTTCAAACATCAAACTTTGTGGTTTGAAAAACATCTTTTAGGACTTTATCAATATCCAAAGTATAAACAAGTCAACGGCATCCTCTTCATTCTTTTAAAAGTTAACTGTGATACACAGCTCTGGGGGTAGGTTTTAACATATTTTTTCCTATTTTTTTCCTCCTCCATTCAGTAAGAAGGATAAGCCTTTAGAGTACTCAGTCACCGTGGTAACTGCCAAAAAAATTCTCCTGAAGTTTGAAGAGGTCAGCTCTTGGGGTCGACAACTCTGCCCTCTCTCTGAGCCCAAGCAATGCTCGTCCTGTGGTTGGAGTGTCAGGCCAGATCTGACCGTGGGAGGTGGTCCATTCCGGCTCTGATATAAATTTTTTGAGTCAGTTCATGGCCTAAACTCTCCAGGTGGCCTCCAAAATCAATTCTGACCTCCTGACCCTGTCTCACAGAGGCATAGCATGCACCCCAAGTAAGGATTTAGCTAGAGACGACAGCATTTGCCCAGTGTTATTGGGGACAGTATAAACACTTTACAAGGCAAGTGAGGCGTTGTCAGCCTCAGAAATCCTTAAAACTCGTGGAGCAAAGCAAAGAGCTCTGCTTTCTAGAGTTAGAAGTGTTAAACGTATCTGATTCAGATTCCCTACCTGACTAAAATCTGTTCTGTGTAAATCGTAAACCGAACATTGTTACTCTTTTATATACTTTGCTACAAATATGCAAATAAATAGGCAGAGCTGCAAGAAACTAGACATAGCGTGGGTTTCATGTGGTAGAAAAAGAAAGCTAATTATTAAAATTAATTAATAAACAAAGAACTTGTAGCATCCTTAGGTAGGAAAGTGTGCGCCTGTTTTGCAATGGTTCAAAAGGGGACTTTTGACACCCTCTCAGGACAAATCAGTGGGGATTGAAGACCCATTTTTTTTTTCCTTCAGTCCCTTGCTACTTTGTAAAGCAAATTAACTAACAGCCTCCATTTGGATACAAAGTAGTTAAAATTTGTAAATAAGGAAAGTAACATCACACAGTGCTAAAAAAGAAAAAGTGACAAAACGGAACAGTGTCTCCCAGCAGAGTCAATGGTTTAAGCTATCTAAAGACTGGGGAACAAAACTGCGGTGTATAAACCCTTTGCCATTCTGCACCCACGCATGCGTGCGCACGCATACACACACGTTTTTCAGAACGTACCACTCAAGTTTCACTTTTCCTGGGAGAGCAGGGGCTGGGGCGGCTCACTGAAGGAAGCACAGAAGGGTAAGGGTTCTGCTTTGACCCTCTCCCCAACCCCCCAGCTTTCCCCTCATCCCTATTTGCTATTTCCCCTTAGCCAGCTCTGCAAAAGGCAAGTCCCTTCCCCATAGGAAGCAGCTGCCATGCCTTTCCATCTGATTCTTTTATGAAAATGAGATTCTAAGTCTGGCTGAAAATCCTTTGGGGTGCAGGCTGAGAGGGAGTGGACGCTCTACACACACACACACACACACACACACACACACACACACACACACACA
>NW_026596073.1:28089541-28103000 GCF_907164565.1 Psammomys obesus
ACACACACACACACACACACACACACACACACACACACACACACACATTTCCTGCTCTAAGGCCTGGGACTTACTTGGCTTCTCACTCCATTAAATCCCTATTATAAAACTTATCTCCACAAAGCCTATTATAGTATTCTGAGAACAAACTGGACCATGAATAACTTAGTTGGAAGTGTAGATTATTTTCTCCTGGAGAAGAGTTAGACATGACAACAGCTTAACTTAGAGAATAGTGATTAATCTTAAATAGATGGATTCAGAGCTTAATAAAGAGCACTTTTGGTGTTCCCCCTTCACACTCACAACCCACTTCATTGTCTTCCGCATGTCCCAGTGATGCCGCTGTCCGCCAGCACAGCACAGGTCTGACAGGACAGTGTCCCTCCAGCTCTGGATCTGTGGAGGGCTCTGTACTCAGATGGGGGGGGGGTGATAGGAATAGGATCTTGCATAAGTCAATTTCCCAATTAAATACAGTTATTAGTTAATTTTTTTTTTCATGGAGTCTATGCATGGTGGTGTACCCTTGCGTCACGGCACTCCAGACGTGGAGGGCAGGCAGATCTGTGAGTTTGAGGCAAGTCTGGCTTATGCAGTGAGTTCCAGGACAGCCAAGTTGTGTAGCAAAACCCTGTCTCAAGAAAGGAAAGAAAGAAAGCAAAGCTTTGGTTGTATTTATGGAATGTACTATAACTTACAGAATATTTTTTTTTACATTTAAATTAAAGATGTATGTATGTGTGGATGCATTTCTCTCTCTCTCTCTCTCTCTCTCTCTGTATGTGTGTGTGTGTGTTTTTGTGTGTGTGTGTGTGTGTGTGTGTGTGTGTGCAAGTGTTTGGGCAGGTCCGTGTCGTGCAGCATAGAGAAGTTAGAGAACCACCTGTAGAAGCTATTTCCCTCCACCGTGTGGACCCCAGGAGCATTTGCGTTGTGAGACTTAGCAGCCATCATCTTGACTTACAGAGCCATCTTGCTGGCCCTGGAATACCTTTTCACTCCTAGTTTTCTTTGAGCCCTAAAATGACATTAGGAAAATGCCAACATGAATCTTGTCTGGTGATAGCAAGTTGTGCTTAAATGGGGCGTTAGCTCGGTGTATTATTGTTCTTTTAATTGATTTCTATTGTTACCTTAGACAGAGTCTCATGTACTCCAGGTTGGCTTTGAACTCACTAAAGATGACCTTGGACTCCTCCTCTGCTTTTGCTTCTCAAGCTTTGAGGCATTTGCATTTGTCACCACACGTGCTTTCTGAGGTGGTAGAGGTAGAAGCAGGGCTTCTGTGTACAGGACAAACAGGCACGCTATCAGCCGAGCCCCAGCCAGCAACATAGATTATATAGTTCAAGTGATTAGCATGCAGAAAATGTGCTTTTTATAATCCTGTGTTTTCTGTTCCTCGATATCAACATTTTGTATTAAAGAATAGTAAAGTTTTTGTATGTAGACTAAAAAGAAAAAAAAAAGTTGGAAGACAAGCGCTGATAGTAAAATTATGCTGATGGCATAATTAAAGAAAGATGTGGTCAGGGGTATATTGTGAGTCCCAGCAAAGAAGAGAAGCTAAATAAAGAGGAGAAGTACATAGGGAAACCCTGAGTAAATTTTTAAAAAAGACTTTATTCAGTACATGATTTCTTTCCTCCTCCTCCTCTTCCTCCTCCTCCTCCTCCTCCTTCTCCTCCTCCCTCCTCCTTCTTCTGAAATGGGGTTTCTCTGCCTGGCCTTGGCTGTCCTGGAACTCTTTCAGTAGACCAGACTGACCTTGAACTCAGATTCACCTGTCTCTGCCTCCCCGCTCTCCCCCCATACTGGATTTAAGGTGTGTGCTATCACTGCACATGTTGTACGTGATTTCTATGGGGTTTTTTTGTTTTTTGTTGTTGTTGTTGTTGTTGTTGTTTTTTTGGGGGGAGAGGTTTTTCAAGACAGGGTTTCCTTGTTTTAGCTTTGGCTGTCCTGGAACTTGCTCTGTAGACAAGGCTGGCCTCAAAGTCCAGAAATCCACCTGCCTCTGCCTCCCTGAGTACTAGGATTAAAGGTGTGTGCCGTCAATGCCCTCCCAGCTAATTAAATATTTTTGTAGATTGATTGATTAAGACACACTCTCACTATGTATCCCCCACTGGCCTAAAACTCATTATATAGAGACCATGCTGGCCTCCAGTTCCCAGAGACTTTCCTGCTTCTGTGAGGTGAGCTCTTGCTTTGAGAGCTCAAGACAGTTTTGTATAATGAAATCACTACATGGATTTTTCTTTTCCCTTCAGTTCAGATCAAACCCAGGCCTTAATCCTGCTACATGAGGATTTTTACCTCTGTGCCCTTTGGTAAGTTTTGTTTTTTCTTTTCTTTTCTTTCTTTCTTTCTTTCTTTCTTTCTTTCTTTCTTTCTTTCTTTCTTTCTTTCTTTTTTTTTTTGACAAGGTCTCATGTAGTCTAGGCTGACCTAAAACTTCTGTGTACCAACAATTCACTATTTAGCCATGTTTAACCTTAAACTTCTGATCCTTCTGCCTGCTTCACAGGCTTCTGGTTTAATCTGGGGCTGGAAATAAAACCCAGAGCTTAGTTCTTGATAGGCAAGCACCTTCCTTATTCACTGAGCCATGCTCAGCCCTCTGGTTTTTATCGACCGCTGTCTTTTAATATCTTGGCAAGATTGAAAAACAAAATCATTTACTACTTTTGTTCTTCTTGGGGTTTTATTCCTCATTTTTAAAAAGTTTGCAGTACCCTACATGATGACATATGCCTTTAATCCAGCACTTGGGACACAGATGAATTCTAGGACAGCCTGATCTATATATGAGAGGTCCTGTATAAACAAACAAACAAACAACTGAGTTAATCGAATAAAAAGGGGTGGCGGTGCTTGCAAAATGCTACAAGGGTCATATGTTTTGTTCAGTTGTGTTAAGTTAGCCCTTGTGTTAATTTAGCGGTGATACAAGCCCTTAATCCCAGCACTCTGGAGGGAGAGGCAGGCAGATCTCTGAGTTTAAGACCAGCCTGGTTTACATAGCCTGGTTTACATAGTTCCAGGAGAGCCAGGGCTACACAGGGAAATCCTGCCTTGAAAAACAAAACAAAAACAAAAATAACAAAATAAAGACAGACAAAATGATGCCAAGGTTTGCTGCATTTTAGTTTTGTTTACTTGCCCAGGGGGTCATATAGAGACAAAATTTCTGTAACCCAAGTTGGCACCTCATTATTTACAGCCCAACTGATCATAGAACTCTTGATCTTGATCTTTTACACCTACCAAGTGCTGGGGTCACAGGCCTGTACTACCATGCCTCGCCTTAGGCATTTTATATTTTATTTGTTTGTTTAAGATAGAGTTTCTATCTGTAATCAAGATGACCTTGAGCTCAGTCCTATCTTCCTGCTTCTGTTTTCTCACTGCTGGGATCACAGACCTGTGTGAACTTTAAAAAAGAGAGAAAAAAAATACACGTATGTAAGAGGGGTGCATCTCAGTAGTAGAGCGCTTGTCTGGCATGCTGGAGACCCTACTTTCATAAGTCAAGAAAGCTTCCTGCCCCAGGGAAATGACAACAAGAAACAAACGAAATACAGGGCAGCTTGTGTTCTGGGGCTAGAGTGCACAACAAAATCTTCCTTTCAGTTTGACAAGTCTGAGAACCCTCAGAATGCCCAAACTCCAGTCCTCAGTTGGCAGTCAGTGTCACAAATCTTGCCAGTTTCCTTCTGATACCTTTATAATCTTCCCAAGTTAATTTTAGGAATCAACTCTGAAAAGAAAGTAACCCAATTGCTATATAGGATTTTGTTTTGTTTTGTTTTTCAAGACAGAGTTTGTCTGTCTTGCTTTATCTGTCCTAGACTCCCTTTGTACACCAGGCTGTCCTTGAACTCATAGAGATCTATTTGCCACTGCCTTGCTGAGTGCTGGGATTAAAAGCATGCACGACCATGCTCAGTTTATATAACATAAATTTTTTAAGATTATAATTTAATTACAACATTTCTCTTCCTCTTTCCTTTCTCTAAACCCTTCATACATCTCTCTCTTTTCTCTTTCAAATTCATGGCCTCTTTTCTCACTATTGGTTATTGCAAGTATATATGTATATATGTAGATACATATATACATATGCATTTTTTTCCTAAATATAGAATGTTTCCTCTATATAATTATACTTGTATTCATGTGTTCAGGGCTGACTATTTGGCAACTGGACAACCAGTCGGTGTTCTCTTCCCTTGGGTGGACCATGCTCCGTCTCCCAGCTTTCTTCGGGTGCCTATAGTTCTTTGTGTAGGGTTGAGGCCTCATGGGCTTTTTTCCTCTGTTTGGCATGCTCACTGGTGTCATTCTTATTTAGCTCAGGTTTGGGTAGCCATGTTGGTGAGCCTTTATGGGTGTAGTTTCTGAGGTTACTGGGAGATTCAATCCAACAGCAAACTCCTGGTCCTCTGGCTCTTACACTCTTTATTATATAGCATTTGCATGTGCATAATTAACAATACTTTCTGTGCTCCCTGGTGGAGAAAATTGGATTGGATCCCAGAGTCTTCTATCCAGTGCCCTGTGAGTATCAGACACACACCTCATCTTCCAGCAAGATCTTCATTGGGGAATGGTTCCTTGTGAGCCTCTCCCAACTCCCCTCCTTATTTCGCTTCTTGGGACAGGGTGTCCTGCAGCTCAGGCTGACCTTGAACTCGGTATGTAACCAAGGCCAACTTGGAACTTTGTTTTCTTTCTGCCTCCACCTCTCAAGTGCTGAGATCATGAACACTCATCCACCACTGTGCCTGATGCAGATACAGTAAAAGACAGAGAAGCAGAGAATTAAAGCCTCATAAACATGGTCCAGAAGCTTCAGAACTGTTCTGTCATCATCAAGACAGTCAATGAATTCAAAGGATTTGGGTGAAGTAGAATGAGATATGAGGAAAAGATTATTTTCATGGGTGCCAATCTTCTTACTGTGAAATATCTTTTTCCTTCTTTCTTTTCATCCTTTTTCCTTCCTTCCTTCCTTCCTTCCTTCCTTCCTTCCTTCCTTCCTTCCAGCTGAATTCTTCTCTAGCTCAGGCTGGTCTATCAAGCACACTGTGTAGAGGCTGACTTGAACACCTGTTGCTCCTGCCTCTGTCTTCCACTCCCTCTCCTGTAATTACAGGAATGCATTACCACACCCAGCTCTGACTATGACATCTTAAGTCAGTAGAAACTAACTCACAGCTAAAGTCTGAGATCCTCTCAAATAGAAGCATGTTGAACTGTGTTTCAGCACCAACTCAAAATTTCTGAGGCTAACAGTAAAGATGAGCTACAGGTCTTGGGAAGGTACAGGAAACACACCTCCTGTCCATAGCTGATTAAGAAAGAGAGAGCACTAGGGAAGATCTGGAGGTATGTTTAAGGTCAATGCAACTTGCTTGGCTCAGAGTCTCATGGTATGGCTGGGCCCTATGAGGTTTTTACTAACAGACTACTTTCAGTCAGGAGACAAATGTTTTTGATGACTCAGAGAGCAAGGTGTTATGTAGGTTCTATTTATTTAATTATGTTATGTATTTACTTACTTATTTATGTTTTTTCAAGACAGGGTTTCTCATTTCTCTGTGTATCCCTGGCTGTTCTGGACTCACTTTGTAGACCAGGCTGGCCTGGAACTCACAGCAATCTGCCTGCCTCTGCCTTGCTGAGTAGTGGGATTAAAGGTGTATGTCACCACACCCAGTATGTAGGTTCTATTTAGAAACAAAAACAAACAAACAAAAAAACAGCTACAATAACAAGGGAAAGGTCACATCTCCTACACTCAGAAATATTAATGAAGGAGTATTTAGGTCTCAGTCCAAAGCAAATCAATTAGTTAGGCCTCAGTACCTACTTAAGGGCTAATTGTTTTTAAAGCTTGTCTTAAAAATTACAACTACTGTACATTAGAAATGCCCAGTACCATAATTTTGAACTTGATTATGACACAGAGAACAATTCAGACATTTCAAGAAGCATGCTTGAATGTGACATGTGGAATAAGAAGAGAAAGAGACTTTTATCAATTCCCCAGAAGTATGTATCTCAGAAAGGTTGAGGTACGGCTGGAACCATAAATAGAAGGATAGATAGACAGAGATGGATGATAGACACAGAGATATGTATACACACAGAGGTGGTAGATATGTAGATGATAGACAAATATATATATAGATATAGAACATCAATAGGGAGATGACAGGTGCTAGATAAGATATAGCTGATTAATATATGATAGATATCAGTAGATGCACAAAGAATGGTGACTAGATGACCAGATAAGCAGATGGAGAGATTGGTAGAAAAGAAACAGAAGAGATAAATAAAGTGGATGATGGAGGGCGGACACGATGGTATATGCCTTTATTTCTAGCACCCTAGAAGCAGAGAGAAGTGGATCCCTGTGAAATCAAAACAGAGCCCGAGCTACATAGTGAGTTCCGGGCCATGTCTCAAATAAGTAAGTAAGTAAGACATTATTGCATAGATGCTCTTACTTTGCAATATTTCAGGGAGACTGTCTAATACAGAACTGCTGCTTCAGGGAGATCAATTTCATTCCTTGTTGCTCTTATCATTTAGGGATTTTGTTGTTGTTGTTTTTACTGTTCATATCTTTGAGGGCTGGATGCATGGCATCTTTCCTTTTAATTTTAATGCTGCCTCCCCCCCCCCATCCCCTCCCTGGAAATAGGATCTGCATGCTTTGAGCTCTCAAACTTTTGCTGCTTGCCTGAAATGGGCCTGTAAAGGTCTCGAGTATTCCAGATCGGCCTTGAATACACTACCCAGCAAAGCTGGCCTTGAACTCAACTCGTGGCCCTCCTGCCTCCACCCCCTGAATACTAGGGTTATAGATAGGGACCGTGATGTCTAGCTTTCACTCTGTGGTTCTTTGCATTTATTTATTTTATTATTATTGTGTGTGATGTATATATGGACATGTGTAGAGGTCAGAGGACAACTTTGTGGAGACATTTCTATCTCTCCACTCTCATGTGGGTTCCAGGGCTAGAGTTCACACTGGGCCTGTGGGTCCAGCATTTACCTTTTGGGAATCGTCTCTTACTCTCTCTTTTTATTTTGGAGTGGTGTGTGGGGGAGGGTGTATGTTTGTATACCAGGTACATATAGAAGGCTGAGGAGGTCAGAAAAAAAGCATAAGATCCCCTAGAGCTACAGTTGGTGGTGGTTATAAGCCACACGTGGCAAAGAACATTTTTTTTTGTTTTTTTTTTGTTGTTGTTGTTTTGTTTTGTTTTGTTTTGTTTTTTTGAGACAAGGGTTCTCTGTCCTGGAACTAGCTCTATATACCAGGCTGGCCTTGAACTCACACAGATCTGGGATTAAATGTGTGTGCCACCATCCCAGGCCAGAAAGAGCTTTTAACTGCTGGGCCATCTCTCCTTGACTGCGCCACTGCTGTGTAACATCTCAGTGAGTCTGCATCAGAGCATGGCTCATTCTGCCGATGGTCAGTTAGGGTGTTTCCAGCCAAAGCAACTGGCAGTATTTTACCGTTGCATGTGAAACAAGTGACATGACCAAGGTAGGTGCAGATAGGTGAGGTGATCATTTTATGAACGATCAAAGTGAGACTCGTGGAAATGTGTAAATCGCTGAAGATCAGGCACTGGGGTAAGTAACAGGACTCAGGAGTACATTAGGTAACATAGGGCATGTCCCCAAACTCCCTGGCCCAAGTCATCCTGCTTCCTAGATAAAGAGCCCACAGTCACCTGTCAAAGCCCTTCCTGGGGACCAAGCAGAGAGACAGACCAGCACTGCTGAAAAGAGGAAGTGAAGTGAGATGCCACTGACACGGTTTGAAAGCGGCCTCAACCATCCTGCTGGGGAGCTTGGAGGATGTCTGAAGAACTTTGGCCTTGTTGTCTAGCATCTGCAGTCTAACCAGGCTCTGCTACTGATACCTGCTCACCAGGGGGGTGGGGAGTGGACTTGGGAAACCCTGAGCTGGCAGATGCTTCAGCTCAGAAGCCTGAGGCCAGCCTGCACAATGAAGTAAGTAAGACCCTGTTGCTAAAACACAACAAAACACAAATATTGAACTGTTCTCTACCTTGAACTTCTGTATCTTCATCACACTCTACCAAATAATGCAAAGGCAATCAAAACTTCAGTAACTACAAGTGTCTATAAAAGCCAACTGTAGTTGTTTTCGTTTTGCTTTGTTTGGAACAGGTTCTCACTGTGTAACCCTGACTGACCTGGAACTCACTCTGTAGACTAGGCTGACCTCAGACTCACAGACATCCGCCTGCTTTCTGCCTCCCCAAAAGTGCTGGGATTAAAGGTGTGCACCACCACACCGGAGAAAACCAGCTGTGGTGATTTTCAGTTTTTGTGCTCTTTCTGGTTTATTTATAACGTAGTAAGCTCTGAGGTGAGTATGGTCCTCTCTCTAGATGATGACCTCAAATGCATATGGACTCTGTGGGAATCCGTGTTCCTCTTTTTATTAATTCATTAATTAATTTACTTTATACCTCAATCAGAATTTTCCCCCTCTTCTCTCCTCCCTGTCCCTCCCTCGAACTTTCTTTCCCCTGTGCCCTCTCTCCTCAGAGAAGGGAAGACCTTTTATGATCATCAACCCACCTTGGCATATCAAGTTGTAGTAGGACGGGGCACATCTTTTCCTAATTGAGGCTAGACAGGCAGCCCAGGTTGGAAGAAGGGATCCAAAGGCAGGCAACAGAGTCAGACAGCTCCTGCTCCTGCTGCCAGAGATCCCACATGAGGAGCAAGCTACACAGCTGTTACATATGTGTGTGTGGCCTAGGTCTGGCCCATGGATGTTCTCTGGTTGGTAGTTCAGTCTCTGTGAGCCCCTGTGAGCATAGGTTATTTGATTCTGTAGGTTTTCTTGTGGTTTCCTTGACCCCTCTGGCTCCTTCAATCCTTCCTCCCCTCTTCCATATGATTCCCCAAGCTCCACCTATTGTTCGGCTATGGGTCTCTGCATCTGTTTTCCTCAGCTGCTGGGTGAAGCCACTCAGATGATAGTTATGCTGGCCTCCTGTCTGCAAGTATCTCGGAATATTATTATTCATAGTGCCACAGGTGGGCTCTCTCTTAGGCCATGAGACTCTTAGGCCAGTCATTGGTTGGCTTTTTCCTCACTTTCTGCTCCCTCTTTATCTCTGCAGCTTTCAGAGGCAGAAACAAAACAAAACAAAACAAAACAAAATTGTGGGTCAAAAGTTTTGTGGCTGGGTTGATACCCTCATCCCTCAATTGGAAGTCTTGCTTGAAGGTGACCATTTCATGTTCCATATTCTCTATTTCTAGTACTCTTAGCTAGGGTCACCCTCATAGGTTCCTGGGAGTTTCCATGGTCCTAGATTTCTAGCTTGCCCCAGAGATGGCCCCCACTGATTCCAGTTTTCTTTCTCCTGCCATCCTCCCCAAGACTGATCCCTCCTGTTCCCCTTCCCGATCTCCCACCCAGTTTCCTCCCTGGATTCTGTGCTTCTAACCAGTAATATCTGGATCCAAAGGCCCAGGAAGTAATTGTCTATGTGCCTTTATTGGTGGTGTCAGTGCTGGTCATTCACTGTGAAAATACAGAGAAAAACTAGAAAAGTGTCTGCCTACTTTCTGTTTATTTGTGACAGGGTCTCAGTGAACTAAGGCTGGCCTTGAACTCGAAAATGACTTTGAACTTGTGATCCTCCTGCCTCTACTTCCTGAGTGCTGGGACCCCAGAGGTATGCTTCCATGCCCAGGTCTAGAAAGGTAAACTTTGGATTTTCAGTTTCAGCTAGGTTGTCCGGTGACTGTAGTTGAGATTTCTGCTTTGTCAAACGAGGGTTGGCCTGTTGCATGTGTTGGGAGCTAAGGGATGTCTGTCTGGAAGATGCACATCATGGGAACTGGCAGGAGGAAGATGCTTCCAGTGGAAATGTGGAAAACACACTCATTGCAGTGCCAAAGCATGGGTGGAAAACACAAAGCTCCGTGAATGGTGAATGTTAAAGACATTTCTCGGCTGGGGGAGGTGGTGCACACCTTTAAAGGCTGCACTTGGGAGGCAGAAGGAGGTCTCTGTGAACTCCAGGCCAGCTGTGGCTGCATAGAGAGACCCTGCCTCAAAGATAGATAGATAGATAGATAGATAGATAGATAGATAGATAGATTATAGAGAGAGAGAGAGATAGGATGACCAAAAGCAGAAACAAGACATTTCTTGGGCATTACTACATCAGTTCACCGTCTGTCTCATCAGCTCACAGCATCTTACAGGGTCATGGCAACACTAAGAAGCTGGCACAGAGCTTGTCCATGCCTTCAGCAACTAAACCACTAACTCCAGTCAGCTCTGACTACCAATGGAGTATAAAGTTCATGTGGCCTGCAGTCTCAGCCACAGACCCTTCCATCCTCCACACACACACACGCACACATGCACACACTTTAGTCATCTTGGCACAATCTACCTTGACGGCCAGAGCAGGTGTGTGACGTGATGCCTACTCCTTACTAGTCTGTCTTCAGCCCTCACAGATCTTCCAAGAGGGAATGGAAAACTGTACTTCTGGGTATGTTTTCTCTACTACACAGAGCTCAGGGTCCGGTAAGGCTCTGGCTGACAGAGGCAAGCTAGGAGTTTGGGTGGGGGGTTCTTGCAGCTATCCAGAGAGCAAAGGCTTCATGGAAGGACACCTACACCCACCACAGGCTGTCTGTACTTCTGAGACCTGCTGTAGTTTTCACAGCACCTGACTCATGCACCCTGGTACCAAAAAAATTTTGAGCTGGAGTTTTCTCCAAACTGCTTGGCCTGAAATACTCTGAATTTTTCTCTGTCCTTCAGATGGTAATAAGGTGTTCAGGTGGTTTGGCTCTTTGTTGCTTTCTTAATTCTTTTCTTTAAAAGAGGGTTTTACTTTAATGCATATTGGTGTTTTGCTTGCATATATATGTCTGTATAAGATGTGCATGCCTGGGGCTCATGGAGGCCAAAAGAGCATGTCAGATCCTCTGGAACCAGAGTTACAGATGGTTTTGAGTCATATCTAGCCCCATAATTTTTGTTTTGTTGTGCTTTTTAAGTTCTAAGGTAGGAGGAGGTGCTGGAAAGATGGCTAAGTGGTTAGAACACTGGCTGCTCTTGCAAAGGACTTGAGCTCACCTCCCAGCACCCACAAGGAAGCTCACAAACATCTGAGACTTAAGTTTCAGGGATCTGAGGGCCTCTTCTGGCTCCATGAACAGCAGGGACTCGTGTGGATACACATATATACATGTAAGCAAACGCTCATACACGTAAAATAAAAACATGTAAATCTCTTTTTAAAGAAAGACAGTTATGCCAGGTGGTGGCAGCACATACTTTTAATGCCAGCACTCAGGAGGCAGAGGCAGGTGGATCTCTGAGTTTGAGGCCAGCCTCATCCAGAGTTCCAGGACAGTCAGGGCTACACAGAAAAATGCTGTTCAAAACACGACTATATATGCATATACATATATATATTCCAGATAAACATTGATATATACTAAAACTATAAATTAAGAGAATTCATGTGAATCAGCCATAAAAAAAGAAACAGTAGAAGCAGATCACAGCTTTTAAACCTTTAACATAAAAACACCTAAAAGTATCACTTTGAAGTCTTTATTCTTTTCTTTTTTAATTTAATTTCATTTTTTTAGTATTTTGGATGTAGGTGTTTTGTGTGTGCATATAGCTGTGATTCTAAGGTGCCAAGAAGATGTTGGACACCCTGGAACTGGAGTTAGGAACGGTTGTGAGCCACCATCTGGGTGTTGAGCATTGAAGTTCTGCCCTTAACCATTGCGCCATCGCTCTCAAGCCCCCATCCTTTTGATCTGGCTTGTATTCCTATGCAGTTTGCGTGTGCGTGTGCTGTGGCAAGCCTGTGGATGTCAGAGGAGAAACTACGGAGGTAGCTTTTCTCCTTCCACCACGTGGGTCCCACAGGTAGAAAGACGGAAGATCTATGGGTCCTCTGGCAGGTGTCTTTACCTGCTGAGACTTTGTGCCCGCTCCAGCTTTCCTTTTTAAAGGTTTACTGGTTTGGTTACTTTGTATATGTTTGCGTGAGGCTGTATATTGTGCCTGGGCCGGTGGAAGCCAGATGCAGATTCCGGTGTCTGCTCTATCACTCCACCGTATTCCTGCAGTAAAGGGTTTCTCAGTGAATCCAGAGCGAGGGTGGAGGCCAGCAGGCCCTGGCGATCTTCCGATCTTCCGTTCTCCACTCCCCACAGCAGCGTGGTTACAGGCAGGTGTGAAGACAGTTGACTCTTGCCTGGACCTAAGGGTTCGAACCCAGTTCCTCAGGACTAGAGCAGCCATTGCTCATACCCACTGAGCCACCTCCCAGTGCTGTGTTTGTTGTTGTCTGAGGTAGGGTCCTCACCTTGGAGCTGAGGCTGTCTGGAACCTGCAGTGATCTTCTGGTCTCAGCCTCCCAAGTTATGGAGATCAAGGCATGAGCTGCCATGCCTGGCTTTCCTTTTTTCCTTTTTCTTGTCAGTTACTACCATTCATTAACTTAAATAGAAGTTCGTGTTATCAGTTCCATCACCACGAAGCTAAGTAGATGTGTGTGAAGGCAACCTCTATTCTGGTGCTTTGTTGATTAAGTTAAATTAGAAATCAAAAAAAAAAAAAAGAAAGAAAGAAAGAAAGAAAGAAAGAAAGAAAGAAAGAAAGAAAGAAAGAAAGAAAGAAAAGGAAAAAAAAAGGCATGGTAGCACATGCCTGTAATCCCAGCACTCTGAGAGGCAACTGGATGTGAGTTTGAGGTTAGCCTGGTCTAACAAATGAGTTCAGGACAGCCAAGGCTACACAGGGAAACCCTATCTAAAACAAACAAACAAACAAACAAAAAACAAAAACAAAAAAAACACCCTTATTAAAATTTGCCTTACAAAGGTAGTATCATGGAATTAAGAACCCAAAGCTCATGCCTCAAGTATTAATTTATTGTTACACTGTGATTTTTTTTTTGTTTTGTTTTTAACAATGAGTTGTGGGGTTTTTTTGTTTTGTTTTTGTTTTTTCAGACAGGGTTTCTCTGTGTAGCCCTGGCTGTCCTGGAATTCACTCTGTAGACCAGGCTGGCTTTGAACTCAAAGATCCCAAAGTGCTGGGATTAAAGGCTTGTACCACCACCACCCAGTTTTAATAATAAATTCTTAACCCCTTTCTTTTCTTTTCCTTTCTTTCTTTGTGTGTGTGTCCCAGAGACAGAGACAGAGAATCACTGTAGCCCTGGCTGGCCTGGAACTCAAAATGTAGATATATATATATATATATAAATATATATATATATTATATATATATTATATATATTATATATTATATATACTTGGTCTATATACACATACAGATAGATAGATAGATAGATAGATAGATAGATAGATAGATAGATAGATAGAT
>NW_026596073.1:28103010-28120663 GCF_907164565.1 Psammomys obesus
GATAGATAGATAGATAGATAGATAGATAGATAGATAGATAGATAGATGTTCCTGTCAGGCCCACATCCACCTGTGGATGAGCATCCATGGTGCTCTGTGCTGTAAAAGGGAAAGAGAAAACAAGCAGAACCCACCAGAAGCCCTGTGGCTAACATCCAGTCACAAGACCCTCAGAACTAGCCCAATAACTTTAAACCATCACATTGCCATGGTTCAGGCCAGAGATCATAAAAATCCAAGTCCCTTTTTAAACTGTAAAATGTCAAAATGGCTGTTGTTTCTTAATGTTGAGAAATTATATTCTGGATGAGTGAAAATAATGATATGAATTTCATTTTAAAACATTCTGAAATGGGGATGTAGAGAGTGGGGCCAAGAACCTGAGCGCTATCAGTTCTTAGGTCTCAGGCTGAACAGTGGTAAAGGATCTGAAGACGTAGGGACGGCCCTAGAGTTGGTACTGCAAGCAAACAACCCACAGGTTCGTGCTGTTAAGGGAGAAGACCACGCTTGGTGTGTAGAAACTAGCTGGCCAGTCAAACGAGAGTTTTAAACAATTTGGTTTTTTTTTTTTTTTTTATAATTTATTCACTTTACATCCCAGTTGTAGCGCCCATAGCGCCCTTCCTGTCTCTTCCTGGGTCACACCCATCAATTTGTTTTTTTTACTGAGATACACTTATGCTGAAAAGTGGTTATTTATTGCAAATTCAAATTTAACTCAGTATCTGGTTTTTGGTTTTTGGGATTTTTGTTTGTTTTGCTTGTTTGTTTTGTTTTTGTTGTTGTTGTTTGAGACAGGGCTTCTCTGTGTAGCCTTGGCTGTCCTGGACTCACTTTTGTAGACCAGGCTGGCCCCCAACTCACAGAGATCCGCTTGCCTCTGCCTCACCAAGTGTTGGGATTACAGGCGTGTGCCACTGTGCCCAGCTGTTTTTTTGTTTGTTTGTTTTTTAAAGGCTTTATTTCCCCAACTCCTAGGGATTAGATGAAGGATTCTGTGACCTGCTGGATCTTAAAGTAGGAGGCCACCATTATGACTCCAACAAACAGCAGGTGCTACTCTCTCATCAAAGTGTGTCCCCACAACAAGCTGAGGATGTAGCCAGAAACCTGCTCTCCAGATGAGGAAACTGAGACCCCTGGCACACTGAGCTAGACAGCTGTGAGGGCACGAAACAGGCCTGGAAGTCAGCTGAGATCTGCTCGGGAGTGAAAGGCTGGAAAACATTACACTAAAATCACAAATGTCTGAGGTGTGCCCTGTGGCTCAGCGGGTAGGGTTCTTGCCTAACATCCCTGAGGCCTGTGTTGGACCACAGATGCTTTGAGAAGCAGGCACAAGAGAGGAGTGGTAAACAGCTGTAATCCTAGCATTTGGGAGGTAGAGGCAAAAAGATCAGCCAATTACAGCCATCGTTGGGCCGCAGAGAGCAGGAGGCTAGGTTCTGGCATCTCTCTCTTAGGCAACTGGTTACATTGTTTTATAATATCACACTAACAAACAAAAAAAGAGATAGAACTATTACGACGGCGTCACATTAAGATAATCAGAAGTTTGTCTTTTGATTGGGTCGTGTGTTTTTATTTAAGAATCAAAGCACACCCAGGCTCGTGCTGGATGGTATTTGCCCACCCTCTGTGTAGCAGTGACGTTTGATTGGCACTGGGAAACTCTTCGGAAACCCGGAACATCAGAACTTCCCTGGCCAAAATGCTCAAAGGAGCCCACCACATCCCCAGTGGGTCCCGCTGCCCCTTCCTGCTTTAGCTGTAAGGCCTTCCTGGGAGGGTTGAATTCAGGCTTGCTCTTCCCCGGTCATGGGGGCCTTTGCTTTCTTTGGCCTGCAGAGCCCTGTGGGACATAAATGCTATTATATAACCAGCCCCTCCCACCGTGCTTTCACCGGCCTTTGATAGGCCTTAGAAGGTGATTACATAGCTTCATTTATTTCTTTGAATACTCAAGTTTCACGGTCATTAAAGTAATCACAGACTCATCTCAGTTCCCATGTCAGGAGGCAGTGCCTCCTTCTCTCCTTTAACCAGGATCTCTCTCTCTCTCTCTCTTTCCTCTTCTTTGGTCATCTCTCTGCTGCTCTATAACCCCCTTTCCCCTTACACCTTCAACCCTGCCCTTCCCCCTCCCCCCAAAAAAGACTATGATAATTTAAAAAGCTCTTTTGGCAATGAATCACGAAGTTTATTCAGCTGATCTCCCAAGACACGAGGAGCTGGGTCTTGGCACTGTTGAGAGCAAGCCATAGCCAAGAGCCTCTCAGCGAGGGAAGGGTTAATCGGGTGAGTAAAGGCTATTTTTAAATCTGGCCCCTGTCTGCCAGGCTTGAAAATCCACCCAGTACTGCAGAAATCCTAAATTGCACTGCCCTGCACCCCACTGAAAGTCTTCAGTGCGCTGTAAGACCTCCTCAGCATGGGGAAGATTGGGGGTGAGCCGCTGGAGGAGGGGCGCAGGCTCGGCCTTTGTGCTGCGGGCCAGTCGCGGAGGTCCTGCGGAGAAGGCGCGCGGAAGCCCTCGAGGCCCGCAGGAGCAGCCCCGCACAAAAGCGCGTTACATGCTTGCAAATCGCACCACCGCTGTTATTTTATTTACTGTGGTCTGCGGGACAATTGTTTTCTCTTTGCAAAATTTTTCAGCTTCTTGGGCTTTTCCCCTCCTCTGCAGCCACGGTCACTTGTACTACGAGGCCACATGGAGAAGTCTGTGTACTCCCCCGCAGCCCCCCCAACCCCCCTCCCCGCTCCCCCATCTTCCTCAAGGAAGGGGAAAGATCCTGCCTGAGCAGGAGGCCGCGGGTGGATGCGATCGATGAGTGCCTCGGCTTTGCTTTCTCTTCCAGGGAGACAAGATTGGAGAACTGTGTGTTTGAAATAATAACTTCTATCAGGCCTGTGTGTGTGGTTTAGGTCTACGTTTTTTTTTTTTTTTTTTTTCTGGCTTTATTTGATTACTTTTCGTTAAAGAGGGTGTCCTTGTGGACTTATTTATTGGGATGAGTAAAGGAAAAAATAAAGGTCTCATGAACTCCATGAATCAGTTTTGCATCTGTAAATGCATGAACATTCTTTCCCACTGATATTTTTTTCAACTCTGAAATTGATATAAATATCATATCATTATGGCAAGACCTATGTTAGGAGTTTAAGGTTTCTTTGCTTGGAAGGTTTGGAGAAGGAACGCTACCAAAAATAGTTATTAAAAAACCCCAAATGGGTGGAGTGGGGGATGGCCTGCTCAGAGGGCAAAGGAGCTTGCCATACAAGCCGAGGAGTCTGAGTTCGATCCTGGGAACATGTGTGATAGAAGGGACGTCATTGCACAAAGTCATTCTCTGACCTCCTCCACAAGGGATCCATGGCGTGTCCACACACACTAAATAGTACATACATTTTTTTAAAGTAAAATAAAATGGAAAGAAGCATCTGTGATTGCAAGTTCGTTTTGTTATTCTTGTGTAGGGACTTTACTGCAGTTTGCTTATATTCAAGACTCTCGATGTAGCTGACTGGCCCGGAACACAGAGATCCACTTCCCTTTACCTGCCTCTTGAGTTATGCGATGAGCGGAGGAAAGGCATGCGTTGTTATGCCCCCAGCTGTTTGTGTTTTTTGTTTGTTTGCGTGCTTCTTTGAGACGCGGTCTGGCTGTGTACCACAGATGGGTGCCCTCCAGGTATTCCAGAATAGCTATCCTCCTGCCTCTGCCTGGGATCATGGACCACCACATCCATGCAGGTTTTCCCTTGTTTGGTGTGCACATGTGCCTGGGACTCTTTCCAGGGGTGGGTTGTGAGGGCTGGAGAGATGGCTCAGCCTTTAAGAGCACTGAGTGCTCTTCCAGAGGACCCAGGTTCGATTTTAATGCACCTGCTTCACAGCTCACAACTATCTGTAACTCCAAGAGAGAGAGAATGGGCATATGTGTGTGCATGGTGTGTATGTGTAAGTGTGTGTGTGTGTGTGAGAGAGAGAGAGAGAGAGAGAGAATGTGTGTTTTTGTGTGTGTGGCTACTCTAGGAGTTATCCACAGCCATAGCTTTTAGGACACTAACTTGTCATATATCTTTAGTTTGTACACACTTGTGTACCTACCTAGTAGGGGTCCAGAGTCTAACCCCATGGCTAGAGGGAAAAGGTTGCTTGTTATATCTCTTAATTGATAATGTTTATGTTGCTCATTGCTGCCTAATAAAACCCTCTAAAATTTGGTTGCCTGAAACAACAACCATTTTCCCATTTTTTAATGGTGATGTTGATTGGGGCCGCCTGAGCAATCCTTCTGTTACCAGTACAATCACTGGTTGTCTGGAATCCACCTGTTCTGAACCTTCCGGAGTGGTCCCTGAGAGAGTGCGCAGGTAGACACTGGTAATGCTTACAAGCTATCAGTGAGTCATGCTACTTGACCAGTCAAACAGAAAGCCATGCTTCTCCCCACGCGCTTCCCCTGTGTTTTTGGCATTCCACAGCTCTATACAGGCTAGAGCCACATTAAATTAAAGGGAAACTTCTATCCTTTGTAGGCTTAAACCTTGAACTGGCAAAGGTCCTCTTCCATCATATTCTATGGGGCAAATCAGGTTGTGAGTTCAAACCATATACAAGTGGAAGAGCCAAAAAGGGATGAGGAATATGTCACTTTTTGGCATCAATACACAAAAAATAAGCATGAGAATACAGTCAGAGAAGAGAGCAAGGCTAATGCCGTAGATTAGTCCCATGCTAGCATCTCTGTGAGAAGATTCTGAGAATGAACGCAGACTCACAGAATCAGGACTGCCTTTGGCCTGCTTGGTAGAGTACATGTCTTGCTTGGTAAATGTACAACTTTCGTTTTTTGTTTGAGGTGATAATACAATTACATCATCCATTTCCTCCCTCCAAACCCTTCCATGTACCTCCTCTTGCTCTCTTTCAAATTAACAGCCCTTTCTTCTCATTAATTGTTGCTGCATCTATGTGTATACGTATATATTTGTATACACACACTCATATTCCTAAATATAACCTGCTCAGTCTGTATAATGTTACTCATATGTATGCTTTCAGGACTGACCATTAGGTGTTGGACAGCTAATCCGTGTGCTCTTCCCTGGGGAAGACTTTCTACAGCTCCTGGCATTCCTTAGCTGCCTGTAGTTCTTTGTGTAGGGATGAAACCCTGCAGTCCCCACCCCCATTCATTTCAGTATGTCCATTCTTATCATCCTTGTTCAGCTCCCACGAGGTCTGTCGCGTTGTTTAGACTTTATGGGTGACATTCCCAGGAGAGGCAGTCTCACAGCAACCCCTCTCCCCCAATTCTTTGGCTTTTACAATCTTTCTGCCCTGCCTCCTTAGTACTATTCCCTGAGCCTGGGGGTGGGGGAGGATGGCACTGTTTTATAGATGTGTCCATTGGAACTGGGCTTCACAACTCTGTAGTGTGATTGGTGTTGGTTATGGGTCCCTGTAATGGTCTACCTCTGTTGCAAGGTGAAGTTTCCTTGATGAGGGATGACGACTACTCTTATGAGGCTAGACCCTGAAGAAGAATATTATGTTTGTTCATTAAGGTTTTTGTAACTGGGTGTGCTGATGCATGGGTGTTATATCATCAACTGGGAAGTAGAGATCAGTTTGAGGTTATGCTCAGTTAGGATGCATGAGGCCAGCCTGAGATACATGGGTCCCTACTTCCCAATGAAACAGAACCAAAAGGCAACAGACCAGGGAAGGAGAAACTGCCCATCTTTGTCTCTCTCTAGTTTATGTAGTCAACTTCTCCATGGCCAAGTCGGAGAGGCAGCTTTGTTGGAGCAGCTGAGTGGGTCAAAGTGTCTCGGTACCAACTAAGAGTCCTCCACTTAGCTGTTTTGTTTGTTGTTTTTAATCCGTTCTCTGTGATGCCAGGGAAGCATTCAGGAGGTGTTTGAGCAGGAACTCAGGCCCAAGCCAAAGCTCAGGAAATAGTTCTGGTCCCTGAAGTAGAATAATATATGAGCTTGCTTTGGATGATAGCATGCCCAGATGGAGCAAAATGAGCAGAGTCCAGTGTTCACAGTTCACTGATGGGAGCTGGAGAAAGAGCAGCCTCCTTAGCAAAAGCTCAGGTTTGGTCCCTTCTCCACAGCCTGCTCCCTGCTCAGCTGTCTCTTCTCTGAGCTTCCTAAGGATAGACAAAGCACTCATTTCCCAAGGACTCTCACAAAACTAAACGTAGTGCTTGAATCAAAGGAGCCCAGGGGAGTGCAATCAACCACAGAGCAGCATACAGCAGCCTACGCTTTGCCACTTAAGCCTAAATCTCTCCATTATTCCAGGCAGGAACTTTTGGGATCTCAGTTTTGTCGCCTTTCTGAGTCTCTCCTAGCTGGGGATTCTCGGAGTAGTTGACAATGTAGAAAGGTCAATGTCTTTTTTTCAAAGCTGGTTCCAGAGGTCTGAACCCCAAACCCAAGATGGCCAGATGCCAACATTTCCTCATTTATTGTAGCACTTTTTGTTATTGTTTTCAGGGATGGAAAACGTATTTTATTATTCGAGCTCACAGTTTGAGGGCTTAGAGCCTATTATTATCAGGGAGTGAGGTGGCGTGAGTGAGGACCTGTGGCCTTGGCTCCCCTGTTCACATCACAGAAGAACAAGAAGCAGAGACAGCTCGATCCTCACACCGTGTTTGTTGTTGTTGTTGTTGTTCATTTAGGAAATGCTTATTGCTGGTAAACACAATGGATTTCTATATTATAAGCATGAATATTCCCAGTTCATGAAAATTCCCTGCTGTAGTAGCTTGGGCAATGAAAATAGAAGACTTTTGTGGGATAGTGAAAGTTGAATTTATCTTATTGACGTCCTACATGTCTGCTCACCTGTGGTTCAGGAACTCTTCCCAATAAAAAGAATCTTAGGAAAAAACCAATAAAAAGAATCTTAGACATGATTGTAGAAGCCTGGAGATAGGCTCAAGAGCATCCATGTTGCTGTCTAGTGTCTGAAGTTAACAAGAGCTTTGTGTCCTATCCCCCCCACCCCCAGGTATAATCTCATGAGGCCAAGGCAGCTTAAGATGGCTTTCAACTTCTGATCTTCCTACCTCTGTTTCCCAAGTGCGGAATTGCAAATATGTACTACCATGCCCACTGTGTGCAGGGCCGAGGTTGGAACATAGGACTTTGTGAATGCTGGGAAAGCACTCTACCAACTGAGCTATAGTCCTAGTCTGTGGCTCTATTTCCTTTTTTTTTTTTTTTTTCAGAGCAGTGAATTATCTTTCTACTCAACTCATATTAGAGGCTCAGGAGAGCCCAGTTTCTACTGAGATACACCTTCTGGAATGAAGTACCCCAGTAAACTGTCAACTAAGGTTGCTTTTGAGCTGTTTGCCAATATGAATTATGTTGAGGGCTTCTCTCAGATTCTCTTTGGTCCTTTGGATGGCTGAAAATTCTCTTGGCTCCATGGCATATGGTTTGCTCATCTGCTTGGGACCATGAAAATGCATGTCAAGAATGGTCAAGATATCCTGAGATCTCCTTGGGGCACAAATCATCTTAGAGTTTCTCCTGAACTTTACAGGGAGTCCCGGAGGCCACTGAGTTTGGGAAGGGAGGATTAAGGCTAGTGGGTAGAGCAGCTCCTCGGTCAGTTCTGTGTCTCCTTAAAGCAAAAGGGAGACACAGCAGTTCTGGGGAAAACCAGAGAGCCTGAGGGGTCCTCCGGGCGGAGCATCTAGAACACTCCCTGGGGCGATGACAGGGACTGTGGAGAGGGGGAGGGTGACAAGGTCAGGTCTGTTTGAAGCTCTCCTAGCCCGCCTGCATTTTGTTTGCCGTCTTCTTGCCTCCCCTTGCCCAGTGTGGGGACTGGCCACCACCCGTGGCGTGGACATTGTTCTTTCTGAGTGAAAGTTACCAATTTTAGAGGAGGTTGAATTTTTTCCTATTATTTTTAAAAATGTGTCACGTATCTTTAATCACCCTATGGACCCCAGCGTAAGGTTGGGAGTGAGGGCTGGAGAAGTGGTTCAGCAGTTAAAAGCATGTGCACTGCTCTTGCAGAGAACTGGGGTTCAGTTGCCAGCACCCACATGGTGGCTCCCAACCACCCGTAACTCTGATTCCAGGGAATCTGCCACCCAACGCTGACCTCTGCAAGCACTAGGCGTGCATATTGTGCACACACAAACGTGGGGAAATGCTGGTAGAATAGCCATGGGCTCAAAAATAAATAAATAAAGCCTTTTTAAAAACGAAAACGAAGCCAGGCATGCTGGCACAAACTTTTGATTCCAGCACTTGGGGAGGCAGAGGCTGGCAGATGCCTGTGAATTCCAGGTCAATCTGGTCTACAAAGCAAGTCCAGGGCAGCCAAGGTTACACAGAGAAACCTGGTCTCAAAAATCCAAAGTAGATACATGCTACATGCTGGTAGATAATAAATATGAATAAATAAAGTAATAAAGTAATATAAATAAATATAAGGAGCTGGAGAGATGGCTCGGTGGCTAAGAGCACTGTCTGCTCTTCTAAAGGACCAGACTTCAATTCCCAGCACCCACCGGTTCCTAGGGATCTGACAGCCTTAAACCAGTGCACATAAAGGAAAATTAATTTAATTTTAAAAATAAATAAAAATAAAAGGAAGAGAACTGTTAGAGAAAAATCCAGCCAAGATAAGGGCTTTGACCTGGATGAGAAAGGACAAACCTGGAGGCTATAGCAAGAGGAGAAAAAGTTCAAGGCCAGACTGGACTACACAGTGAGAAGTGGCATAAAAAACAGACCAGATAAGGCATTGCAGAGTCCACAGAAGGCAAGAGTTCTAGGTGACCCAGACCCGATACATAATGCCTGTGTCCTTGGGAGAATGACACTTGAGCAGCAGGAGAAAACCAAGTGACCACCTGAGTTCCCAGTAGTACAAACAGGAAGTACAAATACCCCAAGGTCTGGACTGTCTTGGTGACGTTGACACAGAGACCCTCAGGCCCAGTTCTGACTAGGCCCAGCTTCTTCTTACAACAGTCTACTGGGCTGCCATGACTGTGGTCTCGCTACCTGTGTGCTCTCCTCCTAGGAGGGTCTGTAGGTTAGGACAAAGCTGTGGTCAGAAGGAAGCTTGAGGGGACAGAACCTTGGCCCCTCATCTTTGGTTGATGTCATTGTCTTGACTCCACAGAAGTATTTCAAAAGAAAAATCTGGACATCAGCGTTTCCTGGGTCATATGGGTGGCTGAGAGCAGGCTTCCCTGAGCCCTGAAACTATGGCGCTCCCGTGAGAGTACAGTCAGGCCTAGTGACTCTGGGAAGAGGTCTCCTTCGGGTTTTTAAATAAAATAATGTTCAAATGGAAGCTCAATGACAATTTTGTTAGAGTTTAAAAGGAAAACCCCAGGTGTGTGTGGGGGAGTGGTGCCTTTCAGGTTACAGGCTGGGAGGTCTTTTACAAAGTGCAAGCAGCCACATGGCATGGAAATGGGCTTTAGAGAAGGAGTTAGGAGGCCTAAAGTATCAGAAAAATTATTCTTAGTTCAGGCTAGAAACTGAAAGAAGAGGAAGAAAGGGAAAGAGAAGGCTGCAGTATGCTGTCTCTAGGAACCTCAGGGCTGCTCGCCTTGGCTTCAGTGCCTGCACCAGGGTCAGTAATTCTGGGAAAGGAAAATATGGCCTCTCAACAAAGGAAAATGGCGTCTTCAGCATGTCGTGAGGCAGACCTGCCTTACTACGGTGTCCATTGTCCAGGTGGTTGACAATCACCGTTCATCTGGAATGTTAGGTCTCCACCTAGGCCAGAGGCTCGGCTCTGTCTCTCTCCTCTAATTTTGTATTTTTGTTTTGTCTTGAGACAGGGTCTTACTATGTAATACCAGCTGGCATGGAACTCCACAGGTGTACCAGGCTGGCCTCAAACTCAGAGACCCCCAGGCCTCTGCTTTCCTCTGTGCCAGAAGGATCGGAGGCTTGTGTGTGCCAGCACATCTTCAGATTGTTTTCTTTCGACTGGTTTTCCATGAAGGGGCTGTTCTTGCTAGTCTAATACCCCCATTCCTCAGATGACAAAGCAGCCTGCCAGGAACAGGGTCTCGAATGATATAAGGCACATTCTCTGCAGCGGGGATACGTTCCCATTTGTCTTCTTTTTCCCCCTTCAGAAGGGATCTCATGTTGCCCAGGTTGGCCATGAACATGTGATCCTCCTGTTTCATCATTCCAAGAATCCAGGGAGACTGGCCTGCCTCACCCTGACGGATTTCATGATTACATTATAGAAAGGGGGAGGGGGCTGGAGAGATGGCTCAATGGTTAAGAGCACTGTCTGCTCTTCCAAAGGGCCCAGGGTTCAATTCCCAGCACCCACATGGCTGCTCACAACTGTAACTCCAATTCTAAGGGATTTGAAACAATCACACCAATGCACATAAAATAAAGAATAAATTATTTTTTTTAAAAAGTAGAAAAAAAAAAGAGACTTAAACTATCTCCAAGGCCAGGTGAAATACCTATCAGTGCCTAAGAGCTTTAAGTCACACTGAAAATGTATGCCCACAGTACACTTTGCTGAAGCATGGCAGTGTCATGACCGACAATGAGTTGTAACTAGCACATTTGTTTTCCACAGGAGCTCTCAAGAGAGTAGGGTGTGTGTCTTTCCTCTTTCCATTGCCCACCCCTGCCCCCAGCCCCAAAGGATACTTTCACCTTTCAATCTTTTTTTATCCTGAAGTTTCCCAGACTGTATTAGAGGGCAAGGAAACGTTTGGCCCACAGCAGTGAAAGAACAGTGTGGTGCCTTACCTTCTTGTTATCCACTTGGGGAAGAAGAGCTATTTCTGGAAATTAAAAAAGAACAGAAAAAGGAAAAGAAGGAAGGGAGGAAAGTGTACAAAGAACCCTTCCTACAATGCAAGGTCTTTTGTTCTGTGGATAGACTTAGTTCAGTCAGTGAGTCTGGGCCTAGCACACTGTGTCAGTGTTGTCTGTCAGTGGTGGCAGTCTCAGTAGAACAATGTCAGGGCAGTTGGAGTCTCCTTAATACTCTCAAAATGCTAAGGAGCCTGGGCCCTACTGCCCACCAAGCCTCTTCATGCTGGCGCACACCTAATCATTCAGGACAGGAAAGCTGGTCAATTAATTTGACCCGAGCTACGTAGTGAAACCCTTTCTCAAATCCCCAAAGCCAAATCAAACCCAAACAAACAAACCAGAAACAACTGAGATGGATCTACCTGGCAAAGACCTCAGCCCCTGAGTTCCCTCCTGGGTTGGACTTTAATGAATGACTGTCTTTTTTCCTGTGACGGGGACGCTAAAAGCAGGACACATACATCCACTTAAGAGTTGCCTTTTTTGGAAGGCTGTGAAATATAGAATTAGGAAAGAGGAACCAGTTAACCGAGGGGGTGGTGGTAGACTTTGAGAAGAGGGTCAGGGCGGTGCAAGCTCCTTTCCGATCTTCAGTCACAGTGCTCCACACACGTGAGGTTTCCTTCCCAAGAGAAACATAAGTGTTCTGGAGAGAAAGGAAAAGAGAATCAAAGCTGTCAGAAACAGCCCTGCCAATACTGATCTCTTAGAGCTGAAAAAGAAAGTTCTACCTGGAAGAATTTGAATGGAAAAGAAGGAATCTCACGGTACAATGTTATGTGCAAGACAGAGTGAGAAATTATTATACTTGTCAAGATGGGCATTGTGGCACATGCTTAAAGTTCCAGCCAGCACTCAGGAGGTAGAGATGGGAGGATCACTAGTTCAAAACCAGCCTTGGGTACAAAGTGATTTCTAGGCTAGAAAGGGTGGAGTGTGGTGATGCGCTGTCTTTCAGGTGTGGCATGGCCCAGTACTTACGGAGTCAGCCATGGTGAGCTGCAGAAGACCTGCACAAGGGGTCCATGAAAATCTACTCCAGGCAAGGAATGGTTACTAAGGAGGGAGAGACCCTTTCTTCACTGCCATAGCCACAGGTAATGTGCCCATGTTTCTATAAACTCTCACCCATGATCCTGTAAGCCACCTAAATGAAACTCTTGGGGACTCTCTATTCTTCTCCTTCTTCCTCTCCCTCTCTCTCTCTCAGCATGAAAGAAGGGGATATAATGGAACTGGAACCCTCACAATTTTCTTAGAAAGTCTTTCTCCTTTGTGTTTCTTTGGGACAGGGTCTCACTCTGTAGGTCTAGCTGGCCTACTGTGACTTACTAAGTAGCTCATGCTTTCCCTAAACTTGCAGTCATCCTCCTGTCTCTGTTTTCTTAGTCCCGGTAAATCTTTGTAAAGGGAGATCAATAAAAAAGTATTTTGGTTTGATGCTTGAATACTTAAATATTTGAAATGCTTCAGATTTTATGGGTAAGTCAGTAATGGACTAGATGTGGTGCCAGCTAGTTTTATATCAACTTGACACAGCTGGAGTTAACTAAAAGGAGGGAACCTTACTTGAAAAAAAAAAAAAGCCTCTATATATTCCTGCTGTAGGGTAGTTTCTTGATTAGTGATTGAGGGAAGAGGGCTCAACCCATTGTGGGTGATACCATTCTTGGGCTGGTGGTCTTGGGTTGTATTAGAAAGCTGGCTGAGAGTGCAGGGCATAGTGGCACACACCTGAATCCCAGACCTCTGAGAGTTTGAGGCCAGCATGGCCTACAGAGTGAATCCAGGACAGCCAAGGCTACACAGAGAAACCCTGTCTTGAAAAAAAAAAAATACTGGCTGAGAAAGTTAGAGTAAGCAACACTTCTCCATAGCCTCTGCATCAGCTCTTTCCTCCAGGTTCCTGCCCTGCTTGAGTTCCTTCTGCTCTTGATGATGAACTAAACCCTTTTTCTTCCCCAGGTTGCTCTTATTTGTTTGTTTTCTTTTCTTTTTCTCAAGGCATGGTTTCTCTGTGTAGCCCTGGCTGTCCTGGACTCCCTCTGCAGAGCAGGCTGTCTCTGCCTCATCCTGAGTGCTGGGATTAAAGGCATAAATCACCATTGTTGGGCTCCCCAGGTCGCTTTTGGTCCTGATGTTCCATCAGAGCAATTGTACCTCTAACTGAGACACACACACACACACACACACACACACACACACACACACACCTGTAATCAGGAGGCGAGGCTCGAGGACCAGGACATTAAGGTAATCTTTAGTTATTTAATGAGTTTGAGGTTAACCTGGACGATAACAACAACAAAAAGAAGCTTCAGAGCACTTGTTTATACTTATTATACTCTAGATCTCATTTATTTAGAAAACTTGTATATTTATGTAAAACTCCAAAATCTGGTCTAAAGGGCCACTTCATATGGTAAACGTGCTTATTGCCAAGCCTGGTGATCTAAGTTTCAGTCCTGGATCCCACATGGTGGAAGAAAAAAAACCAACTTTCACAAGTTGTCCTTTGACCTCCACAGGTGAATACACACACACAAATAAACAGAAGCTTAGTCTGGGATTGCAGAGTTGGCTCCGCAGTTAAAAGCCCTTGCTGCTCCTTGCAGAGGACCCAGGTTCAGCTCTTAGCACCCACATGACAGCTCACAAGTGTCTGTAACTCCAGTTTCCAGGGGTGCTGAGACCCAGTGCACATATAGAACATGCATGAGACGAAACTAAATACATCTTTAAAAAACAAAAATAAAAAATAAATGATTTTAAAATCGTCTTGTCTTGTATGTATTCTTTTACTTAATTCCAACATGAGATGAAGGGTTTCTGTACCCATTTTCAAGGAGAGAAAACTGATGTTCATGCAATAAATACCCCAAAACTGGTTGATATGGAATGAAGAAACCTCCACGCTTCATGTACAGAATCTTCTTTGATCCTTCCAACACGCAAATCATTCTTTCCTTCTCCTTTTCCAAATCAGAGGGACCTTATTGCCCTCAGTTAGAATCATGTGTCTTAAGATATTAATGGTTCATGAACAGAGAGAGAAGTGTTTTCCAAACCAACCATCCTTCCAAAAAGCAGGGGTGGGAGACGCAGGAGCAGGGGTACTCTAAAGAACGCAACATGCTTTCCTCCCATGCCACGGTCCTTGCTAAGAGTCAGGAGCCAAGTGAGAAAAGAAAAGGTAAAAACTAATTTTGATGTCAGTCTGCCTTGGTGGCCCCTCTTGCTGAGTCTATACAGCCTTCACGCCATTAAGCGGTAGATGTATATTATGAACAGAAAATTCAGAAACAAAACTAATTAAAAGTGTTCAGCGCAGAGATGGTTTTGCCTGTTTTCTTCCTCTCCTTCTGTGCCTCTTCCTGAATACAGGCAGACACAGATTCCAGCCCCCAGATATCTCTCTGCAGAGTATACTTTACCTTTCGTATAGGACTTTAAAGTCTTTAAACAGCTTGAGACTTACAGTTTGCCACAGGAGCATGAAGCAAATTCCTGTTTCTAGTTTTTGAACCATGAGCTGGAGTGTAAGAACCCCTCGCAGGAAGTCGCAGGTGGTGGGAAAGGGGAAACAAGGTCATTTTCAACCATGCACATTGAGCTTGAACCTTTAAAGTCAATTCTAAATTTAATTGAAAGCCGAGGGCAGAGAAGCCAAGATCGGAGCGATGCGGTGATTTATTCTGAAGCCTGTAAGAAGTCGTGCGGCTGATGTGGGTGAACTGGGGCTTTAATAAAATGGCACTGGGGAAGCCGCAGGGAGAGACACAAGAATGGGAACTGGTCTAGATGAAGGGTCCCCAGGCCTGAAAGGGAGCCAGGGTCTGAGCGAGCACTGTTTGCCCAAACTCGGCTGTTTTTCTACCATGATGGATGCACTTAAGTGATCACATCAAAGAGAAAACCCGGGGTCCCATGAAGCCAGACTCAGTACACAGTGAATTTTGCATGAAAACCTCAAGTGTCCAAATTGCAGAAAAGACTGGAGCAGAGGGTGATGAAGACTGTCTAATAGTGTTTCTAGCTGAGATTTAGCTGAAGAGAAATGATCTTTTATTGAGGTACCCAACAGCCATGCTTCCACAAATGTCTAGAGGTGTTTATTCCCTGCAAATGATACTGGGCTGTTTCTACAGAAAATTCCTAATGAGTCCTCAGAACCAAATCTTCCCTGATAACAGTTCAGAAAAATCTTCCCAAGTTTAAGGGGGATGGGAGAGGGGCAGAAAGCTACTAACAACTTTATGTAAGAAAGAATGGCGTTGACCCTCTACCTCCTGGGTTCCTCCGGAGCTGACAGGAGGCCGGTTTTCCTTCCTGAGGTGGAAGATCTGCTCATTCCCTGCTCTCCAACACTTTACTTGTGAGAAAGGGTCTTTCTGTGTAGCCCTGACTCACTATACAGACCAGGCTGGCCTCAGACTTGTAGTGATCCTCCTGCCTCTGCCTCCCCACTACTGGGATTACAGGTCCACAGCCTTTTGCTGACTCTCTCTTTTAGATCCATTTCTCATAATATGCAATCCTGTAACTCCAGCACCAAGAGGAGCTGATACCTCAAGCCTCTGAGGGCAACTGTATTCACATATAGCTGCAGATACCCCCTCCACACGCACATAATTTAAAATAATAAAAATGAACTCCCCCCCAAAGATAATGTTTGAATGATCCAGAAAATTAGCCCCAGGCAACCAATCTTGCTGGAGACTAATGTCCCCTTTCAGCCTTTGGATATGGTTGCAGTAGTCCTCTCCTTTTTTGATACACCCACCTACCCACCGAGGACACACTGCTGGGAGACTCCAGCCCTTGAGGAAGTTTCTGCAGTGTTCTCAGAGCAAGGCCCCACCATCTGCTGAGGGGTTGTGTTTGCTGACGATTCTGCTTTGAAAGGTGCTTAACCAACACGGCCACAGTAAGCTGGAGCTTCACAGCAAAGCGGGACTTTGCAGAGGACGGGCCGCAGAGCATGAAGGCTCTGAGTCAGCTGCGCCAGCGGGATGTGCACGCTCAGTGATGTGCTTCTGGCTTCTCTATTGGTTTACTGAGAAAGCCTTCTTGGAGACTGCTGGGCAAGGACTGGGTTCCCCAGCAGGAAGGAGGCTTAGGAGGTGATCTCCAGGTTTAGGGTGAGGAGGCTCATGGGACAGTGCGGACTTAAATGTAGTAGCATTGCTTGCTACTTGAGCCAGCTTTGAGGGCTCTGTGAAGATCCACTTACGACTGTGTGACGGACACATCTCAGTGCTTCACAGGCAGAGCTCAATGAGAAAATGAGCCAGAGGGTCTGGCTGTGGAGCACAGAAACTCACGGGTTATGGATGAAATTAGTGATGATGGGATGAAGACTCCAACTCCTACAAAATTTTGTTATTACACTTGGTGTTTGTGTGTGTGTGTGTGTGTGTTTGTGTGTGTGTTTGTGCGCGCACATATGCACACACATGCGCTAGTGCACACACACTTCTGTGTGAGCTTGCGTAAGTCAGATGAGAAGCGAGTCTGTACTCTCTGACTTTGTGGGTCCCAAGGACTGAAGTCAGATTGTCAAGCTTGGTGGCAAGCATGTTGACTCACTGAGCCATCTCCCTGGTTCATCCTTGAGACCTCTCATTGTAGAGCAGGGGAGTCAACAGGAATCCAGTCCTCCCCGACTGCAGTTCCTTACAGAAAGAGAGTGAAGCCCAGACACAAACAGCTCAGGCTCACCTGGAGACACCAGCAATCATATGAACAGATGGAGAAGGAAGAGAAGAGAGGGAGAGCTGTCTAACAGAGGAGGAAGTTGGAAGCAAGTACAAGGGTGAGGCTGGGCTCAAGGACACACCATGTCTCTTGTTTCTGGGGTTGTTTTTGTTGAGAAAGGGTCTCATGTAGGCCCAGCTGGCCTCCAATTCATTAGACATTCAGAGTTGGTCTTGAACTCTGATCCTCCTGCTTCTACTTCCTGGATGCTCAGAGTACAAATATAGACAAGCATGCCTGGTTTGACCTGTGTCTATCTCTAAGTAAGAGAGGAAAAGAGGAAGTAGAAAGGTGGCACCATTGTTGTGGATTCTAACTGGCTTTGTGTACCAAATACTACTGGTCTTGGTTACTTATTATTTGTTTAGATCATAGGACTGGGACCTGGGGACACTTCAAAGCTAGTACATGCTCTACGACTGTCCTGTATGCCCATCTTGCATTTAGGTTCTTGTTTGTTTGTTTGTTTGTTTGTTTGTTTGTTTGTTTGAGACAGGGTTTCTCTGTGTATCGCTGGGTGTCCTGGAACTCACTCTGTAGGCTGGCTTTAAACTCACAGAGATCCTCCTTCCTCTGCCTCTGAGTGCTGGGATTAAAGGTGCGCGCCTGCATTTGATTTCTCGATGTGATCATGATGGGCTGCGGATGTGGCTCAGTTGGTAGAGTTTATGAAGCCCTGGATTTGATCCCAGCACTGCAGAGATTGATGTAGTAGCACTGGGGAAGTAGAGACAGTGACTTCATGAGTTCAAGGTCATCCTACACCGTGAGTTTATGGGCAACCAGGGCTATTTGAGTCCCTGTCTCAAAAATAAAATAAGGGCTGCAAAAATGGCTCAGTGGGAGGGGAAAAGAGCTTGCTGCAAGTTTGATCCCCGAAATGTGCAGTGGAGGGAATCAGCACTGCAAAGCATTCCTCTGACCTCACATGAGTGCAGTGACGTTTGTGTGCTGAAACTTACACATATACACAATGAGAGATAGATAGATAGATAGATAGATAGATAGATAGATAGATAGATAGATAGATA